>NW_019211457.1:42374508-42434429 GCF_002443255.2 Varroa destructor
AATAAAAAGCCTATGTGCCTTGTTAATCAATAGTACGTTGCGCCTACGGCGTAGCCGTAGTGACCTGAGACCGTTTGCAAGGCGACTAAGATCATTCAGCAGCTATAAATAGTAAAATCTCATTATTAACTGAGGCCAATATTATAGCGCTTTTTTTATGTTTCGAAATTATGCTTGTTCCGGCATTAGCTTGCGAGATCATCGTAAAAGTTTCGCAGAACTGCAAAGTTAATGATAATGATGTGAATGGCAATTTTAGTCGGTATAAATTTAGTTAAGTTCATTTTAGTTACGTCTCTATCGTAGAATCAGGGACTAATTGTTGTCTTATTAATTCGCGACGGCGGAAGTTGGTGCTGGCCAGCCCAGTACACGGCTTTGATTGTAAATAAAAAAATCCAAATTGCCAACATCCGCCTAATTACTATTTAGCGTTTCATCCATTCCTCGCTTTGTTTGAAATTGTTCAGGCATTACAAGACGACTGCCCCTCCTCCTGAACCATTCCCACGACCGTAAGTTCAGTGTGGGACGACTTTGAATAGCTGTACAAATCTTTGCCGGATTCTTCTTTGGAACTACTTCAATAATATAGATCATCTTCTTTTTTAGTATATGATAACCTAGCACGAACGTAGTGCAAAATGAAAACAATGATATATAACAGCTATATATCTATCTTTATAAAATTTATTGTCTTGCTGGTATTAGAGTCTCTAATGAACTTGATCGAAATTTCGGTAATGAAATTTTGGCCAAGTATAAGGGTCTGTGTATATCTCAAGGGATATATGCATCGGCGAAACTATTTCGGTGGCATTACTTTGATCTCGTTCGTCCATAGAAATAATTAGCAACCTAGGATTATTCAAATTACTAATTTCGTCGTTTCTAATGCGAACGACTGATGGATGTGGCCAAGCAGGCCCGCTTTCTATCATTCATACATACGTGCGTCTATTATGTACACTTCACGTTTACGTGCTACATTCACACAGCGTACCGCATTTCTGCCCAACTATAGTACATGTAATATAGTGTAATGGTAAGGTTGATGATTTATTATATCACGTGGGTCGTGTAGAGTATTCAAGTTTTACGTCCATTATGGCCTTTAGGCATTCGATCAGACAGACGGCTGGCCCGCACGAAATGAAGCGTGTCTGTTTGTTCATGGCTCTAAAATTAGCATGCAAACACGTTACCTATTAAGCTATATACGCTGTGCAGGCTTATAAACGCCGGTCAGCGGTGAAACAATGGTAAAAATATGACCAGCTCGAAGCTCTATAGAAAGAACGAGAACAGAATCAGTCGCATGTATCGGAAATAATTAAAAATGTTTAATTTAAATATCTGATACCAGCCAGATAGTGACAACAGGGTAGCTTTTATTTTCATTGTTGATTTTGGCATTAGAATTTTTCAGCCATTACTGGCTGACTGATCCATGAATAATAATAACATAGTATTGTGTAGAGGCGAGGCGATACGAAGTTATTTAACTTGCTGGAAATGCAAGCAGTTAAACTTGTCTTGCAGAGCGTTAAAATGCAGGTCACTATTGCTTTCTACCCTCTTTTCCAAAATCCTTACCGAAAAATAACATTTCGCAATAATGTTTTTATAGGACAATATTTGGTCGAGCTTCGAAAGGTATTTTCTAATATTTTTTGTTACCAAAAATTGTAACCCCGTTATTAAAATTCCGCTTAGAACGTTTAGCTAGCCACAGAACAGTAATAAGCAACTAAGCAATAAGAACAGCAATCAAGTTGGGGTGCTTCAGCCGTTGTGCTTTCCTGGTCATTTTTCGTGCTTTCCTGGCGTTTTTCAAAAAGTTTGCCCGGTCTACTGTATTAAAAATAGTTGATTTTTGTATGCTACGTACAGCGATAAGCCACTAAAGACTAAAAGCGCTTTTAACAGTGCCAAGAGAAAAGCCTCGACGATCGATGGAAAATGAAGTGCCCATAGAGCTACTTCAAATCGAACGGGCCCTCTTTTCGTAACGCGTAGCACTGATTTATGAAAAATTATCTTGCGCTGGAGATATGTCAGCTGCGCTTCGCACTTTACACTCAACGGATACCTTTGCGTTCCGAGCCGAAGAGGCCATAGTGCGGTCCTTGGGTAACACCGAAGCGTGCACGCCACAGCAAGGTAATCACCGCCCTGAATTCAGGACCCACCATATATGAACTCACTCTCGCGACACATGAGGTTCACACAGCAGTTCTTTGAAGTTTTCCGCAAAGCAGAGCTGACGATAGATAGGGCCGCCTTCAAGCGCAACATCTGGAAGTCTTTAGGAAACATACGAGAAGTTGCAAGTCCACCGCTACCGGCACTCACAAGATTTTACACAGAAACCGTAAAGCTACCTGGGTTCGATCTTCTTCTGCTTTTTCGCGGCACGCCTTTTGCCTTCGTTCATACCTTCTGTCATAAACCTTATTTCCTACAGACTGGTTTGCAGAGTAGGTGTAAGGGAAGCTTTCGGATTGCTTCATATAGCGTTGGCATCCTTTCAGTTGAATTATAGAATCAAGGATGAGGCAGAAGCTGCGATATATGCACCCGTATCTTCATTAAGGGCAATAAGGAAATGTGCTTAAATTGCAAAAGTAGCGTTGTGTGTTAAAGTAATGGGCAACCTAAGCTACTGGAACAACAAATTTCGACCGCGAAGCATGACATTGATACTTCATGCTGCGGGATGGCTGCTTGCTTAGGACATCTCTGTTGTGTACACTTTCGTACGGCGATACGAGCGAAAAAGCTCGGAAGCAGAACAAAGGAAGTCACACTTTTTTTGGAGACTTTTTTCATGAAAATCGTATATAGAATACCGCTAGAAAAAAAATAAAAAAAAACCAGAAATGTACACCGCTTAAATTTTTAAACTCTGAAATAGATTTGATTAATATTCCTCTAGTGTATACGCATCGGTTTTTAGAATTTAAAATATGTCCGTATAAAATGAGATGCTTCAGAGGATTCAAGGGGTGAAAACCGATAAAAAAACATACTTAAGATACTCTAAATCATGAATTTGAGAGTCAAGTACTATAACTTCCATATCAATAGGTTTTTTTCTTTTCTAACAAAGAGTATCCAATATTAGACTAAGAATTTGAATAACCATTTGTCGATACCGTTCAAAGCAGTTAGATATACGGGAGTCATAGACCCTCTTTCGATATTGCGCGTGGCCAGAAGAACTCACCGAAACTATAACGCGCCTCCGTTTTAATTTGAAATAATAAAATAAACTTTCATTGCTTTAATTTATATAGTAAAAAGTTACCTCTTAATATTGCGTAATTATTATAAAAATATATAGAATCTTATAGACGAACACTTTCATTCTCTATTCCATTCTTGTACATGTTTCCTGAGCCTTTAAGCAACGATTTCTATTCAGCCGAAGACTCGATGCTCGTCGGGAAAGAAAATGGGGTATAGCAAAACTCACTTTTTGCCTTCCTAATACAATCTCTAGGATCAAACTTTTATGGCCGTCGCTCTTATTCTTTTCGCCTGCACCGTTCCTTTTGCAGTGTTTCTTGATTGCTGACGTGACTCTCTGTATTCTGTTTAGGAGAGCCGTACCCGGTTACCAAAGCCGCTGACGTTGCATTATCTTTGATCTTTTTTTATGTATCGTTGAATTTCCTCTATTGTTAATTCCGATAGAATATGCGTTTTAGCTCTAATTTGTTTAGCATAGCTAGTGTATACAGCACATCCTGTATAACACATGATTGATAATGTCACAAAGGCTCAAACTGGGCCAAAATGCCGAGTTAGAAAAGAACGATTGACATGTTCAGCGAGTTTTAGTCCTAGACGTACAGCTCCAAAGACCTCTGGGAAAACCTCTACTTCATTGCAAAAGGTACTATAATTATGCGAGGGAAGCGTCTCCTTGTCTCTAATTGTGATGCACAATACCAGGTAGTGTACCGTTTATGGTCATCATAGGCACTCATCGTCATTTAATAGCTTGACCGATAAATTACTCGTGTTGATTAAAAAATACTCTAACAATTCGGACCTGAAACAGTGAAATAAACGGGCCTTAATTAGCGAACGTCTTAATTAATACACATTGTCTAACTGCTTTTTTGTCGTCTCAAATTAGTTATACGTTTGAAATCGCTGAAAGCGTCTGTGATAAGCTTTCCCGCTTCATTCGAATCGGAGAATATTTAGAGGGAATCGTTGTTACTGATATCGATTAATCACGGTGAACGGAAACTAGTGGCTATCTGAGTTCCTGCACCCGACGACGGTTGATCGCCGTTCTGCCGTCAAATTGTTTACATTTTAAAGAAACATAATAGCGACCTTGTTTTTGAACAGCTTGCCTATCCTCGTCTTAGACAAACCGACCCTGCTCGAAAACTCTGGTGCCCAGAATCCTGACGCTCAAAGAGCCTGATGCCCACAAGGCAGTTCTAGTTTACCGAAATCAAGTCACCTACTTTTACAGCAGCCACTATTATCATCATTATTATTACGCCCAGCCGTTTGCTTGTGTGGAAAACGCAATTCTGAATGCCCTTTCTCGAATATCTAGGTCCTTTTCTAACTTTTCATGTTTCTGTTACCGAGTACGACTCGATCGGTGCTTCAAAATCTTTTTTCTCCCGAACTCTTTTTCTTCTCAATTCATGAACCACTGAAGCGTTTGCGTCGAGCATGCGCTTTGCACGACTCTAGCCGGCACCGGATCGGTCGAAATAACTGAATGCTACAGCTAGCTTTTGAAGGATATTGGCTGAGGTGACAGAAGCGGGAATTCGAGACGATGGAGCAAAGCCAGGTTTATGAAAAAAAATGTCACTCATGCCTAGAAAACGGGCGTACGAATTTTCGAATAGGCGTAGAAATATTTGTAGGCGCCCACATGATGAGGATTCGCAGAGATACGCTATCCTTTCCTGTGGCAGTGAAGTTTCACGAAAAGATAAAGTCGACAAGCGGCTGCGGTGAATAGTATCGACATGAGAGTGATAGCTAATAGCTCGGTTGGTCGTCGTCCCAACGTTTGGCCGCTATCACTGGTGTCGAAAGAATACGTAGGGCTAGTACTTGTACTGTCGCTCTTCGGAGAGGACCACTATTCCAGACCCATTGTTAGTCTAGGCCAACTGGCGTCGGCGCTCCTGCATTTCCCTTGTGGCGAGATATTTAGGCACCATCCTGTCGTCTTGATTGTCGTCGCTGTTTGTAGAGGACGAGCCTCTTCTTGGTGTTTTGTGCCTAAGAGAAAAGCTGCTCGTGAGATGTATGTTTTCGTACCATATACTTAAGTATATAAGGAAAAAGAAACGAAATACGTTCCCAGCAGCTTTGCATCTGTCGGTCGGTTGTCGTAGATGGAAGCATTGGTTAGTGGTCGCAGGCAGAAAGAACGGTCGGCACCGACTGCGTGGCGGAGAAAAATGGAAGTACTCGGCACCGAGTACTACGCAAGTATCATAATATTTTCAAGCAGACGACATACACAGTTAAAGCGACTGAGGCCGCAAGCGCAGAGACAAGGAATAAGGTATGTTACCGTCTTAATAGCTTGATTAAGGTTTCGCTCTATTTTTAGCAACGACAGCTAAAGCTATTCACAGGAAACTCAGCGAAGAATATTTGCGGACCTATAGTATTTCCTATTGCTTATCCATTTTTGTATAATCTTGATCATGTCTCATCATTTGGGGCGTGCAAGTCCTCTTAAACGCCGCACGCTTAATTGAGCTTGTCTATATTAATATAAACAAAAGTATCAAGAAATTGTTTCGCTACCGTTAATGCTAACGCCTCATCTTCATTTAATAACACACATCTCCATTACTGAGAACGCTTCGCGATCGTTCAGACTGTGCAAATGTCATAGTAGGCTATTGCGAACAAGCCTTAACCACTTTCTACCACCCTAGCAGACTGCGGTTCAGCATAATCCAGTAGCCCATCAGGGGTTCGTTTTTGTTGCATAATGTTTCGTGATCGGATACCAGCGCAGGGTAAAAGACTCAAATGGATCCTATCAAAAGAGGGAGCTAGTACTTCAAAGTTTTATAAAGACACAACAACATATACGAATGCGCTTCATTTTTCTGCCATGTTAAGCTGCCAGACAGAAACTACCAGTCATACCACTTACACTCGTATCGACCAGGAAGAGCTGCGTATTCAATGTCCATGGTAGAGAAAAGCCATAGTAGAGGGAGATGATCATGGTCTTTGCCGGCACCGTCATGATTTTTATTTTTATTGGAAACTTATATAGGCAGAAAGACTTTCTGCCTCATGAAATGCTCACTCTTCGAATGGCGCAGCACCTATAAAGTTGGACGGCTAGGTTTCAGAGCAAGATGAGTATCCTGAATAAATTGATCATTCATTCATCCAATCTGTAAAGGCCAACCTATGATCGGATCTGCTAACAACAAACTTTTTTTATACTGGGATTGGAACTTACTCGAGACAAAATGCAGGACTTGACTGAAATGGTTCAGACGTTTCTGCTGCGAAAAATCCTATAGACCAGAATAGAACTTTCGGATCGAATCACCTACTTTAATCCTCCGGCTGCGAGGCGGCTAGTGAGACCACGCAAGTTGACAGTTGCACTCGAGGATCCTTGTTGGCGCCGTTTAGGTTTAACGATAGTGACTTTTCGTATAGGATATCGCTATCGCAGTTAAGGTTATGTGCATGCCAAATAGAATCGTTCACAGATATACCAGTGCATCACCTAAAAAAAAAAACTAAGCAGCTCGCGATGTGTGCGATTAGATCAGAATTGCAGTCCCTATCGAATTGGACGCACTGCACACGCGTCAATCGATTACTCATATAAACTTCGTAAGCACAGAGCGACCTGTGTACATATACGAGTTTGCCATTCATGCTGGAAATCGGGCGACAAATGCACATCTGTTCAGTGTACTACCATACATACGACCCTGAGATGGCTGATGGAGGCTTTCACGAGTAAAAGTAAGCGGCAAAATCCCGTAGCGTTCTCCAAAAGCTTCAAGATATTAATCATCTTTCTCTGCCTATGAATAGAATAATAATGTTTAATAATAAAATATATAGTCTATCGAATGCTTCCGTTCAGACAGCCTATATGTCATCAGTTCAACGTATGATGAAACCAACGCCTAAACGTATTGAATGCCAGTGTTGTCTGCTGAGGCTTCTCGGGAGATTGCTGCGTTCTATTTCTGTCCAGTGCTCGGCAGTGCGCAAGCGTACAAAAATACACGCTATGAGCAAAAAGGGCAGACCTGAAGTGTCTTCGCCTATCTATTATAAACGGCATCCTGTCTCAATGCTTAGTTCCGCCGTTGGTTTAACTAAAAGGAGCACGTTTACCGTAAACGTTGTGCTCAACTATACCACCGTTCTATCGGTCAGCAGTTCGGATAATTCGCTCTACAATCAACACCGACATATCCTCTCGCTAAAACTGGAGCTTCTACCCACGCCGAACAATTTCATCATATACACTCTCTTTATTTACTGACTTTTGTTACGCTCTTTTATTAAAACAGAATGATTGCTTTTTTGCTGACGTCATCGACCGCCGCCATCGCGGCCCAGATACGCTCAGGCTACATACCTTGGTGATATCGTTTTCTCTAAGTCGATCCGAACTGCTGTTGTTGTTACTTCAAGAACTCGAGTTTTTGTCCCCCGCAGATTTTTTGCTTCTTTCTGTGTGTAAGAGGAGAGAAGCGAAACAGTTGTATTCAGTTGTATTTACGATCGCTTGCGAGTCTTTTCACGGACTCGAAGAGGGTTTCTGGCGCGATGTAACCCGCGATGCTTCTGCTGCTGCTGCTGATTGAGGGGGCAGACATATAAGAAAGCAGCCAGCAAGGACTATCTGTATATAAAAGATAAGATTACTGCCGAGGATGGTGGTGCTGGTGATGACTGGGGACAGTCGAACGAGAAGTGGACGGCAGAGCGTTAAGGCCCAAGACTTTATTTTTTATCTCTCGTTCGACTCACTCTGTGTGCCTTCCCTGGGTGGTCCTCGTACTACGCAAGCCTCTACCTTAAACTCCGCCCCTATCAAGCTGAATAACCCGGAACAGCTTGAGTTCGGTTAAATAGGTACAACGTTAGTATAAGGAAAATTTTACACTGTGCGCTTTTGCCTCCGGATCCTGGTTAGCACGTGCAACAAAGCTGAGGCGACACTGGTCGGCCTTTGGCAGAAGTGCAAACCCCTTTAATCTAAAGGGCTGCGGTAGCTCCGTTGCTCTGCGCCGACAAAAGTGTAGAGCTAGCAGAGAGCCTTGGAACAGCCAAGGATCGGCAGGCGTCCCCTAGCAACGAAATCAAGCTGACGAAATTCGCGAACAAATTACGGTCGTAGAAACAGAAGCAGGGGGCGCCACATAGGGGGAGCACAAAATTGAGAAGTGATGAAAGCGATGACGGGTTGTTGTTGCCAGTCGTGCAGTGGTGATGGTGATCGTGTACGCCATAATATAGTAATGTTTTCTTTGTGCAAAAGATCCACGTTCTAGCAACCGCCAAATCTCAACCGGTTTGAGTTCAGTAAGAAAGAAAAACTGATAAAGCAATAGCCTAAAAAAGCGGCTGTGAGAGAAATAAAACGTACATGAACAGGTATAGAGAGTGAAGGAAAAGGTACTGCTGCAGCGCTAAAAGCAATGTCTGATCAGGTTTAGGAACTATCTGGGGTTTTCGGTAGCTATACCCTCTATGTACCTTTGAAGCCCCTTTATGTACTCCGAATTTCGTTTCAGTACAATCTTCTGGACCGTTCAGACTTTAGGGTGAATGCGAGCGAAAAACAGGTCTCAATTTTCGCAGTCACCCAGAAACTCACAGAAAGAAGCGCCACCTGGAAAATGTTGGGTGCTCAAAAATTTGGGGAAAAACGTTTAAACCTTGAGGGAAAGCAAAAAGGAAGCAGCAGTGTCTGCGAATCCAGACGCACATAAAAAGAGTCTCAGATGAGTTTATTGGTTTTGTTAGCCTTGAGGGTTCAGCGACGTTTAATACAGTATACGTACGTGTACATATGTGTGTGTGGCCGGCTCTCGTCCATTTCTGGCCTGTGGTTATACGAGTGTATTTGTCTGATGAGACTGAGAAGGTCATCTCGGTGAGCTTCACTAGCCAAGAAAACTTTCCTCCCTTTTTTTGAGGGTACGACAGGATCGGTGTCCAGTGTGTGCTACAATACTGGCAGTACGGGCCTGAGGTGAGCAACATCTGCCGGCAACAGTTGTGACAATCTTGCAATGATTGTCACGCATCCATATACACACATCAGAAAGATTTTTTTGAACATAGCTCACCTTCGAGAAAAGTTTGGCAATCTGCAGCATTTTTGTATGTAGTTACATTTTGGAATCCACTGACTGATGAAGAATTTCCACGACAGAAGCACACAATCAAAAAAACACCAAATGCACCATTATGTTGCATCCATCAATGTCCGGTGCTCGGATTCTTGCCTTAGAAAGTGTACTATATATATAACAATAGCAGTATCGATAGAAAAAAGCTACTATTTCACTAGCCGTTCAGGCCTTTTGCCCTCTGGCTATATTGTTAACGTACATACCTGTAAGGACACAGTATATGCCCGAGGACGAATCTGCTAGAGAACATCAGGTGCACAGTAGTAGTAATGATAATAACAATATCAATAGTTATTATTAAAAATAGTTGAACATGTTCACTATCTACAAATTGGACATTGGTTTGACCTTCAGTTATTCGCGCTGTCGGACTTTATTCATTAAGATCATAACAACGTCGCCTTTGCTGAATGTATTGGCATTTTACGCTCAGATATCCGAACGCGACACATGTCAGAGTATAAATAGGCAGCGACGACAGCGACACACTGATGCAAATCAGGATCATAGCAGCGATAATGTAACATCTTACAATGTCGCTTACGGAAACACGGCCTATTCATTATAAGTTCTTTACTACAAGAGGCAATAGCAAGAAAAGTATGCGTTCGCGCCAAATAATGCCATTTGATTCTCTACGTAGTATGAAGATTAGCTTAGGGACAATCTGATAACTTTGGCAAGAGGCGTTTTCAGAGTTCGTGTAAGGCAAAATGTTAATGGTGGATTATGAAGATACGGGGGCTGGATCTCCACTCCCGATCTATTTCGTTGACTATACATAACGCGTATTCGACACGCGTGACGGCCTCAAGTGAAACTCGATGCGACGTTCTGTATAACCTAGGCGGCATTTTAGCGTTTATTTTTATTTAAGTTATTTATGATTTAAGCCCTTCTAGTTACTTGGTAATATCTGGTACTACTTGTTTATATGATTAGATAGAATGTCGAAACATTGTTCTCTCGTATATAATTTTACAAAATATATATTTTTTACGACCAACGCAATAATGATAAGCGATATAATTATACTAAGACGTTTATGAAACGAAAAGTAGCTTGTGCTTATTACTTAAGGTGTGCACGTGCCAATGCAGCATATGTGACAAACTGTTTTCGAGTTCAAATCGAACAGCCAACGAGTCCGCGAACCTAAAGCAGATTATATCGACAGAAAAACCGGCCATGTACCTAACGATTCGTGTGACGGAAGCTCATTTGATTAAACCCACTTCTATTTGAACGACTGATTCGGCCCCATTTGAGTCCTATAGGATTCGAGGCCAATAATATGCTGTCTCATATGGTAAGTACTTGTCCTGCCAGTTTCATGCGCTTTTCGTCAAGCTTAGAAGCGCAGATTATGTTTTATACACAAATTTGGTGGTCTTAGCCTGATAATAGAATCAAAGCCAGCTTAATCAGTGTGCCTGATTAAGGTGCAGGCATAAATTTAGAAGACAGTGGAGCGTTCTGTACATGTCGATTTCCATCACAGATGATCGTGACGCACCGAACTACGACTGTCCGATGGTACCGTATCATTGTTTGTGCGTCTGGATTCCCATACAGTTATTGGGGTATTGCAGGCGCCGTGCCGTTACTCAACTCATAATGCAGTTGTTATGAAGCCGACATATCATACGATATCACTATGATAACCTTCGGGGGACTGAAGTGGCAGCAAATAGCCCCGTTACAAATCGCTGACACTTTAACCAAAGACATGCAGACTCTATGATATGTATAAAACTCGCTATGATGAAATTACGTTACGGCATAAAAGGACTGAGTCTGTTAGTGCAGTCTACCGCAGGCTACGTTCTTTCGCCAGGTTTATCTATATTCGTTATCCAGGTCGCAGGAAAACCTAACAATGCCACTCAGCGTGTTCTAACAAGGCAGATTTAGTAACCGAATTATCAATGATACACGTACGATATGTAATTAGAGTACAAGGGATCGCTTTATTGTAGTATTGGTATTCGTGGTGGTTTTCTAGATGCATGCGCTATAGCGCCCCATTGACACCTGTGGCACGCTGAGAGCACAAAGCTCTGTCGTTTCTGGCCTATAATCTAGGTATATCTATGATGTACGCCGATATAGCCGTCGCTATTCTTACTGTCCTAGAAAAAAAAATTGACCCTAGTTAGTAATTAGGCCATTTGCGTCCTTGTTCTCTTTCTTACCGTTGTTTTCGTGTATTATCGGGGTCGGTGATTACAGCGGCGTTGGTAGAAAACACCATCATTTGTATGCATGGAGGCTTATCACCCGAGCTGGATAATCTCAACCAACTCCGAGATATCCCGCGTCCGATTGACATTCCCAATCATGGCCTGCTCTGCGATATACTCTGGGCAGACCCAGACGACGACGTAATCGGTATGTTATGTCGGTATTAGATGTATCGTCTAATAGTACCTTTAATATTACACGCTGTAGACACAAAAGTTATTTACATGTAAGCTACTCTCCTGAATATAATATCCACCCAGTGTGTGCTTAGATTAGGTAATTAGAAAAATTTAACTTTCATCAATACCCATTATGTTTTACTTCCTAGATAGGTTTTCAGTTGTAGGTGATCTTGGCCACCAAGATCGTGAGAATATCAGCTGTGAACTTTTTTTTCAGGTCAATTGAGCTCCAATTTTGAGACAAGATGCTTCAATGGTTGTATGGCTTTTCCAATGGCATGCCCATCTTCACAGCTACTCGGTCATGGCCTTTTTCAACGATCATTATTTTCTAACCATTAGAGTTCTAGAAATTAATTCTCTGTACTTACAGCCTCATAATCATATTGATGCCTGCGTAGAGTCAGTTTCATACTGGAAACGATGCAATTGCCTGATTGCTCTTGTTCTAGCCATCATATACTAGAAATATGTACTCCAGGCGAGCTTATACTAATCATACAGATGGACAAAGTGTCTGTACACGACTAATGCTACTTACGCCTCGTCTCAATATACGCTTAACCGTACCTGTAATCGATGACGGGCAATAAATTTAATAAACTTATGAACCTTTGCTACCATTTTTATGTTTCTAGGATTCTATATACTCGGTTTCGATTTTTACGGAAGTCCTAGTACGGATCATGTGCTAACTGACCGCTGATAATCTGCTAATACAATAGATAATACTTCGTCATTCACCTACTGTAGTCGATGTGCAAGGCATGGCCATGTAATCCTGTTCAATGCTTATTTTTGAAAATCTGCCATTCTACAGCAGTACAGGCTCGGTACGTCAGGCGTTTTAATTGTGAAACGATTCGCTTGCCTCTTAAACCTTAGTTATTCCTCCTGGCTGTGCTTATTTTTTGCTCATGGTCCAGCCTATCGCCTGTGACATTCTCGTCGGAGCTATTTCCCCGTAAGTATTCTAATTCCTTCATGAACGATGAGCGTCTTCGTCGTTTTGGCGCGCTTCTAAACCGTTTCTTTCGCCAGCCTTTACCGCTGGTCAGGCCAGCGTTGGCTTGCTAACTTCTAGCTAGCATATCACTGTCTTCATAGTGTTTTCTCGAGGCGTGTATTTTCGTCTTCTTGCCTCTTTCAAGGAACATCCTCGTTCAAGTCTGGTAGCTTGTGGATTTGCCCGTTTCTCGATTTGGTAGTCAGATACGTATATCTCGGTTCGTCGTACCCGGCGTTTTACCTAAGGGCAGACTGGACGAGAACATTAAGAATAACCATTTTTGGACTCTGCAACAACACCTGCCCTTTTCTTTTGGGACCATATGGCTTTGTGGCCTCATGCCCTCACCTCGGTCTGGCTAACCGGAACAAGTCAAAATGATGTAGCAACCTGCGGCTTTAAGTATAAGCTGCAGTGCACATATACGTGAGAACGCATTAACGTTGATGATGGCCGATGAGATCCACATGTTATTAAGAGCACGTACCGTGAGACTTCTTTTGTTAGCGACGCGACGGCAAGCGCGAGCAACACTGCTTGCCGATCTATTATTATACAACGTACACAACCTGGCGGAGAAGAGGAATCGTGATAGCTGCTGTTTATTCATCAGTACGCTTGTCGCCAAAATTGGCGGCGTCGATCAGTTATGACCACCAACTTTGTTATTGTCGAAATCGATAGTAGTAGATAACGCTTTCTCTCGGCATCAAGCAAAAAACGGGATTAATTCGGAACACCGACAGCGAAAGGACAAAGGCAATTCAGATTGACAATGTATACGTGCACCCCATTGCCCGCCGCCGGCCGTTTTTAACATTGTTTTTATTGAATATAAACATTTCCCGCTCTTTTATGTCGGCAACCGTTTGTCTGTAAGGCTCATCTAGACCAGCCTTCGCCCCAAGGGCTAAGCCGATCTGGAGCCGAGAGTTTGGGCTAATGAGTTTGTTGGTTATGTGCGCGAGCGCAGTTTGGCAGACTCTAAGTGATCCGGGATACCATCTGCGCATTACATATCGCTTACACCAGACCATCTGTAAATCAGAAGAGGTACTCATGGACACAGATAATCATATTCGTGAAGAGGACTTCAAGGCTCGGAGGAGGATCTGTAGGTTAGTCGCAGGGACTTCGGAAGGGACGGAGCATTTGAGTATGAGCCGGGAAAACCTGTGTGAGCGACAGAGATTGCGGTGGGCCTTTTACTACCGTTATTGAAAGGCAAGAAAAAGAGCCCTACTATTCGCGGTAATGGCAGAAGTATTTGCTCTCCGAGTATGGTGCAACTAACTGATATGGCAACCTGACCCAGAAGAAATCCTGGTGGACGAAGCTTCTCTCTCACTTTACCATTTCTTCGTACTCTCCTGTCATTCTAGGAGAGAACAAGGGATTATATTTTCTAGTGCAGCCTAGTGTAAAGAGTTAATCTGGTGAAGTAAGATGGACATTTGCATGGTTAAAAGGCTTGCATATTGATATACATAAAATGTACATATACATATAAATGTAGCGAATATGTACAGTATTAGATGTAGCTAAAATACACGTTAAGGTTATGCTCATATATACGTAATTCCGCAGATGCGTAAGGAGTTGTCTTTTACAAGAAAAAAGCATACAGGTTTCTTTCTGATATTCACTAGAATCGTAAGTGTTCAAACTACAAGTAAATCTTTCTTATTATTAGGAAGTTATGTATACTAGAACATAGTACAAATACATCCTGAAGAGGCGGAAGCTGCTTTCGCAAAATTTGAGCTTCAATAAGGAACAAGCTCGGAGCGACTTCGATTGTCCAAATGTTAAAAGAGCCACATGTTGACGCGGCGAACACCGTTGTCTTCAAGAAATAACCGTATATTACAAAAGATGAATGATACGCGCCGAGGTAAAGATTTCTATACGGTAATAGACATCTTTGCTTGATCAGAGACATACAACTGGCATTTCTCGTAGGAAAGCCGGATATAAAGGGGTGCAACCACAATCATTGTGTTGTTTTCAGTGCACGTATTGTATTTGCATCCATATATATGCCTATAATTTCTTTTTACGCTTTTTTTTACTTTTTTTTTTTTTTTAGACAACCACGATTTTTATTACTTTTGGAGTGCATATAATACTCTATATTTGCATTCAGTGCACGTGTCTGTTCGAGGTGCACGATCATATTTGTACGAAACCGGACGAAAAAGATGACCGTGGCTGAATTCAGCCTCAAATACGCTTTCGACAGAGGGCGCAGAAATAACTGGCCGCGCTACTACTACTGCTGCTGTTGTTGTACCGGTGTCTGCCAGTTGCAAGCACTGACGAAAATGTATGTAGATTGATCGGGCAGTTCATTCCCGTATTGCAGCTGGCGGTAAGCGGACTTTTATTGAACCCGCTCCTGTCGATCGGCTATCAGGTGCAATACCTTTCCCTTCATGCTAAACTTCGTCCGTGATAGCTGGCCGACGTAAGGCTACAAAGAATCGATGTAAGATTACGGGATGAAAATGTTGTTTACGGCATGACTGTGGTGCCCAGCGTCCGCGCTCGATTTCGCCAAAAACAGGACATTGGTTTTTTTGGTTCTACTTTATAGAAATTTGGTCTGGTCGGTAGATGTAAAATAATTCAATTTAATCACATAATGTATTTAGTAAATAGATGAACAATGTTCCCCGGACAATTGTTTCTCGCCTAGAGCTCAGCTGTCGACTGGGTTAGCCCCATTTTGGCTCAATCATAATTTTCATTATGCGCGCGATCTGTCGATAAAAAACAGCAATCACAATGATTCTTTATGTTATTAAAAAATGCATCGAGAATTCGAAACAGATAATTGAAGCCCAAATACGTTCTCTGGTCGTTTAACTTTCGGGCATTAGGTCGTTCTACAATAATTTAAGGACCGTCCTTCAATATAGATGTTCAATTCGGTTGAAACTTTTCGAGACCAAAGAGCATCATATATAGAAACTCGGTCGGCAAACATAACGCGGCCTTCGACGACGACGATGATATTTCAGTAAGGCTGTAATATCCTATCATGCAGACCTTCATCAGAGGTGTCCACACTGTTTGGGTGTCTCTTACGCATCGTGACTAGCTGTAACATCAACCGGACAGCACCAGGGTCCAAATACACCTTTCCGTGGGCTGCCTTCTCTCGACTCTAGCCAGCTGCCGGCAATGCGATGGACCTCCCGGTGATAAGCATCCAATATCTCGTAAAATGTTGCGCTTTCGTACTAACGCCATTCATCTCCAAAGGTACCTTTTGAACTCGAAGTAGTTGTCAGGTAAATATCATCCAAAGAAAATTATATATCGGAACAACCAGTGCGTTTGCTCATCACCCGCGTGCATTCTCGATAGTATCGGGAAGAGGCAAACATAAAAGGAAAAAAAAAACTATTATATATAATGAAACGTGCCCCTTCGCAAACACTTGTCGAAGGAAATCACTTAAGACAATTTCGAAAAAGATGGATTTATTTTCGAAAATTTGCGCCAGAACGGAGACCTCGTGTTGTAACATATGAATTGCCATCCGCCGATTCGTAACGAAAGATGAATCAACACTACACTAGCTCGCTACATCAGATGAGGTACGAATGAAGATGTTGCCTTATGAACGCAGTACCACAAGCAGGCAGGCAGGTTCCGTCTTATCGACTATAAATCACTTTACCTGGGACACAGTACTGATTCCAATAGATTACGCGAAAGGCTCCACGTATTTAATGTTTGGCGTATGCAGATAGACAACGAGAAATGAATAACTTATCTATACATTTCCGTCTGCGACAAATGCCGTCGATACATATCTAGCAAATGTATCCGTTACTAGATATACTTAAACACGGCGACCTCTGAATTTGGCTATCCTCAGCGTTCCTCGCATCATCAGCATGCTTTTTACTTCGTTATACCCTCACAGCTATTTGTCACTATATATAACATATTGCCGCCGTTATGGACCAGCCGGTCGTGCACTCTTATTTCGTCGTGGTAAACGTAACGTCTATTCAGCGATATCATCCTGTCATTTGTTT
Source organism: Varroa destructor (assembly GCF_002443255.2). NCBI lineage: Eukaryota > Metazoa > Arthropoda > Arachnida > Mesostigmata > Varroidae > Varroa > Varroa destructor. The sequence continues at coordinate 42,391,415 of NW_019211457.1, forward strand.
CAATATTGCTCGCTTGTTCACGAAAGAGTCGTTTGTGAGACTGTGATGACCTTACTAAGCGTAAAGAGAAGTAATAACTCTACAGTGTGAGGTAAAACAATATGGCTGTCCGTGTCGCGATCGTGAACGGTTCAAGTGAGCCGATTCAGTCGTGGACAAGTTCTACAGAGATAAGCGTAAAAGTCTCGGCAGACATAGACGAACGCTCGCAGACGCTCAAACTCTATATCTCTTCCAGTTGTTGGCAGGCTTCTAGCCCCACACCTATCCTCCTCATTCTAGAGAGAAAGAGTTATTTTGGTCTGTGCAATGGTCTGTTAAATGTCGCCATAGCAACTTTGTGAGATAGACGAACACCATTTGTGGGCAGCCCCTACGAGCACTGACCCACGTGTGGCAGCACCAGCGATTCAAATCCGCTGTTCAGCCTTCATCTGGCTGTATCTACCGTGAGCGAGACTTTATTATTTCAAACCGCCGTTTACCATACGACCAGGACCTGAAGGCTCATCCGTCTATCCATGCTGTGTACATCGCAGCTCGATTTGTAGTTGAGCCATTAAGCATCAAAGGATATGGCAGCCGCCTAAAGGACTAACGTCCGTATGTGTCTTATACAGCCCAATGCGTTCAGCTCTATCCGTATCCGTGTACAACGCAGATACACACACGCGCCCCTATATGTTTATATCATAGATGAGTTGATCGGGATGGAACTACTGAGCACGAACCCTTCACCCTAAACAGGTCCAAACTGTTCGTAATCACTCATTGTAATAAAGCAAAAATTACGTTAACGATATGCGCCATTATCATACATAGCAGTTCACCTGCTAACCGACCAAATCCGTTCAGTTTAGCTTCAGCAGGAATCCGATTCATACAGCCGTAAGTTTGGACGTGGTCGGCACGACGCGAGCTAATAGAGCGAAAGAACGGACGCTAAGTGAACGACGTCATCCGCTCAATTATTTGCGTTGAGTGAGTCTACAGAAGGTTGATAACAACCGTTTACAGGGCTAATAAGTTTATACAATATACATATAAAGAGAGCACGAGGCAGACAATGGCAGTAATAACGAATGAATGATGATCAAAAGACAGCGGTAAAAGGGTATCTAGAATTTTGCACGTCGACCTGTATAAAGTGCTTTCCAAAGGACCCATAACAGATATAGGCTAGTCGTAGATGTACAATTACCCGAACAGAGTAAAAATATTACATACTACTTATTTATCTAGAAAGATTGATAGCGACATCCACTAATGTTTTGTACGGCAGCAAGACGCACCACACATGTAACCGTTCCGAATGATGCTGAAATTCAAACTTTAAGATATAAATATCTTGCATTGCATATACGTGCCGGACATTAGCCGATATACCTATTTACCCCAGTTTATCCTATAATTAATTTAAACCCATTTAGTGTGAATCCTAGTTCAAGCTAGGCGTAGTTCCTCCATCGTCCTATTCAATTTAGCCCGCCGGATGTCTTATTCATTTGGTTGTCCGCTGATTCTATATGATCGCGCTTATCGAGAACTGTGTGAAATTATTTCAGTGACCTTCGCAGGTTCGATTTTTCAATAATCTTAATTTGGATCTGGGACCTGCCATAGTTATGTCATTTCTATCCCGTACTCCCATTGCAAGGAACTTTTCCCTTAGTTATCACTAACTCATTGCTTTGCTATTATTGCTAGACTAGCTATTTCGGTTATTCCATTGCCTCAAGTTAAAACTAGCCCTAACTTCTAACATAATATGAAGCTGTGGGAAAAATTAGAAAAATAAACCGTTTTAATGATGTTTTTCATACATTTTTGACCCTCTGTAAGAGAATACCTCAATGATACTAATAAGAAAGCTTTTTTTTTTCTCAAAAATCCAATTTAGTGTCTATTTTAAGTCTATGGAAGAATTCGGATAAATAAGCAACTTTCCCATCTCGGATCCTCTACAAATCCTCAATTGTTATTGAGACAATTACCCAAAAAGCTAACGTATTTCCGTTTTAGGTTTTTTTTCTTTCAAAAAGACTTTCTTCCTAGATGTGCAGTTTCGTCAAGCCAAGCCTGTGTGCAAATATTCATAATAATTTTTGTTATATTATGTTTTTTGCATCCTTGTGATGCTTGGACAAGCCGAAGTGGTTAGCATTATAAGCCGTTGAAAAGTCGGCTGAGAAGATAGTAAACATAGAGGAAGAGGAAGCTTTTTGTGCAAAAAGGGCACAAGAAGAGTTCCACAAGCATCATAATATCATTAGCCCATAGGCAAATCATATAGTACAAATAATCGAGTTAGCTGAAGCGGACGCCGAGGAAATGATGAAGGAACGCCGTTAGGCAGATAAAAAGCTATTGAAAAATCTAATTATCTTGTAAATTATTTGACTACTATAGATAATCCTGTACTAATTTGTTGGTCATACCTTTATTTTGACCTCATAGCCTTGCAGTGCTATGGATAATTTATGTGTGGAGATGGATTTCTTCGGTATCGAACCGGTTTGGTAGTCATTAGGGTTAGGCACATGACAAGTAAAGCTGTATGAACGTACACACTGACCATGATTTCGGGGCTCGGAAAGATTTCAATGGATTAATAGGAACAAAAAACAAACTACTTGCCAGAGTAAAACGTCGTAGTAAGCCCCGGCTCCGCTGTTTTCTAACGAACTCAACACGTTTTTACGAGCGCTACGTCTTGTTGCTTCATCTCTACAACACACCTTTTCAAACCTGCGTCATATTAAATCTTATCTAAGGCATTCTAGCCGTTTATGTCCTGATAAAAAAAATACCTCGTACCTGATGTCTCTCTTCGTGATTTAGGCAGATATGCCTCATTGTTGTTTTGAGTCCAAGACTCTTGAACCGGCAGCACTCGAGTCAAAAGCATTTCTAAACATCTTCGACGAATGTCAGGTTAGTTATAGATGTCCTCAAGACTGTTGCGTGGGGTTGCAAAAGGGGAAAGAAAAATATTCTTATCAGTAACGGAAATCGGTTCGTTCACCTCATGCTAGAATACACGCATAAGGCGTGTCTACGGCCACATATGTTTAACGCCTTTGTATACTTGCAAGGACAAACCATTAAGTATGGCTCTTTGGTTGAGCATCGAGATCATGAACGAGCGAGGCAATTTGAGGTATTTCTTGCGACATATTTAGGTCGCTGTTGGATATAATTTTTAAAGAGAAAGACAAGCTTAATACTATAAAACAAGGCCTACTTCTTAAAAGTGCGCAGACCACATTTAGCTTTTCTCTATCTACAGCTCATTGACCGGCATAAGCCCTTGATGTTACATGGAAGCCTAAACATTGGAGTTAGAACGCGGACACAGCGTGTCTGGGCTGTCTAGAGGATTTTGTCGTAAAAAAAATATTTTGCTTTTTGATATTAACAACCACTATACATTAACACACACAAAGCACAAAATACTTAGCGCAAAACTTGACTTACTTTCATTGTTTATAAGGTGCACGCCACCTGCCACTGGTATTTATCAAGAGGTCACCGTTTCGCGAGGGACGGGAAGTTAATATTAGACGCTTCCTATAAACAAGTCCTAATTGGCTTACGATGGAAAGACAGAAAATCACAAAAGCAAACGTGCAACTATTAATCGCTTGCGAAAACCTTAGCTAGCGTTGAATGTCGTAAAAAGGGCTACGAGTCTGATGGGGAAAGCAAAGCGTTATCAGACGTAAGACTGTGTCAATTGTATGGTCGCTCTCACAGACCCACCATCGACGGCTCGCCGTCAGAGATGCGCTACATTGCATAATAGTGCCATCGAGATGTGCGGCAAGCAGAAAAGTTCAGGTGTTAAGCAAACTATCGTAGATGATCGACCTGCCGCAATGCCGATATCCTTTTCTAATCAGACGAAGTCTCGTCAATTGTCCAGTGTAAGTCCGGAGCTAATCGGCCATTAACTGTACTTCCCGGAATAAGTAACATTGGCTGAGAGCAGAGGATCGGGGTCTATTTACTATACGTTAGCATAATATGTACATATCTAAACGTTGGCCGTCACCTTGTTCCGATCGTGTCGTAATGGAATGACGAATAGACAAACATTCACTACAACAAGATCACATATCTTCTTCCATTGCATTTGCCGCTTGTTTCTATTGGCTGTGCGCTGCTAGTACCGCTGCAATAACTCGGATTACCACTCAGTGTTATTTGTCGAATAGTGGGCATCCATTTTCGTGCGGTATCATTGCAGGCTGGGGCCAGAACGACCGTGGAGTTTCATATACATTTGGCGGCGAGATCGTGCGGAGTTTTCTCGAAAAGCACAACTGTTCCCTCATTGTGCGGGCCCACCAGGTCGTCGAGGACGGATACCAGTTCTTTCAGAAAAGACAGGTGAGCTTTGTCTCTGTCGGCTAGGTGAGACCTTTCCGCCCCGCACGTTTCACAAATGGGCCTTCAAGTCGTCCTTCAACTCTGGAGTACTTCGTGTGCACGGGATAGTAATAGGTTTCGCGTTGGAACGAGATGTTTGTGTCAGCCTAAGAGTGATTCGTTGCTTTTTTTGCCGCTGTTTTTGTCCAATCTTAACGCTCTACGGCGGAAATGAATTTCGAACAGAAATCAAGAGTGAGAATATATATCTTTACTGTTAGCTAATGAGACTGAATACACTATAAAAAAAAGTTCCTATAAAATCGAGCGGGTATAGAGGGAAAGTGTACAGTTCCGAATGTTATCTAAGAAACCTTCATATTTATGTCCATTATTGTCCTATTGAGCGTAAGGATAACTGAAATATGAAAACAGGACATCAAACGACCAATTATCTTAGCATCGTTCGTAATATATCATAATGTGATAAATAAATAAAGTGATGAGTTTACATTATTTATTTATACGATTAGAGGCGTAGATTTTGTTGCTGGACCTACTTTTCTGCGCTTGCGATAACTTAATACGGGATCGAGATTCAACAAGCTAATTTAAAAGTACACTTTATTAAGTAACTTTATTTATTTACATAGAATTTCTTCAGTAGTTCTGACGTTGTCATATAAACAGCCGCCAAAGATAAATCCTGCCGTATCATTCTGACTATAAAACAGTAGTAATTAAATTTATTAACCGATTTCTCTGCGATAGCAGTTGGTAACAATATTTTCGGCACCGAATTACTGCGGGGAGTTCGACAATGCGGGAGCTATTCTGTGCGTTTCCGAGGACCTCACCTGTTGGTTCAGTATACTTCCGGTAAGCAATTTCTGCCACCACGTACTAACTGTTTCTAGTTCGCTATCTAATAGCTGAAAAGGAGGTTAGTCACTCAGTCCTGATCTAGTCAGAGGCAGATATTTCTGATTTCCGACTGATCTCGATCAGCACAATCAAGTTATGACATGTTACAGTCGTATTACGTTTCTTGCCGAGCGTTAACCAAGGCAGTGAAGGTTCCCGTCGCGTCAAGGCATTTCCATGTTTGTCCCATTTGAAACACGTCGTCTAGCAAACCGTGATGTCAATCTTCGAGTCCAGTGTTCTAATACTACCCATTAGCAATACCTGATAGTATAGCTGCTTCACGTGTCACATCAATACCATTCGCGTCTAATTATATTGTTTGTTACAGCCCCTTAAGCCGAAAGTTCTGCACGTAAAGAACGGACGTAGATGATCTTCGTTGGAGCATTCTCTGCAGTCCTTTGGTCTTTCGTATCGAGCGGGGCAAACGACAGTTATCGGGTAACCAGGAGATGAAATACAACGAGGAAATCAACAATCGTTCGAGTGTACTGCTCCTCGAGCATATCGCAAATCATTCGTTCGACAGGAAAAAAAAGTAATCGCTGAATAAGTTGCAATAGCAGCTATCGAGTACGTTGAACAACTTTATTCGGACGAATGATTTAATATTATTGAAGTTATGTTCGATTTGTATAATTTAGCAGGCAAGGACTGCTGAAGTATTGAATGCTTGAAAAAGAGAAGTAGGTTCCCGAATACAGAAAGCGGAAACACTCATCCAAAGCTGGCCGCCTCTTGCATCTTTCAATCACCAATAGCAGCAGTGAAAGTCAGCCATTTTTCCACTACCGTTGGTAGACTGATGTCTTTCGTGTCTTTAATGACGCCCTCTGTTCATCAACAGCAGCAGTAGTAACAACAACAACAACAACCACCTACCTTCTCAGCTTTTCAGCAATAAGTTATCTGTAACCCCGTGTAGTTATCTGGGCTCGAATGAGGTATAGCAGCTCAGGACGATGGCCCTTAATCAAACTAGCCCAAATTACCACCGGCCAAAAATCACTAAAACGGTAAATGAACATACAACGAGCGTTCAGCCCATTTTCTTCGTTAATTTTTAGCACAGAGATTGTTTGATCGAAGGAAGCTTTATTTACATATACACAAAGGAATATAGAGAATGTCGTATAGGGACAAAAACATATATACATACGCATTCACGCACGGAATACATCATTTGCAGAGTAGGTCCTGTTAGTTGACGGGCATTCGACTAGAAATGTATGGAATAGGACCAGAGATCTGTTTTGCAAGCAGCATTCCAAATACCAACCAGTCTTCATTATTCAAACCAAGAAAGGTGTCCTAGTTTTTCCCAGAGACTGGAAATAACGATGACTCCTTCATAACAATAATAGTCACACATATCACCGATACGTGGTAAACACCAAGTACACTTAGAGGCTCAGCATTTGCTGGCCAAATACCTACCGGCGATTAGCTGACAAAGAACATGGTCCGGAAAAGAAAACACAGTTGAAACCTAAAGATACGTCTACAGGAGGAAACCATGACATACAGACATGTCGTTGCGAGCAGATGGTGCAGAGGTGCTATCGTAAAGGTGTAGAAAGCGCCTGCGCGCTAAGGTATGGGTGAACGTTAACTAGTCGATTGTTACATAAGGTGGGAAAGGGCAGTAAATAACAAACCTAGTAATTATAATCAACAGGCGCTATTATGAATAATTATTGTTACAAAAGTAGGCTTTAAGCAAAATAGCAAAGGCCTTGTTAGATGCGTGCGCAAAACCCCGTCATTGTGTTGTCAGAGAGGCCCTAGTAAGCGGCGTTTCATGTCCCGTTCAAGATGGCTCTTTTTGCAGGGACACCTCAAATTCAGTCTATTTCCATGCATACATTCACGTCACGTAGACGTCCGTATCAGAGGGGAGAAAGTCAACAGCTTGTTGATGCTGTTAGTTAGCCGGCCGTCCGAAGAATTGATAACAGGTGATTATATAATAAAAGCGAAAGAAGCAAGGAGGCCTAGCAGAAGAAGAACGAACGTAATGTAGGAATAGGAACTAAATAACGAAGATATCGGAAAGTCTTGTTTTAAAATAGCTAAAACGGAGCGTGATGAATATCACAACGGCACTTCTAAAAAGAAACAATTGAAGACGGAGCAAAAAAAAGAAGTCATTAAAGAATCTGGATGAGGGCAGGTGAAATCTAAGTCGCTGTTGTTGGTCCGCCGAACTACACATTTGTATATATATTATAACATAGCAAATGTATTTAGCACATCCGTCTCATAGACGGTTGTTTAAGCATAATAGAGAATTACTATAATAAAATAATTAAACGGGTAATTATTTAATTCACTGTACGATGCACTTTTTTCAGGACGTAATCTAAGCGTGTTCAATGATAGGTAGTTAGGTAAATAGGACATTTTGACAGACCTTTTCAATATGATAAATATCCGATATCCAACATGGCTTCAGGTAAGCCCAATAAAGCACAAGAGTTAATCAGTCAACAATTGCCTTAACTTAAGCGCACATAGAAAAAAAATAGTATCTGCGATACTTCTGATAACTAAAAATGATTTCTATATAACTAGCACGCAAAAAATACAAAAAGTAATATCATGTCTTCTTCATGCTCTCTAGCACCCGTTGGTCATTGCCAGCAAGGTAAGACGAGTGTGGCATACCTACTTATACATTTGTTTCACTGTTTCTATTAAAGTAGGATATGTTACTTCTAGGGAAACGTGATTTCCCTTTGGAATTATAAGACAGAAAGAACGTATTTCGGTTACTTTAGACCTTTTTTTTGGATTGGACTATTACACTTATCCATTTGGTTTTCTGTAGCTATTTAGCAGGTCTAAAGGATTGCATAACTTCTGAGCCACGTGAAGTAAAACAACTATATTTGATATATGTTCAATGTATCGGCCCTAATCGCTTGTAGCACTAAGGCTACGGCTTTAAGGGCTTCTGAATAGCACCTAATTTTGTCATTACTAGCTTGCTCAAGAGTATCGGCCGTATGAGACACCGCCCAACGTTAAAGCTGGAGAATATAAAGACATCGCTCGATTCCATTTACCTTGATGTGAACCAGCGTTAAAACGCGGCCGTGAGGCCGTGCGTTCTCATCGAGTAGCCAGACTGTATGCGGTCTGATGCTCCGTTCCATAAATGTAAAGCTCTTTAGACAGCCCAAATCTAAAATCGCTCCTTCTTTGAAAATATCTGGTAATAACAAACGGCCTAGTAACCATTTCGAGTATGGAGATCAGCTTTGTATGAGTCTGTTCAGCGCTGCTATCCAACTCGCGTTCTCGCTTGTTTAAGCTAATGATTTTCTTTCCCAGTCCTGCTTCAGTGGGCAATAAAAACCGGCCCATTTCTTTTCTGTAGAGTACATTACGTGTGTTATCGTGGGGTCCGGACTCGGATCGTCAGAAACCCGTATTTCGCTTATTTTTTTATGGTTAGTTTTTTCGAAACGACTTCATAACACGTGCCTCGAAGAAGCCCGTATTGGATCGACAAAGAGCGCATTGTCTATACTCTACTTCACTCAAAAGTATCCGTGAACACTGCAATTTACTCTTTCGTTCGAGGTATTGGGTTGTGGTTATATGACCTGTGGTCTTCAGCCTCCCAATTCTGCCTTCGAAGAAGAGGTCGTAGCAGTTTTATCTATTTTCAATGGACTCTATGAGCGCTCTTACCTTTGAGGTATAGAACTGTAACAATTTTTGAGCGTTAAGCAATAATTTTGCTTCTAAACTCATTCCTCTCTGAAGGGGTCAAATGGGCTTGCAGCGGTAGACGGGAAATGACTTTTTTTTTACCGAATTTTATCTGTTAACGGTCTGTAGTTTAAAAGGTATTCAAAATATCCGCCTAGCTAAACGGCTTTGGTCAAGCTAATAACAAGCATTTAAATGACAGAAGACTGAAATTCTGATATAAAATACAACATATCAAAAAATTACCAACAATAAGTCAGATGATTAAGTTAAATAAGAAAGGAATAAATTCTTGTATCTCCCTAAGCCAATTTTATTTTGTCGTCTCAATCTAACTAATTATAACAGTGGTAAGGCTTGAGAATACAAAACGATTTGACACTAAAGCATGTAAGCCCTGTTCAGCTATAGTCTGCTAAACTTTAAGCTTTACCACTTGAATTAAATGGTTCTAAGGACTTGATATTGCCAGATTGAGATTTTATACATATGCATCTTTTTGTGTTTCAAACTTAGAGTTAAGGGCCTTTTTTGCCTAGTGGTCGTTAAAACCTTCCGCGCAAAGTGCACGCTCTTTGTAACGCGCTTGCGAAATAATGCCTTAATACCGCCCGTATAGAGCTGGCAGACGCCAGCAATCGAAAATATTATGAAATGCCGTTGTCGCCGCACCCTAAAGCTTAAATGATAATTAGTAAGCGTGCCGATAAAACAGCAAGAACGTGGGGAGGTAACTCACTGTGAATAAAATTATGAAACTAATTACATGGCATCCAACTATACAGCATAATTCTATTTTGTGTCTGAGATACTCATAATAATAACAACCTAAATTACATATAACACGATAGGATAATGAGGTCTGTATCCACTGATATTGATGGCAGGCGTTACGGTTTCTAAAATGAAAGTTCGTTTGAATGTGGATTTTTGACATGCTATCAAAGTTGCAATGTGCCAACGTATGCTTGAGGACATCAAAGGAAGATTTAGAACATCGAAGCTTTTGAACACGAAATATTGAATATGTTAAACTTCAACAGGGTTCGTATGGTTCATTCTGGCATTACTAGATTAGCCTGTTTGGTCTCATCCACAAGCTAGCTTTTTAAAATGGCCATCTTACAGGGTGATTAAAGTATTGTGCAATGGGTTTTTTGTTTTTATTTATTAAAAATTCTTGTTCAGCGTTGCTACCAGAAAATCGTGATCGTCGTACTGGGATGTAATGTTCACGTACTAGGTAATAGGTGAATTTAGTTCTACCGCAAATAAACAAATAATTTACATCTCCAATCAATTTCATTGTCCCTTGAACGCGGAAGCACGTGTTCAAATGTCCTACAGTACAGTTATATATTCCCCAACAATTTACAGACCCAGAGACTCAGGAAAGAACGCAAAATTCGGGTCATGATGACCTGTCACACCTGAAAATATAGAGTAATATGAAATCGTTATGTACTGAGAGGATGTAAATAGGACAATAGTGGATAACATTCACTAGACATTAACGAGTTGTGATATAAGAGGTATTAACGAAGCACAGCTTGATCCTTGGACAGAACACGCGCAGCAGAGCCTTTTTGTCAGTTATGTACGTAGCACCTTGCTCTAGCCCAACAATAGTGAAGAACTATAACACGAGCGGTAAGAAATGGGCACAGTTATTAGTATGACACGTTCGGAAACGCATTTGTCTAACTGTAGTTAGTGTCTTTTGTAAAAGAGCACACCTAGATATCTATAAAATTAATTTACTTTTATTTATAACATAAAATAATGGCACACTGAACGTCTTATATCTTATATCTAGTTCACGCGATGAATGTATAATAAATTTGCCACAATCCACATCAGAAATCATATGTTTACATATGTATTGATAACGGCTGACAGGCGCATGTGATGTGCTGCAAATAACATTTTCAAATAGAATTTTTACCGTTTTTCAACGTTTTTTTTCTCAATCAATTTTATTTCAAGTAAGTTAAGCTTCTCAAAAAAGGGACAGAGAACGTCAGATAAACCTAAATTAGGTAGTAGCATATCTCCAATGGTTTTTTATGTGCGTTTACCGCCTAACTACAGCTACTGAGTAAGACAGATCTTTTACAGCGTAGCCTGCCCTTCTTTTGTGGCGTGAAAGCTGTGGGTAGTTGACACGAAACTGTATTTCAAAAACAAAAATATTTTACAGAGCACGAATTTAACAAGCTACATTATTCTTACACTATAGTTAAAAACGAACTAAATTAAAAGACTTTTGGGAAGGGGGGGGGGGGGGGTAGTCACACCTTCTATGATTGGGTGTTCGTATAAATGAGTCGGAGTAGAAAATGTTAATCTGAAATTATCTAAGCAGAAGTGACGGTTACCTTTTTAACCATTGATAAGGGCATAATCCTTGATCCTATATAATCCTATACATTAGGGCAAATTAAGCAATATCGAGAAAGTACTTGCGGCACCTTAATAAAACATTACATTCATAGATGCGTCAAAGTAAATCGTTTTTAGTTTCTATCGAACAGACATTCGTTGAAGTCAAGTAGCTTTTGTTTATTGCCTACCGTAAGGCTTGAAGAAAGGACTTGTTAAACCTGGATTCAAGTTGCTTTATCGGTGAAGCGGAGTAAAAAATTACTTAGGGCTCGTCCGGGATTTGAACCCGGGACCTCTCGCACCCGAAGCGAGAATCATACCCCTAGACCAACGAGCCGATGAGTAGGTTGCTGGATACCATGTTCTTGGTAACAACAGACAGAATTAAAACTTTTTAATTGCAATATCCAGGACATACGGTGAAAGAGTTTACGGAACATTCTTCTATGGAGTTTTCCCGAAAACAGATTTGTAATTGACCAACTGTGTGTACTGTCCAGTCAGTACAGCTTGTAGAAGTTACGAAACTCAGGTTAGAACTAGTGCAATCTTTGTCGCCTGGTAAGTTGAACTTGGTTCTGTTCGATAGTTGCAAAGATCAAACTTTCGGTTACTATACTATAATATTGGGTGGTCGACAAGTGCTGACCATGCTAAACCCAAAATTAAAGCAAATATTTTTCTCACAACATTATAATCTTTCAATATCATTGTGGATCTTCTGTGGTTTCTGGGCAAAAAATCATAATAAGCAATATGTGGTGTTCTATGTTGAGGATGGCGCCGACTAGCTCCGGTCAGTTTTCTTGAATCATTTGTCGCGGATCGCTCACTTGGCCAACCATCAGCAACTTATAGCACACGATTCTGTTTTCAATCCCTTTGCCACTGACATTTCCACATTACTATCGTATGTCAGTCGGTCTACCGTAATGAACTTCTTAATAAGAACTAGCCCGATCTTGTTATCTTTTCTTAGAATTGCATTGATGGAAATACGATCAAGCGAATTATCTTGCGTCCCTTGCGAGTTTCTTTTATAGCCAGCTCTGGTCAAACCTGACCTGAAACTCTATCGTGATGCGTGTGTAGTCCACAATGAGAAATATCCTTCGCATTAAAATTTCTAGAACAAATGCTACACAGCGCATCTTTTAGCCATTTTTCTCAATGACGCCTCTTAATTATAAACGGTACAAATCTGCTTGTGACCAGTCTAGCCGGAAAAATGGTCAATACTTTTTTTTTTTTTTTGAAAATCCAATTTCAGTATTAAAATGTCAAATGATTTTCGTCACATCTACTTGCCGCAATCGACTACCAGGTTAAATGGGGAAAAAAAAAACAGTCGATAAGCGAGGTTCCGTTTGAGGCATTTTTCTTTACTGTTATCATTCGTACCATACCGAAATAGCCTTCTTTTAGGTCACCTTGAAACATGCTGGGTAACAGTGCATAGCATGAGCTCTCCTCACGTTTGTGTGTGTACAAGCTGTTTTGAAGTCTTATCGACAATGACTATTGTAGACTGAGAAAGACTGTCGAGTGTACAGAACAATACGGAGACAGTAGAAACGTTGACCGAAATAGAGCTTAGCCAAACAGGCAAATAGATGCTGGGTCTGCAAGAAATGTTCACATACATTTGACCCCCCGAAGCAGTCAAAATAAGGGCCCTTAAACAGCGTACCTTTGTTCTGGAACAATCTGGCCTCGCGCTATTTACCCATGGATTCGAATTTTACCGTCACTGTTTGCTCCCTTCTGTTTGGTCCCTTCTATAAACCCTCGGTTTTAATCGAGTTATCTTTTTGCCGTCATTGATAGTCGCGACATTGTTCGAATTCGGTTCCAACGATTGGAAACCTTTTATCGCCTCATTTTCAACTGCGCTGTTGTACGCACGGGTCACAGTATCCTCTCGGAAAGCTCAACTGTCCCATATTCGAGTGGCTGATTCATTAGAAGCGGCTTTAGAATATTCGTACTGCTTTTTTTTTACTACTCTTCTTTTACAAGGATTTGATGATGGTCCGCAGCTATGTAAATCGGCTTTTTGACAGTTTACATAGCTGCGGAAGCATTTATATATATATATATATATATATATATATATATATCAATGCATTAGTAATAAAAAGTTTGATGGCCACACGAAAACAATAATTCTCGTTCCTAAAAATAGTTTACAGTCAACCAATTATGTAGAAACGGGGGTTTCAATATGTGTTCAATTAAAAGATGGCTTTTCCTTTAGGTGTGAAGGGGATTATACGAGGATGCTTAGTAGCTTAGGGTCTTCCTAGTCTAAAATTAGGCGTCGTTTGCAAGGCATACAGTTTTATGTATATTCTGTTCGCATACATTTTCTGCAATTTCTTATCCGAACCCTATATCCCTGCAAACTGAACAAATGTTTCAAATAACCAATATCCTGATGAACTTCTATAGTTGATATATGTGTACCTATACAGTGGTGAGACACCACTTTCGCCTCTTATAAGATTTACCCGTGCGACATGTTCCTGCCACATAGGTACGAAAATACATGAAAATGAATACACGTTGTAGTACCTGACTGTGCCACCCTCACACGCGTCTTAGGACCGTCCAAGCTCTCCGTCGATTCGAGCGGCGTAAATTAGTCAAATCGACGGGCCTTGAAGTTATTCGATGTTAGTCTACGGCCCAAAGCCAGTCCAGACTGGTCCGTAACAAGCAAACCCGGGCAGGCGCTTATGAAACCAGTTCCTGAAGCCACCCGCTGCATCCGAATCTGTTGTCCGCAATTCGTTTACTTTTCGCTGGCATCGTTATAATGATCATATTTTTCTTCATATACACGTTTATAAACAAAAAAAAAAAACAAAACAATGGAGCTTTATGTTTTTAATGTAAATAATAAAAGGGTACTTAGTCTAGAAAAATAGAGGAATTAAAGTACAAGTTTTCGCGCTCTTAAGAATAATGAGATTTAATTTAAAAAAAATCTAGCTAAATCAATCACCGAAGTCTGAGGCGTATAGACTACTGATATGCGTTGTGACAATATGTACATTGGCTGGTGGAAAAAGTATCCATCTTGCGCCTGAGCGAAACCTCCAATTGGTTACAATAAACGCACAAACGTTGCTGAAGCCTGTAAAAGTGTTTGTGTGCTGTTCGAGGTACATTACCAGAAGAGGCGGCCCAAACATAATTCTATTGCCTGCGTCCTAAAAATTTCAACGTAGATTACATTCCTCGTCGTGGGCTAGATATTCACCACCCAAGAGTTTTAAATCATCTAAAGAAAACCGCCTATTAAAATAGGCGAGATGTCGATACCAGGCAAATTGACGCAAAAGGATTCACAAGACCTTATTTCCAACGCAATAAAATCTAGCCGTTTCTAGCGGTTGATTACGAGTGATGAAAAGTGAGTCACAAAGGATAACTATGTCCAAACTGGGCTCCACAACCTATGGATAAGCTAAGACTGACGTTAAAGGAGATAACGCTTTGCGTTCGGGGGGCGGGGGACTGGAAAGGAATCGTGCATTATGGGCTACTGCTGCAAGAAAAACGATCAATTCGAATCTCGACAACTAATAGGATTAGAAGAAGCCATTGAAAAAAATCGACTGGAACCAGTGAGCAGAAAAAGCGTCGTCTTCTATCTTGACAGTGTTGGACCATATTCAGCTTTAGCTACCTGGTAAAAACTAGAGGAACTTGGATGGGAAACTTGAATGCACCCGCCGTACAGCCCCGGATCTTATACCCTCAGACCATTATCCGTTTCGATCTCTGCAGAACTTCTTTAATAGCATTAATTTTGTTTCAATGGAGGAATACAAAAGCCACTTGTGACAATTTATCGTTCAGAAATCATAGAAGTTCTGGAGTGGTGTGGTGTGGTTATAACGGTATTAGAAAGATAGAAAAAGACTACCCATTGCAATAGTAGATTTTTAGTCTAATAATATTATTAATCTTAAATAATTAAAAAAAAAAATTACAATTTAGTCGGTCGCTACTTTAGCCCAATATATTCGATATTTGTGGTCGACTAAAGAAACATGCATGCTATTGTATGGCTAGACAGCGACAGCGCACTGTTTCTTCGATTAGCTACTATACCAAATCAATTAACTTGCTACGCACTTACCTGCATGGTAGTAACTGCCAACAATTTAATTATTACTTAAATTTAACTGGCTTCAAATTAATTAAATTTCGGTCGCCTTGACACTTTAATAACTACTTTATCATGGAAAAAATCGACAAGTTTATATAAGTTAAATAAACTCCTTTATATAAGTAAGGCCTTAGTAGAAAATTAATTCCGTTCGTTCATTAATTTCTAACAACGCAGACTAACTGAAGGACCGCATGTTGTTTGCCCTTATGCCGTTAGCATAGCAACAACGGTAAACGAGCTATATGTATAGATGCGGTTTAGGCTGGCAGGCATACTTCGTTCGTAAACTGTCCACATGACTGCTTTACAGATTTTTTATAGTGTATTTGGCGATATTGCCATCGAGACAATGCTACGATTTCGGGAACTATCGGGTAAAGCCAAAAATTGCGCTTAACTTTGCTTTCTTTCCGGTCTATGTAGCGACTCATAAATAGGTGGCCTGAACATCCTAAATATTTAGCCTGTCACTGAAACTTAGCTCGTAACAAAAGTGACCGCGCGTTTCATGGCAAAGGTTACGCCGTACGCGATGGGTCGCCGTCACCGGTGAAACGAAACCTAGGTGCGTATTATTAAGGGACGACGCACAGAACCTAATCTCTGCATATATTTTTTAGTCGATGATGAAACGAGATTCCGCTCGACAATCCTGCATTCAAACTGCGTCATCTGGGAAATTATGTCTGCCCGCATGGTACGCCACTGTTCGGGCCACTTTCCTACGGTTCAAGAGATGAGCTGTCCTGCTGGTAAATAGGTGCAGTGCAAGAAACACTAACGGACCAGTAGTACCAAAGTCATTGTAGTATACATATGGATCAAGCTGCTCGATTACCCCCCCCCCCCCTCCCTATTTAAAATGCAATGTAATTCTTCGTCCTGTCAAGCCTGTAGGATGGAAGGTGGCGCTCGTACCTTTTTTTTTCTTTTTTATTCTTTTTCTTGCCCTGCCTTTAGGAAAAGGCATATTCATAGGCAAACTATCAAACGTGCATTCTACCAATCACACTGAATAGACAAATTATCGCTACTGTTGTGTAAAACTGCTGATCTAAATTGAGGCGTTCATTAAACCAAAACAAAAGAGTTTAAATACAATTTCGTTTTCTAGTACACTCTGCTCTCAAGAACATCATTGGCCGTATGTCGTCTCCATCAGACAACTGGAAAACCCTTTTTAATACATTTTCTTTGTACCGTCCAATATGCTGATACGAGTAGATTGTTCGACCTCACCTATACTTGCCTTTCAATCCAAATTCAGTTCTGCATATAGCGACACGTGGTTATCAATAACAACGAACGTATATGAAGTGCTGCTGAATTAAATATCTCCCTGGGCCTGAGTCGACGTCAAACGCCTCTAATGGTGACCACCATAATATGCAAAGCAGATAGGACGGAGCCATACGAAAAAGAAATCCTTACACGCGAACAAAACAGAGTGCCACGGTAGCAGTAAGAGAACCTGTGATATGAAAATCCGCTTTATTAATCCATACATGTAGGAGCCGCTAGGGTACCATTTGGTAATCTATGATACACCCTGTATTCCGACGCGCTGAGTGATGTTTGTTATCAGTGAACTCATATTCCTTAACATTTTGATACCATACATTACGTATTAGTAGTTAATTGTAGTCGGGAAGACGGCTGAACGCGCGTACTTTAACTACTACTATTTTTCAAACGGACTCGGCTAACTTTGGTCACCGGATCTTACTTAAAAAGAAATAGTTAGAAAAGCTTGTCAATAGGTTTGTCAACATCGACAATAAGTAACGAAAAGCCATATACTGGCTAACATCTATGGAAAGGGAAACTTGAAATCCTTGAGTACCTATTAATCAGGGATAGCCTTTTCCGTACAATCTCTTTTCATTGTTTCTTTTTGGTCAGGTGTATTTTTTGTCATAGCATGGTGAAGAGGGGAAGTGTACAGCAAGCAAGCAACAGTACGTAGCTATTGCCAGTTTGATGTTCTAATCTAAAAGTCTGCGATTCCTCCTACCGGAGCCGGCATTTATGAATCCCTGACCCGGAGAGCTGTCATTATCCAGATTTTGCAGTACTATTCAACGAAATAAACAGATGAAGCTATCTGTCACAAAGCATTATATTACTATTATTTCCGTCTCCTTCCATGCGCCCAACGCAGAGACTTCCATAATGGCCACGTCCCTGTGTGCATCGCCATTTCGGCCAACCCTGTAACACTCGTAGCATGTATACAGAGACTGGTGCAGCATGCGTCGCCTAGCTCTTCATATTTTATGTATGTAACGAGAGGTAAACGAACGGATCAAAGGCCAGCATGGTCGTAGTGTAGTCCGTCTGCATCGCTAGTTACAATAAATGGCCTGTACATTAGCCTACATTTTTCTTTAAAGGGTTATTTGATTCAGACTCTGAAAGTTTTGTGAACTCATAATCACGCTATATATAGCCGAATACATAGGTAGCTCAGGGAGCTTCGTTGCGGACACTGGTCTTTCTTACCGGCGCCATATAATCAGGCTTTCTGTGTGGCGGTTATTTGCAAATGTAAACAGAAGACAAGTTCGTAGTGTTTACCCGATTGCAGGTTTGGCATAAACATATTTATTAGAAAAGTAGTCTCTTACTTTGTGCCATTGTGTTAATTGATCCGACCCGAAATATTTGTTCTACATCTCTTGCGTTATAATAACACCTATGGGTTAGATTCGTTCACTTTCACACGTGCATTTACAGATTGAAATTGCCCCACATAATCTAGTATCAATCTACGTTTCAGACCGATAACCTCGATTCGAGTGTGGTCGAGCAAGGTTTTTTTTTTTTTTTTTTTTTACAATTTCATTATACACATAGTATGGTAACTGACGACTTTCTGAGGTAAATAAATATTTGTTTCACTTTTTTGACGCCGACTCCCTACACCGGTGGATAGATCCTGACGAGTTGAATCAAATGAAACACATTTTCCTATTATCTGAAAGGATTACTTTGGCCTGAAAATGGTCAAAAGTCAAATGTACTAGCTTTTTCGCTTACATAAGACTGTATAAAAGTTTTTTTACATTGGTACAAGTTTCATCTACGTAACTTGGTACCAATCGAAATGTAAAACATGTTCTTATATCTAAACTTTAGTTTTAGGGTTGAAAGTGCCGCCTCATAGACGAAAACTTAGCACAATGTGATATATGGGTACATCTCTCTTGACGCCAACCAACCAGCGACCTAACCAACAGGTCTCGACGAATTCAATAAGTCTGCATCTGTATATAAAATGGATATTTTTAAGTAAAAGTTGCGAAAACCTTCTATTGAGCGTCTGGATTTGGCTATGAAACGATGCGATGATGAAGCGGAGCAGATAGGTCAGCCGACTTTATTAATCACAAATCATATTAAGGCTTAGGCCAAAGTCAATTTAATTCACGTTTGTCCTTTAAAGCTCGGCTGACGGTCGGCCTTATTGGGGTGTATTCCGAAAACAGCGTCTATATATATATATATACATATATATATATACACACTCGCGATGCACATAAAAATCAGCTGATCGCTAGCGTTGCTAAAGTAAAATGAAGCCGCCTACACTATGACGTTGGCATAGATCTATCATAGGAAAAATGTTGGTAAAAGGCATGCCATATCGTATAATACTAGCGATGACGCGTCGGAAGAGCCGTCGAGCGCATGCGAACGAGTCTAGCAGACTGTTGTTAAGTGCTAATGGCTTTGTGATGCAGCCGTTTTCCCGTATAGTGGGCAGACCGGCCCAGAGGGAAGCTGGGAAGATTACCAACGGAGCAGAGTCCTAGAGGTCTAACCAAAATGGACAGATAACAAAAATATATTATCTCATAAGTCGACCACGACTTGGACCAGTAATAATGTCTTCAGGAAAATCACGATAACGATCCGTAGCAACGCAACAGAACACACCGACAGAGCCTAGCGAATTGGCTTGTGGGGCAGCAACGATAACAGGCTAACAGGCACACCAGGGGCAAGGAGCAGAACAGGGCCGAATGACGCCAACGACACAACTGAACGACGCTTTAAGGCAAATTGCAACATGGATGAGAGTCCTCATAGACGCTCTTATTATTCAAACAGAGTAGCCCTAGAAATAGCCCCACAAGAAGGAATTATCCTCTATAGGTACAAGTTTAGGTTAGGAGAGGAATTTCACTAAAGCGATTACACTGCCACGATGCTTCCGACCTATTTCGATCGCACTTAGCATAGGTTTGGAAAGGCATCGATGCTGATTACGGCAAAAGCGTTCTTCTTATCGGAGCACGCCTATACTGTTTTAAAGGCATCCACTTACTTCGCCAGAAGTTACTATTGATCGGTATCGATACGGCCAAATAAGCGACCCTTCGCTCTCTTTTCTATTCAAAGACGTAAAAACCTACTTCAGAGAGGACCTAGAATTGATATGGCCAATTACTTGGAGAAGCCCACTCGACAACGGCATACAATACAGAATGACGAAAAATATCTCTTGTGACCTTTCGGGGTCACCCCAGTTGTTGACTGAAATCAGGCTAAGATCCTTATTATCGAATTTAGTGGGAACGAGATTGAACGCACATCTCAATTAGCTTTGAAAAATGTGTTTTAATCTTTCGATTTTTATATCTGAGATATGTACATTATTATTATTGAGAACGTTGGGAAAATTGCTTGTTGATGTCTCTAGCTTCTGTTAGTGTATTTAAAGTTCCCGTAATAAAACGCTTACAGATACAAACAAGAAATACATCTAGGCAATTTTGAGTCAGACGGGAACGTGCGTTGAATTTAAGTGCTGGATAGAAAGCAACGATGAAACGAGATAAAGAGACAGCGGCACTATTTTGGAGTCTATTTTTATAGTAGCTAACTATCTGCACTGGCTATTCGTTGCTCTGTTCTTCATAGATTAAGTTTCGAATCAGTCCCATCTCCGTACTTCTCAATTTGCTCTCTTGCCAACGCGGCCAGCTTATCGCGTCACATGCCCCATACATATTCAAAAATTATAACTGCAAGCTAAGGCTATTGTAAAACATTGTAATATTGTAACAGGGACGCTTGAAATTGAGCTGTGTTAAAGAAAACTAAGGTATCGGTCTCACTGAACTTGTTATCTAAATTCAGTAAAATTCCTGTTAGAGGCCTTGGACCAGGCCAAGAGACTGTTTTTTTTTTTTTATTTTTTTTTTTTTTTTCGAAAATCTGTCAGCTTGTAGGGAGAGCTTTGTGAGTCGTACCAATGACAGCTCAAATATGCCAGTAGGCGTAATAAATGACGATATAGACCTTTGTATAAAAAAACAGCGCTTTAGTGGATATAGCGCTATACCCAAGAACTAACCTAGGGTTTCCTTTTTTCTTCTCGAGATCTAACGGAACCAATTTAGCTGATTCATTCTCATGATGGAACAACTTTGTTTCCTTATTCTAGAGATTAAACGGGCACGTGGTTAAGGTGAAATATCGTGAATTCTTTACACGTTAATATATAACAACGATACGAACAGTATGTGTGATTCATTTACGGCTCTGTTTTTGCCGAATGTCACGGTTAGTTCCTCGAGATAAGTCAGATCGAGTATTTCAAATAGCATGAATAGGTAAGTAAAAAAAAAAAACAAATGAGGGCAGTGACCTTAATAACGTTCATTCTATGGACAGGTACTAGCGAAGAACTGAAACCCTACGCTATTAAATGAGGCTATTTGAAGCCAGCTAAAAACCGTCAGAACGACCTAACGCTGAAGAAGGCTTTATAATACCGTGCGACGTCTAGGTTACGGTAGAGCAGATGAGACCACTACACTTTCTACGGATAATTGTCTTCAAGAAAGTGGCCAACTTGGCCTTAGTACACTTCTGGTTGACAGTGTCTACTGAAATCGTCGTCTACGACGAATTAACATCATATTTGTCCTTGCCTACGTTACTAATTTCAGTTTTCAAATGGTAATCTTCAGCCAGGTTATGAGTATAACTCTGAGTTCAACGAAAAACAGTTTTGTATTTTTCACTGATTGCATATGAAGTGATTTAATGAAGGTTTAGAATCAATACCGTAACCATCTTGGACGAGTCCAAAATTTACGCGTATCTTCCCTTTACAAATTTTGCCTAATAGAAATTCAAATGCGGTTCAATGTGTAAGCATAGTCTATGGAACGAATCAGCTAGACCATTTTCTTGCTATCTTAGTTCACACTATCTTCATTGTTATCGGTTGTGTGTTAATTTTGAAGATAGCTGAATAAAAAAAAAATTACCATCGATGCTATAAGCTGTTTTAGTTAGGTGACTGCAGGCTCTTCGTGATAACCTAGTGGGTACCTTATAACGTGAGTTATTTGCCTTACAACGTTTGAGACATGCTGTAGTCTAGGTTCGAAGCTGGGTATAGACAGACTGCGTTTTCTAACTACCGTTCCAACTAGCTGCCTGATAGAATGCTTATCAGCGACACCAGACATAAAACGGAAAACACTGAACGGATGAAAAATCTATTGTGCTAAGGTAGGTTACGCCATCTTACCAGCTGTTCTCATTACCCCCTGGGACCACAGCATACGACGAATCCCAAAGAACGAGTTTCATTGAAAACTACTATTGCATACTAATCGAACAAATAGAAATGACTCGTTTCCAAAGTCTGCTCCGAGACTGATACGACTGAAAGGTACCAAGAGTTAGGTTGGTTCAGCAGGTACTACGAAGCCTTCATATAGTTCGGAACTGGTTCAATACTATTTCATATAATAACAACAATAATTTAGGTAAATATGTTAGGTAAAAAAGAGAGAGTTATATTACATCATGAATTCAAGAATATTATACAAACTCAGATTGTGCAGACTACGGACAGATGCTACACAAAATGTGTTAAAAGAGCCTGTTTCGCGAAGGCCGTTCCGTAGTCTATTCCCCTCATTTAATACCAATCATGTGACTATAACCCACAAAGCACTGGGCTGACTAAAAGTTAGTGATATTACATGGTATCAGAAAAGTTCATTTTCTCTACCAGTAGTAATGATTTTGCTGCTTTCTATTTTTCTGAGTCCTAATATCCATCCGTATCTCCTTCTCCTACCAACTGCCATGCTTATATGTGAAGCGAAACGTGTGCCGTTTCCATTTCACCGAAAATAAAGTATATACATATTATTCACTTAATAATGCCAGGGAGGTACAGTCTCTTAGGACGATGTACAAATTTCATCTAGAATCATTAATTAATAAGGATAGTTATAATAGTAACATAAAGAAGCATCGATGAGGGGAAACAAGGCGGCAGAATTCTGAATCGCGATATGGGCGGTATGGCGCGGCGATATGGTATCCAATTAGATAGATCTGGTTCGCTCATTCCGGATCATAATCGTGCAGACTCATGTGTTACTCAAACAAAATGTCTGCATTTTGTGCAAAAGGCCACTTCAGAGAGGAATTCTTTATCAATTAGCAGTCATTATCCGTATTCAGTCACTTTCAATATATTTTCAAGTGCTATACGGCCTAATTGGGATGAATTTGAATTGTTACTTCTTTTAGTCCTACCGATGGGATCCCTCATGCTTGGGGACCGAATTTAATCACAATGATAACTGTCATTCTATCAGGAAGAAATGCGCATACACAAGTTATCTGAGAGTGGCTAGCTAATAACATTCATTCTTGTAGGGGCCCATTGTCGGCGAGAAGTTCCGTACGATTTGTCTGTGATGCAGGCGATAACGCAATTGCGGTTAATTCCACACCCCGGCTAAGCCCCCTTAACGGTACAGGAGTGCTCCGCAATTCTGTGAAAGCATATACACCCATCACTTCCCTGTTGCAGTCGTATGGATGTCGGTGTCATTCACAGTATGGCATTGATTCACGTACTCGATAGTGAACAAAAAATACATGGAAAGAAAGGACACAATAGAAAAAAATATGTGTATACCAAATTTTGTTTTTGGACACTACACGAGGTATAAGTATCTAGCTAATCCTAGAGTTAACCCATCTAATTATAGAATTTACTTATCCATCTATCTAGCTTTAGCTGTTGTTACCCGCGTTGTTTTCGTCGGAAAGGTCAGTACTACGGCGGTCGTTGCTTTTCTCTTCCTGACCGTTGATGACCGCAGCTGTTTAAGCTAAGTGTCAACACCTGAAACAACGAATTGAGGCCGGCAATGGAAGGATACAGAGACGGGGCCATCTGTGCCGTGCGTAGACGATTATTAGAACAGTCCCATAACACCGGCCGGCTTTTTACGAGACCGAGCTGCTAATACAGCATGGTTCCGTCACATCTCATCAGGCCGAGGATTTTCGTCCTGTGGCGAATGCGGGTCATAGTTCTTTCAGGTGAGACCATACCAAAACGTACAAAGGCCCAGGAAGATCGTATAGCTCATGTCGCACGAAAGCTAGGCGGACTGCCATCCGCAGTGGCGGCTTTTTCCCGCGAAAAATAACCGGTAGTACTTAAACAACTATTCCTGTGTCTCTGCGTGTTGAAAGAGAACTGAAAGGAGCGCACCGAAGGCTTGTGCGTCCACGAAAAAAGGGTGCCCGTCTGAACCGCTGGAGGGCGCGAGCATAGTCTACCTAATGTAGCATCTCGCATCGCTTCTAGATTATGCATAGTGCTCAAAAAATGATGCTATCCTATGAAAGAACTGAGTGGCTGATTGTCGTAAAATTAAGGCAGGATAATCGCCTTTGGAGCAGAAATCATCTTCTTTAAATATCACACATACATAGTTGCTGATGGACATGTGTCTAAGAAAAAGAACTAAAAAAAAAACAATAGGACTCGATAGAAATGTTCAACAGTTTCTGAGCTAGTCTTACGTAAAACTCATACAAACGACGAACGCTTTTTGAACCGGTTAGTTCTACCTAACTGTCTGACTGAGCAGCAGACGTAAAGCATTTTTTTAGCACTTTTTTATAACTTTTACAGCAGATTGCGTTGTGTCAGTACTTCAATATTTCATTACTGTTTGTGTCATTGTTATTCAATGTAATGTCGAAAGTCATGAAATAAAGAAGCATTGTTTGTTAAGAGCTTGAGCATGGCTCAATAATAATATCTACTTTTTACTTTATTACTTGGCTTAATACTAAGATTAGACGACTCGTTTTTATCGTTTCGGCAAAATAAACGCCGTTATTAAACAAACAGCTAGGCTTATTGATAATTTACCTACGTGTGAGGTAAGTAAACCTTTACCAACGGTGGCTTAACAGTAATACCAATTGCTTGACAATTGTTCGATGCTATTTCAGTCTGGTGCACTGTCTTACAAGCGATATGTGGACAAACGTAGGAAAGGTTGTTGAATCCTATCCTGGCTTTTCGCTAAGGTCGTCTGGGTACAAGGCAGGCTTTTAATGGTGCAAGAACGTAATGTTGTAACGATGCTGGTAAAGTTTGTCCGTCTAAGCAAATTCAACTTCGCTAAGGTATTTAAATTAAAGTCTGTATTTCAGTTTGGTGCACTGTCTTACAAGCGATATGCGGACAAACGTAGGAAAGGTTGTTGAATCCTATCCTGGCTTTTCGCTAAGGTCGTCTAGGTACAAGGCAGGCATTTAATGGCGTAAAAACGTAATGTTGTAACGATGCTGGTAAAGTTTGTCCGTCTAAGCAAGTTCAACTTCGCTAAGGTATTTAAATTAGAGTCTGAAGACGTCGCCTGAACCGACTAAAAGCAATGCCGATTCCCTCTTCAAGATCAACTAGCTAGATATTGTGAAACATTCTTCTCTTCGAGATGTTAGGAGCCTTTTACTCAGCAGTTAGTTCCCAATGTAAAGCCTTTTTTGCGGAATAGGGTGGGTTATTATTGCGGAATAGGCTGGGTTATTATTGTTGACCATTTTCCCAAAATAATTACTCAGCAGTTAGTTCCCGATGCAAAGCCTTTTTTGCGGAATAGGCTGGGTTATTATTGTTGACCATTTTCCCAAATATTAGGTTCTATCTACTTTTACTGCACATGTCTAGCGGAAACCGCAACGGTTATCTAACCTTTTGGCTCATTCTAGCTGCACTAGTTGGTGAAAACTCCATTGCCTTTACGGGGCAAGGGCTGTGCTGACCTTCTTCAAGCCGACTTTGTTCACAATGTGTATATAGCCCCCAAGAGACATATGGACGTAGGATATGTTGCTGGGCACGTTGCCTACCTAAATAAATAGTATACCATATTGAAGGGACGTAATTGTATACAATCATAAAGAACCAAGCTTGCTTTAAACCAGCATAGGCAACAAAACGAAATACAAAAAATACTCATTTTTCTCCATTTGCCCTAGCCTGTTTATCGTTGAGATGTCGTGCGCATGTAATAGGGCGTTTCTACGGCAACAAACGCACACTGCCCGCTGCAGCGATTGGTTACGACCCCAAATTTGCGGTATACTTCTACATCGATATTGCCGCCCTTGGCCTCTACTCATCTGCAATTAGACCATATTTTACTAAAGTATTGATCAAGCTAGCTTTATCACCCCCGAAGCCGACATTCAATTATGAATCTTGATATTCAATGGACTGGAGTTCCTTTTTTCTTAGGCCCATTCAACTGGATCAACGATTGAGGATTATACCTTGATAGGAGAATGATGGCCATATCTCTTGACTGGGCCTTGTCTTCACAGGTCCAGCGAGATTTAAACGGATATTCTTCAAGTTGCGATGCCTTGCGATCTTCCTCAAGATCTCTAAGGATAGTGGCAAAGTCGACAGCCGAACATGCTGAGAGAACGGAGGTCACGTCTTCTGGACCATCCCTTCTGACTGTCACTTCGCGGGTACATACATCGCCCAGCACTACATTCTGTTGCCATAATTTTTTGCCAGCATCCACTTGAGTGGTAGTACGAAGGTGATCTATCTCGGATGCTGATGCCGGCCGGCGTTCACTGATTAGCTCGAAACTCTTGTCAGCACGAACGTGGGCTGTAGCTTCCAACAAAGTATTCTCACCTTTCGTACTGTTTTCGTCTTCAAAGCTAAGTAATTGTTGCTGTTCGTCAGAAATGGTCGATCGGGACCTTGACGGCGTTGATATGTCAATCTGAGCTTGTGGAGACATCATCTTGATTTCGCGCGACATTGCGAGCCCCAATGTAAACGAGTTCGTCCATTTTTTAAAAGTCTTTATTTCACTGCTGTTCGCGGGTTCCTCAGCTGTCCTTCTCAGAAATTTTAGCTCTTCTTCACTGGTGGCCCGGCGTCGCTCGACGTCCAACTCGATAAATTTACTGCTCCTAAGATTTGTCACAATTTCCATAATCTCAATATCACCGTGAGAGGATGATTCATCTTCGTATGACAGATAGTCGTAGCCTGTACCACCCGGTTCAGCAGGCTCTTTCATGATGGCTGTGATGGTGAGCTGTTGTCTGTTTGTTGTTGACAGCTACGAGTTTTAGCGAAGTCCCTTGTTTACCCAGCCTGAAATCACGGCCTTGCGTTTGCTCTGCATCCACCATCAACTTCGTTTTCAGCACGAACTGTTGGACGAAAATAGTATTTCGAGTGTTGAGTCCGAGGTTCATCAGACGACTGCCCTGCTCCCAGCATCGATCTGGAAGTAGCCGAGCGAATTAGATCGTGCGTGCAACAAACACTAATTGTTGCTAGTAGCATTCGAAAGAATAATACCCGCTTTCCTTGAAGGAGACGTTTTACTGTGCCGGAGTGCCTTGCTTATCACCCATATTAGACTACTAAATAAAATGCACATAATTTAATTATTTTACCTTCGAAAATATAGGATTAAACAAATTTTCCAGGTATAAATAGATAGGATGTGTACACCTTGCAGTGGTAATCCGTTAGTATTAATTACTTGCTTGAATTTTATGAATGGACCCTTATAAAATTTCGGTAAACGCCGATTTATAGAACAGAGCTTATATTTCGTTCCTACCCTTCTCTGGATACGGGCATCGTCCGATGTCTCCAACTGCCAGTTTAATCGACCGGCTAGTAGGACATAGCCATTAGTAATCGACAAAGGCCAAACCAATTTGTCGTTTATCTGTGCCCAAATGGTGCCTGTCTACTTTTACGCAAAGCAAGGATGGGTCTAATACTTCAACTATCTATTGTCATGTAATCATTGTCTCTGACGCATCGTATTTTGCTAAGAACTAAAATAAAAAATCAGAAATTCCTCGACGGGCCCAAACGAAGCGCGGGACCATTTGAGTGTGCTTTCAATTTATATCCTATACTTTTGATCGTGAGAGAAAATTTAGTAAACATAGGAGGACACACACTTTCGTCCGATACCTTTTCCAAGCTATAGTGCAGAAGACGGAGGGGACACGGAGCTTTTTCTGCGCCGATTTACTTCATCTTAGTATTGACATAATACGATCATTTTTTTTTTGCTAAACATATTTGATCGAAGGAAACATTTAACATATTACGGAACTATCTAGCTCACTATTTTGGGTATCCGAACATACGTGACTGGTCTGTGAACGAGTATATCTTTCGGAAAATAATTTCGACTAAGTATATAAACCGCTTTCAACACATCTAGTTATTGTTAATTAAATAGTGCATCACAACAGCTAAGGTGAGCGTCATGCGTGAGATATCATTTAGGACGCCATGATCTGGTTGAAAAATATAGGGAGACCAATACAATTTATTTAATCGTATTACTTGTTGTCAAAAGATTTCCATAAGTAGCTAGTATCACCAGAGGCTAGTTGATACGGCCATAATTTTTTGTATGTATATCATATATTTTTTTCCTTGAAAATTCTGTTCTTTTACCTAGCCGCCATAAATTAAAGAAGAGATGACGACACTGCCAAAGAATAGTTCCAATGTTATATTTGTTTTTACTTTATTGTCTGATCATTTATATTTAATTGTAAAATATACTTGTCACTATTAGAGCATTGTCCTCCTTTATTTTTGCTTCATACACCTTGTCGCCATCTCTTCGTAACTCTATCTCGCCCATTTTTTCCTTTCGCTATCATATGTTACCACTTGAACATATAATCTCATATACCGATGAACAAGGAGTGTGTACATCGGCAATCGTTTCCACAGAACAGGATTTTTCCGTTAATTTTTTCTGTCACCCTATCGTTATACCAATATACTCAACACCTTGCCTCTATTATCTATATTTTTGATGATATCGTTGTTAGTAATATTTAGAAGGAAACGAAAATCGGAACCATACTACAATATTGCTCACTTTCGACAGGTCATGCCTGTTTAACATTAACATTATTTTTAGTTTTTTTTTTTTTGCATCTCTGATACTCAAATAGACGATTGTCGCCAACGTAGTATTTTTCTTCGATTAACGAGGTGTCCACTTTTTTTATGACCAAAACAGAAGTGTTGGCCCCGAATCGCTTTCGTTTTATCATCGACCAGTCTTTCAGTTAACCAGTATTTCTTATATATTTATATGTTTATTTAAGTAACCTTCTCCATTATGATTTCCATCCAGGTATTTCGAATTTTACATCCGGTGCTGCCATTAGACGCTCCATCATGCGGCTGGTTCCCAGCACGAAACGAAGTCTGTCCATGCCTAGATTCGAACACAGACCACCGTGTGTGTGTCCCCAAGATATTAGCAGGCCAACACGTTACCCACTAAGCTGTCAGGGGAACTTGCTACCTCAACCTATAGCGTCTTTTCTTGCCTTTGCATTTCTCTCTACGTCCTCCCCTAGTTTATTCGGACGCCTCAGCTCTCCCTCTTTGGCATCGCCATCCTTCTCCTTACGATAATACCATCCATATAACCAGCGTTACTGTCCTCTGTGTTAGCGTCCTTACTTTATCATTACATTATTGTTTTCATTATCAGTATATTTATGAGAATATGGATTTATATACAAATGCGACGCGGCACTCGGCAGGGCTGGCGATATTTTCATACAAGGCTGATAGAGACGTTTGAGTATGTCGTATGATACGCGTTATTGTTTTATAATATATAGCCCCTGGGAATACCAAATGGACTTTTTTTGCGGATTAACTGTTTTAGTCTGTTCCGTATCTCGCTTCTCGTCTATTGCGGCAATCATTTGCCGATATGATAGCTTCAATTTGGTTTTCGTTAACGAAACGCCGAGTACGATCACGAAGCTCTGTTTTCAGTAATAGTGTTCTGTGAATATTGCGTGTCTGTGTTTCCGTGCCTCGTAAGTTATGGAAATGACAAAACATTACATAGAACCATATAGTGGAATAACAATGGAATGGATACGTATCAGCTGATAGCGCAGATGCGTTGACTGCACCACGAACAGGCAAAGTCTGTCCGTCGCAAATGCTAGTAATACATGTAGTGTACATCTTAAATTTCCTCTACTGTCATAAATACTATCTTCGGTAAATGTACATCATCTTGTCTTATCGCTTTTTGTCTAGCAACGTTGTACCTTATTATGTTTATATAATAATGCTAATGAAATAGCTATAAGTAGTTTTTTTTTTATATCTGTCTGAGGCTTCCGCGCAAGGATGTGTACAGAGATGCTTAACTATCCCGATGTGCCGCGTCACTTCTTCAAGCTTTCCATCATCACATGCAGAAAATAGAAACTTCACCAGTTGTAGAAACCTCCCTTTGTCTGTTCGTTGAAAATCAGAGGAAGATTGGGTTGGGCTTGCGGACGCGACCAGCAATGACAGATGGCGAAGATGACTAATGCAATGACAAAAGAAAAATTGAGATCAGCTTATGATAATTGACCTCTGCGATCGAAGTGGCATATAGTGACATTTTCTAGTTTCGATTGGCGGAAACATTGGGCTAGTTAGGATTATATGCCTCGGCCTTTTCAGGTCTGGACCGCTTCCTCGATTTTGTCATATGGATAGATACGATTTATACGCATCTGTCATAAATAGAGCATTAGCGAGATATACAGTTAGACGGAGACGAAAACGCGAGCTAGACTTGACAAGTAAATTTGTGGCTTATCGAGCTTCGAGTAACTCGATCCATCATTTCCCGCTTGTAACTGTCCATTAATTAGATGCACGACTCATAAGTGTGCTGGTTACCCATGAGCGACTAAAGAGTGACAGTCCGATCTAACTGAGTGCGGCACATTACTTACTTGTAAGTTGGGTAACGTAATGTACGCATGACGTGAATATGCTCGACTATACACAATGGAGTGCTCTAGCTGTATGTTAAATGCTAACAGACGCAAAAGTACTCAGTTGAAATTAATGACCTCTGCCTGTTTTCACATTTGCCATCCGTATTGTCGTTATGGTTACGCTAAAGTTGATTATGGTATTTCTCAGCGAACTAAGGCTTCGAAAACCAGGTGTTACCTTCAAGCTAGTGATATATTAAGTTGGGGGCGGCTGTTGACGTTACCGGTATCATTGTGGACGTCGAATTTTTCGTTTTCCCTCCATCCACTTCGGCATCGTTGTTGCATTTCTACTGTAGCTTTTCAAAACTTTACGTAAGTGCTTCGATACTTTTTCCCGCTCGAATCTTCCGTTTCGTCTTTTTCGTTCTGCTTTTTTTCTTTCGATTTCGGCCTTAGCACGCTCATACGACTTTGTAATTATGTTTCGGAGGTCGGTTTTCACGCCCCGAAGTTTAGCTGATTCATCTGTCTCAGACGAGTCGAGGACTAATGTTTAGCCTAGTTCATTCGTACTGTTGGGCGTGCCTACTCATTGACGCGACCGGTTACCAATCGATTCGTCAGGTGCTGCGTTCACCATCACCTATCGCCGCCTCCATGTTGTCGTTGATGTATTTCCCCGGTTCGCACAAACTCCTTCATACGCTTACATATGGCGAAAAGATCATGATACTTAGACACTGGCTCTATACGGATAGGTAGCACTTCATATTACTATGCGGTGTTCTATATCCACTACATTGTGGATATATTATACGGACATTCAGCTATCGTTGGCCAAGCCAAAAATAGTAGATGGGCTACGTTGTCCTCAGCACCATTTCCATTATCATTATTATTATTATGGCGTAAGGCTGTGGCGTCTGTACGTATTATATCTGAAACGTATCTGGCATCGCATCGCATAGGGAAACGGGGGTTCTTTAAATAGGGGCTTTTGTGTACATATTCATGTTCGTTATTCGGTCTGGATTCTCTTACGTATGGCCTTGTCGACTTACGGCGTTTACCACATGATACTTATGGCTGGAAATCTATCTCGGGTGTGTATGTGTGTGTGAGCGTGTGTGCATATACGTGTGTACCCGAGGACATTTTGGTGGCACTCACATAATAACTTTTACCGTATTGAAGCAAAAATATGATATGAGCATTTGGCGGGAAGATTTAAAGACTCGGCATATGACTATAGATGCGATACAGCTCCATAGTATAATCATTATCAAGTGAGATTTAAAGTGCCAGTTCTTTATTCTTTTGTCATCGTATCGCCCCTGATGGCTACGGCCATTTCCTAGTTGAAACAACAATGAACACCATCCATCACAGGCCGACGGTGGTTTACTCGTTGCTTGCGATGACTGGCTGTCAACAGGGGCGATCCAAACACGCATACGCACGCACCTCCACGTACACACACATTTGGAGAAAGGGCAGGTTTCCAAAACACGATGGAGATTGAAGGGGGATAATGGAAAGAGTGAGGGCACAAAACGGGAGCTGTCTCCACTCCGCAGATTTTTCTAAACTGTGTTCCTCCGGCGTTTTAACGCAAAAAAACTATCGACCTGATATTCACGTAGGTGCAACGGAACCGTCATATTGATTCTAATCGCTGGTTATTTGCTTAGTTTTGGATTGCGACCGTTGCCGTTACAGCTGTATCATATAGTAGTAGGAGTGAATAAAGAAAGGAAGGCCGTCATTTTCTCAAATTGTCGTTACCTCCTATGTATAGCCTGTACCCTCAATATGGGTTCGTCTAGTTACAAGGGTCCAGAACTGTTCGGCCTACGATTATTATTATTATACCATTTTTAAGGTTAAGAAACTCAGCTATTTCTTTTCGTACAGTTATGCGATAGTTGATTTTGGTTACTCGTGATAAAATCGTAATGCGACGACATGGCGAGCGTATGCATCGTGTGGTGCGACGATGGTGGGTCATGACTGGCTCGTCAAATGGTCCCTTGTTCACGCGCCGGAGGAATAAAGAGAAGTATGAGTAATAGTTCATGAATGTAGACTGACGAACAAACGAGTAAACGAACTCATTGTGGCCACTGCGGTTCTCCTGGCGCTCCATTCGCCAGTAAAAGCGTACTAAAAGGTACGCTTTTACTGGATGGATAGAGCTTGCCACTCCTTTTTGGTTGAATGCTAGCAGCCGCAAGCCATCATACTCTTGATTTTATTGATTGATACTATTATTATTGTTGATATTATTATCAGTTATTATTTTAGTACCTCCTCTTCGTATTTGTTGCAGTTTGAGTGACATCGACATCAGCGGTGATGATCGGTGGATGGTTGCTTGCTTTGCGCTACTCTGCTTGTAAGAACTTGGTTTGTTAGTTTTTTAGATAGGCAAAGTTATTAAACGGTCGGTTTTTCTTTGTTAATTCGTTAGCGTATTGTAGTTTTTAAATGTAATCGAAGACAGGTAGCCCGGGACGCAACACAAAGACTGCTATTGAGAAATCCTTGTCCAACACAGTTCTTGGTTTGGCCAAAGGTGTCTTGTCAGTAGTGTTCGAAATAGATAATCGTCATGTAGCCAGCGCCTTCTGGCGCGGCCTCAAGTAGCATTCTTAATGCCTTGGCCTGAGCATGTTAAGCTCATCAGTCAACTCAGAGTCCTTCAAGCTGCTGCCGGTTTTTCGGAGTAATCGGCGTGCGGCACGCCTCTGCAATAATTTAGAAAAAAAAACGACGACAGAAAAGCAAACATATTGACATGTTAGTATCCCTAAACGAATCTTAATATAACAAGAGCATTAGGTGAACCAAAAAACGTTTTGATAAAAAAAAATCACAACACCTAACTTTCTATCGAGTTGTAAGTATTCTACAAGTTGTCTGATCGAAACGAGATCATCCAACTGCGTGGAATGGTGCAAGAATGTTCTCTGCTTGGATCTACTGTGCTAACGCCAAATCCCCTCGAATGCATCAGGTGCATCTACGGACAGCAAATGTGTTTGAGTAAGCTGCGCTGTGGACAGGCAGATGATTCGAAGTGTTGTGTTTGCCTGCTGTTCTTCAATAACACTTCACTGAGTTTAAACTGTAGTCAATCATATGTTGCCTTTTTTCTTGGTCCGACCTGGCGCTTTGTTCCCTGCTAAGGCGCAATCGTTTCCTCCATTGTTAAAACACGCGTGGACAAATATGACCAAACAAATGTGTTTTCATTATCCTAGTAAACATATGAATTTAGCTACGGCGAATAATAAAATCAATTGCTGTAATTGTTTTTTTTATTATTTGAAGCTTCCTACAGGTGTCACTATTTTTTTCCGAACTGTCGGGCGAGCGATGTTAGCCGTTGGCTGTGGAACAACCCAGACCCTTACCATGCATGGCTCATTATCACAGGCCTCTCCTCCATATGGCAATCGCACCATTTCGGACCATATCGATGAAACACGCACTAGGTAATCGACAAGCCCTAATTCTATTTCGACGTTTTTTAAGCCATCAGACTTGCTGGGGTGTTGACTTTTCTACCTAGCGTCCCTGTAATAAGGACCGCTGGTCTTTTTCTCTTCATTGTCGGTCGCATCTCCTTTACATCATAAGAACGCTCTGACGTATGCATATCTGTACGTGAGGGTGAGGTCTTAAAAAAAACGAG
This sequence comes from Varroa destructor, assembly GCF_002443255.2. Classification (NCBI taxonomy): domain Eukaryota; kingdom Metazoa; phylum Arthropoda; class Arachnida; order Mesostigmata; family Varroidae; genus Varroa; species Varroa destructor. Next base: position 42,425,824 of record NW_019211457.1, read on the forward strand.
ATCTTCCTTGCCACGTTCCTATTCGGCTTCGTCCGTTGCCCGCCATATATTGCCCATCTCGATAACGTTGCTGGCGACAGCAACAGCAGCAGATGTTAGCGGCTGCCGCAGTCCCAAAAGATATGTGTCTGTCCTGGGAAGCCAACTACCCAACCAATTTAATAGTGGTTTGTTAGTTTGCCAGATCGTGCGTTCGTTCTCGGTCCCTCTTGGCTGATGCGTCTAATGCAGATGCCGTGCTATCACTGGCCACGAAGACTCGCCGATGATTTCATTTCACCGCGGAGTAGCTGGGTTGTTCCATCCAGCTGCTGGCATATTCAGCTACAGCCACAACGATAGCCGCACTGTCGTAGCTCTGTTAGAGCAGTGGCAGCGGGGAGCAGAAGGTAGTTATGGGACCGGCTGGTGCCGCCAAAGTTTCCACACCGCCCACGCACGTTTATGCTTCGTAGCGTTGCGGGCCCTCCCTCGCCTACTTCAACGCTCCTAGCATAACCAAATGCACACGGCCTAGAATCTCCTAGCTCTAGCTTCTGACGTGAGCGAAACAAGCGGGTTACTCGTCAAAGATGCATCTTATACTATTACTATAGCCACGACTGCTCTGCCCTATATCGTGGTGCTCATGCTACAACTAGATACGTTGAGCTTGGCCAGAACCCATATGGCGCAGCAGGCGGACCCTCCACCGCAGTAGCCATGCACTACGAACAAGCGCGCCCTCTGGCGGGCCCGCGAAGAAAAACCTCTCTGTCTGCAAGCAGCGGGAAGGGAAGCTTGCTTGATTAGAGGGCTAGTTCTCCTCTACATGGAGTTCACCTCTGACATTTAGGAAAAAATGCGCAGAAGCAATGCACCTACCGTGAAACCAGAGCGTTCTACAGAAACCGACTGAGAACGACTCGTTCAAGCAGTTTTTTGATATGCATTAGCACTAACTTAAGTCAAAGCAACGGTTCTCGCTTCGTAACCCATTCTCGTGGCTTCATTTTAACCTGACCACACACACCCGTTCTCGAAGTAAGCAGGCAGTGTTGAACGCTGATGTACGCAATACACAACAGTTATAAGCACACAGTGAGTAGTTGTAACCATGTCATATATATATATATACATACATGTATATATATAGAGCGAGTGAAGAAGAGAGAAAGTCGTACCAGACGGGATTCAGCCGGTTGAGCTTGTAAGGATTTAGTACCATATACAATATGTAGCGAGTATGGCATCAACTCATTGAAAAATGTCTTCGACGCGAAATTTTGCGTTCGATGGCACTAAGGGAATAATAGTGCTTACTTTTGCTAGCAATAGCGCAATCGAGGGAGACCTTAACAGCGTCATCGTTATGTCGTATATTCATATGTGATTCATTATGCTTCGAAAAAAGGCTCATCCTTATAGCTAGTAATACGAATCACAAAGAGCAGATATAGTAAGTTAAGGGCACAGGGTAGGCACGTTTTGTTAATTGCCCTCGTCCTAGGTAGGCACGCAAAACTGCTGTTATTGAGCGTAAACTAATGGAGTCTGGGCTATACTCCAACGTACTTAGCTAGGACTTTTTTAAATAGGACCACGGCAAGGAAAAAGGGGAGCAGGAGTCTGGGAAGGGCGATTTATTCATTAAGCGACAATAATCCACTGTGCTGTTGTGTGTGCATTTTCCGTTTTCTCTCGTACCTTTTAGCTTTCTCCTGCATGAGCGGCCATGTTTTGATGAGCAACATTGATATTTGCGAATTTTCCCTGAAATTGAATCTAGCTACTGAGAGCTAACCGACTATTACTCTCGAATCATCACTCTTTTTATGCAACGGCTAATTTCAAAGGTAATGCGAAATCATTTTCAAAACAGAAGATTATCTATGTATTCCCTGCAACCGTCAGGCAAGGAACGGCCGCCAAGTACGAGCTGATTATGACTAGTCAACAGTTGCTAAAAACTACAGTGTCATCATCTAAACAATAACGATAACAATTACGGGATCTGCGACGTGCGGCTGATGGTAATGTTAAAAGTTGTTTCCGTAGCATTATCGTATAATGAACGAGCGTATAATGAATGTGTTACATTGAAAAGTTGCCCGAGTCGCGAGCAAATCAGCGAGAGCTTAGAGATAGTTTCCGACCCCTATGACCCTATGTTCATTCCAGATTAATGTGAGCCATGCATACGTACCCTTTCAATCGGCCGCTTGACCACGTAGTGCATGCACTGCATGGTGTTGGTAGTTTCCGCGGCGACACAAAAGTCAGACCTTGGCAACCGATGGAATTATCGTGTCTTCTTGCCTTGGCTGGCTTATCCTACTTTGCGTGTCCTAACCTTCTCTATGGATTGGAAGGGTAAGGCAGAGCGATTTTGTGTCAAAGGTTGCGGCGGAAAATGGAGAGTCGACGGTGGCGGCCGCAGCAGTGGCAGTCACTAGCCAGACTGGTGAGATTGTGTGGGTGGGTTATTTTTGGACTGATACACTCGTACGCTACGATTACTACTACTACGGTGACGGATCGAATCGGTAGCTGTTCCGCTCTCTCGCTTTCCCATCCCTCTGATCAAAAGCACGGACCAATGGCGGCCACGGTGGTGGTGGAAATGGCGGCAGCGGTGTTTGAGGCAAAGCAGCAAGAGCAGCACGAGCAGGATAACGAAAAATACAATACAAGTGGGCGACGGCACCCTCTGCTGTTGTCTATTTTTTCGGACACACACGCGTACACGCACACAAAGAAACACGCACAAAGTATTATTTTTTTCTCTTCCGGGGCTCGTCCACATGCACCCCAGTACTATCAATAAAGCCAGCAATGCAATGTTCGAACCTAGCTTGGCTCGGAAGTACTTGAAAAGTTGTCGTTATCAAACTGGAACGAGAACTGAGTGATGTTGTTCAATATTAATAAATCAGGGGAGCTTTTTCAAGAGGAATTCGAATTGTATAGGAGAAATTACAATTTTACCTTATTTTGTACTCAGCTACGGGTTTTTTTTTGCCAAAGGAACTTGACTGTTCTTTCAGTCATTTTGAAAGGCTTTTCTTCAAGTGAAAATTCAGTGAAACGTAATCACCATAATATTCTGGACTAATCACTAACGCTGATTCAATACGACTTTCAATGCGTGATTGAACGAACGATACTATCACCTGCCATGAGAATCTTTAAGATGTACGGCATCTAAAACTTCTTAAATTGCTTGGTTAGCCATGTTCTTTGAATATACTCTTACAAGTTCTGGGTAAAGCGAATTAGTCCTCATGTGTAACTTCATTCTGTCCGCCACCGCAACACCATACCGTTATGCGAATCAGGTTGAATCCAGTTGCATTAAGGTCCTGTGTCCCCTTTTTGACATCGGACTTCTCTCAGTGGCCGGTGCGATCCCGAACTATGTAGGTCATCCTTTCAACCACCCTGATCGGCTAATCCCTATGAAAAGGCCTGTCTGTAAAACTCCTTCGTTGGTCCCTTGTCGGTGCATGTTTGATCAACGAGGGAAGAGTTGTGGGCCTGCGAAAGAATCAGACCCGGTAGCTTCAGCAGATGTATCTGCAGCGCTTTCCTCCACGGCTCATCATATATACATGCTCATCCACTGAGCGCCTGACGCCGATACACGGCACTGCTGTCATTCGCAAATCAATGTAGATATGTATGCTTGCCTTCAATGGCACGTCTACTGGCGTGTAATGTGTATGGTATCTTTTAAATAATCCTAGAAACCCCCTATAGCCAGTCCCGATCGGACGTCGATATTGTACAGTACAGCCACAGCAGGAACGTATTTCGGCGAGAGCAGCAATGACTGCCGCCACTGGCGTGGTGGCTTTAGAAAAGCGTCGGGATCCTGCTCGCGAGCTAAAAATAGATGTTCGTCAGCAGGCATTCGTACACCCCCCATTGCTGGAACACACACCGCCACCTTTCCGTCAACGCGGGCGTTACCGACGTCCATCAACGTATATCTGCCGGTAGTCGATTGCGATGGTCGCAGCGGCCCGGCGAGAGCAGCAGCAGCGAAAAGCCCACGCAGTTGCCTCTACATAGTTCCACGTTCATTGAGGATAGTACTAGCGGCCTCAATGGAGGCTCGGTTTCCATTGGCCGTTTGGAATGACGTCACCGCTGACGCACGAAAGGCGGGACTTCAGCAAGATGGCAGCAGGCTAGGCACCAGGCGGGTCTGTCTTTACTGCTGCCGTCGGTCCTTGGCCGTCCTTGATGCAAGCCGCTACTGTCCTACACTATAAGGCAGGCAGTTTGGTGTCTTGTATTAGTTCTGAGACGGTGGCAATGCGTTGACTGTATGTTGTTCATTGCTAGACAGTCTCACGCACTGATGTGTGACGTCGCTGGCGAAGGTTGTATAGGTTGTGGTAACGGACGCTAAGGCCGAAATTGTGTGGGGGAAAAGAGGCAGTTGGGGGGATAGAAAAAGAAAAAGTTTTAGATGTTGGCTTTTCTTGGCAGACTGCCCGCAGCCAGGCTCGCTACCGTGCCGTTGTTAGAGACGGCGACTTAAGCTTAAGCGAATGACGGATTGCGGAATTACGACGAAGCGTCAATTTCGTCGTAGTTGTAGCTTCTCACCCGCGTAAGACCTTATGGAAAGAAAAACCGAGAAGGCAGAATCAGAAAGTTGAGTAGAGCTGGCTCCCATGTATTCTGTAAAAATCAGCCACAGCTTCAAGTTTAAGCAAGGCCCATCTGCGGGACGGCTGAGGATGTAGATTTACTAAACAGCTAACAAACGAACTACCTCACAGCGTTTGCTGTACCTTTATCACCGTTCAATAATAATAACGTAACCAAATTATATATATGCATGAGGAGTATATATTATAATGTACATGTATTTAATTTAGTTGGAACTTTGAAGGCCTGTTAGAGCAGTGCGGCATGTTGAGGTTGGTTTCCCTTAAATACTGAAGTATATCTTGGTAGAAACGAAGGGCAGATTACGTCTGCTAGTGGTCCTCTTTGCTCAGACAAATGACGTCCACGGATATATACGAGTGGCTCTAGGTATATTAGGGGGGGGGGGGGGTCGTTGCGGTTGACCCTAAAGTAACTAGCATGCCTAGAAAGGACAGCAAACATTGCTCATCTGGTCAGTCAGTGACGTACCTAATCTCAGGGGTAAAGGGTGAGGCTGCCTGCTGGCCCAGACACGTCCAACAATTTTTTATATTTCTACGCTGTCATTTTAGGATTGTGTAATGCCACGAGCAACTAACAACAATCTTTCTTTTCTCTTTACTGTACCTATAATAAAAGCACAATATATAACAGTAGCGCGGTAATCGTACGGGCCTGCACACGATGAGTCATTCGATGTATCCTTTTAGTCTCTACATATTATACTATAGATTACATTATACAGAACCTGAGCCTGGTACGGGTAGAGCTAACTGGCCTAGATGATTTTTAACCCTTAGGCCCCGAAGCTAACTCGTCTTATTAGACTATTACAAGTAATGCTTTTACTTGTAACTTACTTTAAGTTATCGTACGGTGTGCGTGCAGAGTGCGTGAAGCCATCTCAAAGGTATTGATCGTAGCTTCAACAGCATGATCACAGGGACAACTATATCTTTCAACCGGAGCATATTGGGGTTTCGCCGGAAGTACAATACCATGCTTTCCGAATCAAAATGACGGAAAATTTTGCCAAAAATCCAAATAGAACCAATCATATCATTGTATTTTGTCCAAAGATGTTTGGCTTTGCTGTGCCATGACGTCACCATTGCGAAAAGACCCATTAGAAACGTCCGTTTATTCATCGATCGGGAAACTACTAAATACAATAGCAAGCGTATAGCAGTGAAAGATGCTTGCCGCAAAATAGGCAACCAAACGACTGCTTCGCAAATTGATACCAGACACAGGCAAGAATACAACATACTTTCTAGCAGTGAGATGAACCAAGGTAAATGGTCATAAAGCACGAGAGTGGTAAACCGAAAGAAAGGGTAAAAGCTAGCGGAAATAAATATGGCAAGGAGATCGGCATACGAAAACTGTGGTGATATTAACTCGCTCGGGGTGTAGCTCGCAGATCTCGAGCCTTCGAAAGATTTGCAAATCGCCGCCGTTCGAGACATCTGATAACTTGACGGTTAATCCGAGATCGCAAACGAGGTGGTACCCCATAAGATATCTGCCACTACTGCTCGTGCCATATTGCTTGCTAGATATAAGCAAAAGCCTGCTAGACAAGGACCACATAAGCAGTTAGCGACTCCTGTGGCGACTTATTTTTTTGCCTGTCCAGAAACGTTAACATGGAAGTTGAATTTCTCCTCCAATCGAGTTGAGGCGTTGATCCCGAAGACCCTGTGCTCACTGCCTTATACATTGCACAAATGCTTATGCTCGTATAGTTTTTCTCAAACTATCTACTCAGTCGAAAATTGTCTTTTGACATTTTATAGCTTGCGCTTTATATTTATGAAAGCCGGTAACATTAACGTACTTATATTTGGAAATTCATCTATGCTATTCTTATTTCAAGACTATTGTTTCATATTACAAAGTATAAATGTGGTACGGGTGTCTGATCGTCGGCTTGGATTTGTTCTGCTTTTCACATGGAATAAGGATGCTCTGACGTAGTAACGTTCTCTGTTTCGCACAGCCGCTAGAAAAACTAGTGACGGAGGCAAGCAACGAGCAACGTTACTCCAAACAATGGCCTGCACTCAAGTACCTAAGAAGCTAGGAGGAACTTGAATGAGAGGCCAAACGAGCAGTGGCGGCCTTACTATTTAGAACTCTGGACTAGGGGACTGGTGAGGGGTTAAGCAGGGGAAGTGAGAAAAACGAGTAAGAGGCCCCGAGAAAGAGAGTACTTTTCAGTGTACATAATTCCAATGCGTAGAGCCGGCCAAGGAGTGATGCTCATTGGTCGTCGCTTCTCTTTGAAACTTTATTGAAGCGTTTATGAAAGTTTGAAAAACACCATAGCCCTTTAAAGCCGACACGGCACTTTAGCAACTTCCATCGCTCTGCTACGTCAAGCAGTATTTCAAGCGTAAGTTATTGCGATCAAGGTTTGTATATAACCCTTGACAGTAGCGATTTTATTTTCGACCAGCTATTCCCTTGGCGTAGTTCTTTGAGCACGCTATGACGTACGCCATCCACATCGGGTATAATTATGGCGATGCAAACTCGAGAGTAGTCCCAAAACGGGAACTTTTACGGTTATACGTACGTATAACTGACTGCTCGTTGGCGATTCAAGGAGTGATTTTTGAAAACCTCCATAAATATCACATTAATTAAGCCCATTCGACGCATTACCGTCGAAAGTAATCAATGTTGCCGTAGCAAGCTGCCTGTCGAAATTTAGTACGTAACGAAGGTCCGGTTTTATCAAAACATAGGTTAGGTTAGGTAGGCCGTTATTTCACATATCTAACGAATGCAAAACTGGTCTGAGGCGCTTTCGACAAAAGGGATAGTGTATAAACTTGCTAGTATGATGCCATCATTTTGTTGATTTCGTCAAATATGGTCGTCACTCTAGTGGCTACAGATGAAGCCTAACGGTGGGTCTATTTCTTCGCCTTTTCACACTCTGCCTGCATTGAGCCGCAATACTATTAATTATGTTCATCTAATGGGCTAATATTTCTGCTCAATTTATCTATATCATAATGTTATAGCGCTTCGTCACACGGACGCTTAGACATAACTGTCTGTAAAACCCCAGGATCTTCAAGATACTTTTAATCAGGCAATCGCATCAACAACTTCAGTAATGAGAAGACCGTCTATCAAAACAGAGTAAAATATTTCACGCCTTATGGCACTTTCCAGTCAGCATAATGGTTTAAATATCGCATTTGCAGAGGGACTGTGCTCATGGATTCACGCACTGCCTGAGTCTTCCGGAACATAAGGACTGAGGATCAACGGATAGACATCATCGAGCTATGATGATGCTAGTAACAAGGTCATTGGCCTATGTCGGATCACAGAATTTTCTGCTGTAAAAATGTCTCATCCGTCTCACTAAGTTGCTTGTTGGGTAAAAGCACTCATAGTATAGCAACCGGCTTGTAATGGACGTATCGGTGGTAAGTCGAAGTTGTCGCTCATCAATCTTTCATATGGATTTGAGAAATTTCTTATATCGAACAACAGTTCGTGTAGTTGCCACTGGAAAAGCTGCTCATGTGGATAAGACGCGAAGGGCGGCTATAAAAATAGAGGGCGCGCAACATCGAATTAACGTACAACAGAAACAGACAGGCACGCCACATAGAAAGTATTGTTATAACAAAACTGACAGAGTGAACCACGAAAAACAGGATATCGCTAAATATATATACATATATATTTAGTGCCATAACACTGTGTTCAGTTGTATATGAGCTGAACCGATTTAATAAATGAACACGTATAATAGTTTACCGTCAATGGTATCGGTGTTCTCGTGGTTCATAGAAAAGGACCGGTAAATCTAGTTAGCCTATGTTAGGCGGAATCGGGACTTTTCAGCAGTTGATTTTTCAAACGGGGTGCGGATAGCAAATAGACATAAACATAAACGGCTGCGAATAGTAAACAGAGGCGAAAACAGCACAAAT
>NW_019211457.1:42434529-42512315 GCF_002443255.2 Varroa destructor
ATATATTACCGCAATCAATTAAATTTATTAGGACATGTCTTAACTTTTCACACTTAAAAACCATCTTGTGTCCAGCTTCATTATTTTTACGACAATCGCATATAATATTTCGCATATATATATATATACTGCCGAAACAACAAAATAAGCATTAGTTGTCTATTACTGCCTTATTGGTTCCCTTTACCCTTTACATCCTACCAAGATCTTCTAGAATTTTGCTGCTCCAGCTGCTGTTGTGTTTATTGTGAACACTGGAATAGAAATATCCGGACTTCTGAGCAGTAGCTTAGATCCTTATTGTGCTAGCGTTGCTACGTACTAGCAACTAGCATGATAAAAACCGTAAGCAACCCAGTCTCCCGGAAGTACACATCGCCCAACAGCCCTTTATTTACCAATACCTTTGCCCACTAGAAAACTCCGAGAGCTACAATAAGGGCAGCCCTAGAAATGTACTCTGCAGCGGCGCCGACTCGGAACAGGCCTGCGATTCTCTAGCCGTGTGATTCCTAAACAACCAGCTCGTCTACCAGCCTTAATCGGCCCAAGCCGATCGTAATTAACGGTCACACACGCACTACCGTCATACAGGACGTTGACGGGACACATACCGCTTCGTTGAGCACACCTTGGCAGGTAAGAGACTTCGTTCGTTGCTCTTGTCGCTGCGCTTTTCGGCGCGAGACATTGCGGCTTAGTGCCGCTTGTGTCGGTTGCTAGCTGCCAGATTGGCATCCGCCAGTTCGTCGTTCGCAAACCTATCTGTGGTACACTTACATGTCTGCTCATATCCGTTCACAGTAGATCCGAACATACATGAGCACAGACGAGCTCTCGAAGTTTGTCAGTCAAATCATCCGTCGTGGCTCCTGCCGAGCGCCCACCTTACCGTTACTTTCACCCCGACTCGATCTAAAATATGAGCGTGGTCGCGGCGACTGCCGTTGCCTAAGCCCCAACGGTGGTATAAAACACTGTATATAGCTTAGCACAGCCGCCATTGCTTTGTTGAGCTATTATCAGCTGTGGCGGCGGAGATAACGATAGAAGATTCCCATGATACCGGTAGTCAGATAAACCTGTCTATCCTATCCAACCCGGTAAGTTCATGCCTGGTAGCAGTACTTGCCCTGATGCAATCGACAATTAAAAGCAAAAAGGAAGCGGAGCAAAGCTACTACGAGAGATGCGTCGGCTACTGGAACCAAAGGACAGCGAAAGATTTTGTCGCGCTTTTTTATACCTATTAGGTGGAAAGGATGACGTATAACAATTTTGCCCGGGCTAAGTAAGACGGGTATCCGGCCGATGTGCCATTCACTGGCCATCTGCTATACGAGAAATATACGTATTCGTCGGTCCATCCGTAGCAGAACACACTCACTAGTGTAATATTATACCATAATTCAATAGATGATCAATCTTTAACCCCGAAACGACGGTTACTCACAAACTCTATACATTTCTCTGTTTCGATATATCGTATATTCATGTATATATGATATGGCAAGCCATTTCTGATTGTAAATTGACGGCAAGGATGCTCTCGGACTAACCGAGAAGATCTGATCACCTCGAGCATTAGATGTTGCCCAAGGGTGCGCCACTGAATGTATTATCATAATCACCATCAGCATCTTATACTTGCGTAAATAATACGGCTACATACTGCTGTTAGCATAATTCACAGACTATTTTCTTCCTTCTATCCTTCGCCCTTTCTCCTCCTCGCCCCCGGATACGAAAAGTTCAATTGCCCACTCACCAGCTGTTGCACCTCGATGTCTTCCGGAGTCCACAGATCAGGCAGGGGCCGACGGGTCTCGCCAGCGGCCGCAGGTCGCAGCATAGCGTACTCCTTCTGACCATGCAATTTCGATGCCTTCGCTACCTTTTCCTCATTTTCTGCAGCGTTACGCGCTGGGGCAACCGTAGTACTCGTGGTTGACGTGCTCGTGCTAACTGACATCGTCGTGCTTGCGCCCAGCGAACCGGCGTGCGCCTGCGCTGCAATAGCCGCCGGAACTGAGGGCTGCCGTTTAGCTGCCTTCTTTCTCAGATCCGATTTCTTCTGCACGTAGCTATTCATAAACTGACGCATGCTCTCCTTTTGCTGCTCGAGTCGTTCCTCATCAATAGGAGCGTCATAGCTGTTATCCGTTCCGTCGAAGTGCAGATGCGTCGTCGTCCATCAATTGCATTGTCGGCCATAAGTGCGGCAAAAGTGAGTGGAATTGATGCGGCGAGAAACAGTGGTGTGGAACAACGTTAGTAACGCCCAATGCAAAAGACTAAAAAAACAAATGGCAAAATAACTAATGCACTTTTTTTTGGCCTAGTTCCTGCACTATTTTTCGCGCGGATCTGTTCTTAACTTATTCCCCCAAATCCTCCTACGTCATAACAAATGTGTCAGCGCATCCAGCCCGTCTACTATGAATAGATGATGCTACATTTGAGCCATAATATCCAGCAAGAGCTGATATGACTACATTCACTATGGCACTCCTAGTAAACTAGCGTAGCGACCAAAAACCGGCGACCGGACAAACGAATGCACCGAACCGAGCAATACAAGACACACGGATCCTATTCGTATTGACGCTATATTTGATCTTGACGGCCTACGTTTGTTGATGCAGGTAGCATATATAAGTGTACACATAAAAAAACATCTGTAAGCGGTATGATTCTATAGCAAACCTGTATATTGGTACCTTAAAATCTACCTACTTCCGAATGTTTGTATTGCATTCATTAGTTCATCGCTCGGTTGTATTTAAACGTTTATTCAGCAATGGAAGATAGCGCTTACCTTATTTGATTGATCATTAAAGCTAACTAATGATACCAGCATCTCGTGTGATCCCTAAACTGGCCGAAAGATACCTATGTGTGCTGAAGTCATCCTCGAAATCCCATTGATACTGACAGTCGACAAGTGATTTACTGACCATATAGCCCCCTCTTACCTACTCTTTTTGATGCTACTCCTACTTGGCAGTAGAAGCACTATAAATTCTTATACAGGTAGTTACTCAGTGGCTCGTGAACACTACCACGCATTGTACCATCCATATGATATCCGACTAACCACTGCATCTTTCTATCTAATTATTAATATCTGACTAAATGCATCGATAAATAAAGCTATATACCAACCTACCTATACATTTGCCCGGACCGAGTCTAACCTGTTGTATGGAGAGAACCACAGAACTACGTAAGCAGGACAAACTTGCACACCATCTACATACGCTGCGCATTATGATGATCACTTACAGCGTGCCGATGTCGAGCCATTGCTGATTGGCCAGCTGCTGGCCAATATCAGTGTTCTGTCCATCCTCATATTGCATTCCAAGGACTTCATCCTGAGGCTCGAAGATGGCGCCAATCGGTCGGCTAGGCTCGTAATCGTACTCTGCCGGCTCCGGTTCCTGGTCCTGCAGGCGGGCGTTTTTCAGCGCAAGGTAGAGTCGGTTGTAATCTGGTTTCGGGTACGGGACGTACGAGTTACGTTGCAGTCGGCCGTAGATCGCGCCCGGTTCGCCGAGCAGGCCCGTTGGCGTAGCTGCTGCCAGCCATGTAACCATACTTAGCACGACAAAATGTTTCATCTGAAAATCGAACATGGATCCGGCATCATATTTAAATCAATTCTCCACTTAGTTGTCGGCAAACCTAAACGGTGACCATCCGAACTCATTGCAGCATTAGAACGTCAGATTTTCGCGCTTTTTGTGTGTCTCGACTTTGTTAAATGTGTACACCCTGTAGAATGATACACATACAGGACTTGACACAGGATGCTGTATATCATCCACAGATGATGACGTCAGCAACGACGCCCTTTGTTATGGGCCTCAGCAGCTAGACAGGAAGCCAACGCCATACACTGAATTATCGTTACGTTGTCGTCGTACCTTTCTTCATGAGTGTCTAGTTGGAATTTTTACAATGCGTTCCAGGCAGAGCTCCATTAAACCGTCTGCCCACGCTCTCTGTTCCCCCTTCGCCTCGTGCCTCTTGCGACCTTCGTTGGTCGTGGCACGTTCCTATGTTCTCATGAGCTGTTGTTCTCTTTTCTGCTGTTTCGCTTGGCCGTATAGTCATAGCTAGAGAAATAGCTGTTTTTGCTAATAGCAACGATGACATTCTCGACCTGGGTCGATGTTTTAGCTAGTGTTCCTGCCTTCAGCTGCACTTGACTACAACAAATACCTCCGTGTAGTTTATGGGCGACGTAAAAGGCCTGGAAGGCAAAAACGCAGAGGAGACTTAAAGGACAGGAGATTATTGTACTTAAAGCTGAGTGGTAACTGTCTGCGGCATCCTGCTTGAGGGAAGAACCTTGTCGCCATATTCTGCCGTACTAACATTCTTTACTGCGTTGATAGTGGGTTGCAAGTTCAACACTGAGCACGCCCTATAGAATTCCCACACACATTCCGAGCCTATGAAGCAAACTCGTCTATTTACTTATAATGGCAGCACAAGATTTCTTCAATGGCAAGCAGTGTCATTTCACCTTCTTGCTGCAGTTCTGCTCTTAACACAGGTACCTCTTTCCACCCATAACGTATTCACTAACTACTTGTCTATTAACTCCCAGATTGCCATACCTACGAAAGTCTAGAAAACTCCCATGGGTGCCATTTCATGAAAAAACTTCGGGCTCGCTTAAATCCTTGCTCTAACTAAATTAGGCGCAGTAAAGCAATGAAATCGGCCGAGTACTAGTTTAGCTGGACTTCGACGAGTCAAGTGTCCAGTCGCGATGTAGTCACCTTATGGCCAGCTTACGCACTCAGGGTTTGCGACGATGGTAATTAACGCCAATGACTGGTCAGCATATCCAATTCAGCGCAGAGCACTTTTAGTTGAAAGCTGAATTTATGTCTATTTTGAGTACGCTACTCTTAGACGACTGGAGGACACCATTTCACACTACCGCCAGAAGATACGTATAGCTTTTGAAGAAGGGTTATTTTGACTTGAAAACGGAGAGAGGAGAAACCCTATACAATTAATGGGAATGCAGATGGAGGCGATGCTACGGCCAACGAACTTCAATGGTATGGGTGCAAGAAGGGATTCTGAAAGCCATATCAACGTCAAAGCGGCAATAATAAAAAAACAGTAGAAAGGAGAAAGTGGTTTTTGTCTTTCTGTCTACGACAGGTCGCGAACCAAACTCACGCACAGCTACTTCTCGATACCGTTACACAGCGTAAACAAATTCCATCAGCCCCGGGGCTTACCCTTTGTTCGCAGCTTTTCCCCACAGAAAAATGCGATACTACAGTGCTTTTGAAGCACGAACACAACAGCTCTATTTTCCTACAGAAGATCTAGAACCGCAGCTCTAAAAACGACTGCCATATCATTGTATTACCATGGCACTCGTAATATACTTCATTGTACACTCAAACTTACTGGGTTTTTTCTATCGGGACATTCACTTATCGTCGGTAGCGTCTCACGTGCTTGCGATTTGTTGTTGTTTCTGTAAATAGAAACTCTGATAGCGGTCCAAATAAAGGTGACTGAAATACAATACAAAATCAGTACAATAACCAGATATATGTATACGAGCGTCGACTTGAAAGGCGTTGTTCGGGATGTTTTCCTTTACGGCTATTTCTCTCACTGCTGCTGCTACTGTGGACAGAGCTGCCAGTTCTATCCGATAGTAACCACTGGATTCTGCGAAATTCTGCGTTTACTGAAAGCCACAGATGGCTGAACACACTAGAAGCTTCGGGAGAAGAACTATCTGTATCCTACGAAAACTCTAGGACTTGTAGTTTTGCCAAAGGACGCCGTTGAATGATGGTTAGATAAGGGGCTAACAAACGGCCATGCAGTAACTGTTTTCGTAGTCTTTTTGTTATCTAATATGTTGTTATAGCTCATCGTACCGTAGAAATTCCTATGACGTTCCTATGCGCGGATAATGGACTCGTGCATTCCTTGACCTTTTAGTCGCCTGTTGCTTGCGTCTGTTAATCAGGCACAAAGCCTCACGGCAGCAAACAAGCGTCACCAACATTTTTACCTGCTTGTTTTTCGTTGGCAACAACGTAACATTGCCACGCCGGATGGGTTCACGGGAACAGTCAGGCCATCCGCTTGCACTAAATCTACCAAGTTAACGCCGTCATGGCCTGGTGTCAGCTTATTAGCTAACGGCAACAGAAACAAACAACCAATCAAGGCAGGCCTCTTGGCAATTTCAAGTGAAGCCCGAGACTACGATCGTGAAAACTGTAGGTCAAACTCCTGTAACAACGACAACCCGATGTTTCCCTATTGTAGAGCAGAAAGGTTAATCGTACAGGGTGTGACGTATCTTTGCGTCGAGACTAGGCAGACCGGCCTAATGGTACTGTTTTAGGTTGGCTCAAAGATACGGAACTGTCGCAAGGCTTAGCTGGCTTCGTGGTGTCAGTTTAGGGACGTGATGCCATTTAAAAGCTGTTCGAGCGCATTTTTTCAGCTATTTCTCTAGTTACGGAACTGTGTCGAAGGACAAAGCTGTATTTAACAGAAAAATAGCGGATGCCGACAGCTGCGTATACGTTTGGATAAGCACTTGCCTGTTTGTAACATTTGGCAGCGCCGCTAGTTGTCTGCTGCATAATCCTTCGCTAAAAAAATGAGGTTCGTTTTGATCAAATATCAATGGATTGTCGAAGAAAACCAACCAAACAAAGCGGTTAAAATGGCGGCGGGTTAAGACCAGCGTTGTGGATTATCTTCCTTGTCTCACGCTGATTCTCGCTACTTAGGCGTTTCCTTCGCCAATATACTTTTGCGTCTTCCCAGAGTATAAGTATTAACAGAGAACGATAAAATACATAAGCATTTATATGTAGCATAGAAGATGGAGACTTACTTTCGAATAGTAGCTGGGGTGACAGTAGGGGCTTGCCGGGACAAAAAGCTAAAGGGCCGCTAGAGAGTAAGGTAAGCGTTGAGGCTGGTAGGATTTTCTGAACGGGAGGAGCCGCCAGCCGTCTGAAGTACTTCAAAGCTCTTTTCAAAGGTGAGTATGACAACAAAGGCTACCCAAACGATGTTTACGCTATGAAGTAGCAGAATTCAAGGGGGCAGCATTGATTAGCAGCTTATTTGGCACACAGATCACTACTTACTGTCAGCAATGCAAATTTAAAAAAGCGCACTCTCCATAAAAATTAATTTATTTCTAGAACTGCTTACAGATAGAGCTGCTGACGAAGTACATGGTTGTACTTAATTGCATCGCCAATGTGTCGATCACTACGGATGGCAGTCGCCAGCACCGTGATCCTTGTTAAACACAGGTTACGCGCTAAGGCAATGGAAAGAAAATCGTATGTATTACATAATCGGCCAGTTAGCTGACAGCATGTCCTGGACTATGAAAAAACGTAGGGACAGCGGCCAGACAGAATAGAATAGGGTAGTAGCAGTCTCAACGACAGTCGATACGCAACCGCTTGTTAACTACCTCAAATCAGGTTGACTGGTTTAGTCCAAGTTCAAGCTGTCAATGCCCGCAGGAACTCTAAAATGACGCCGTCGACGGTAGCGCATCAGTGCTCATTCGATTTTATCGGTGACCAGGGTCGAATCTTCCATATTTGTTAGGCGTTTGCAGGCAAATCAGTATTAGCTTCTGAAGTAATACCCCCCTTTTACAATTTGAAAAAGAATGCACGAACAAGGATCTATGAGAATCTGGACCTTCTATCATGGATCAGCAGCTGTTTTTGAAAGCGTCGCTAGCCATGTATGTGATAGTTCAAGCGCACGTTGAATAAAGTTAGAACTAACTTTGTTGTAACAGTACCTTCTGCCGGTACAACAACTCAAGGATAGCTTAGCCAGAGGCGTTGAATTAGAAATCTATCTGCGTCGTTACATACATGAGTCCTCGCGAATTCTCGTTGGCATTCGTATGCTCCTAAGTATGAAAACAACTCCAGCCAAACTTCCCCAGTGATCGACGCCTACGAGAGCATTGAGATATATTTAACCAAGCCAATCGTACAGAGAAAAATAGGAAGACCGAATGAACGCTAAATTATAGATGGCTTGTGTTGAACGCACAAGATCCTTGATGAGCTGGACAGCTAAACAACAACAAGTATACTAAGATTACATTTACCAATCCTCAGTCACTGGCCACGAATTGGTTTTGAAACCTCTTGGGAAAGAGGCACACGTTCGACAATAATTGAATAATCACTGCTATCGATAGTGGATTTTAAGCACCTGAGCTCAAGGACTGACGTTCATGGCGATAAAAGTGACAGGGCACAAATGATGTAATGGGGTGATCCTCGCTTACACGTAGACAAGTACTTCTCACCTGTTTAAATGCATGGAAATTATTATTTTTTGTGTTATGCGATAAGGGTTTTTTACTTTTTCCAAAACGAAACCGATCTGGAACAACGATGGCTTCGGCTAGTGAAATTGCTCAGGCTGTTTGAACTATAATATAAAATCACTCGACCCAAAATGGTTAAAACAAGGTTATGAGCGTAAATTTCTGACATGCCTCAGACTTTAATTTATAGTATCTATTTACAATATATTACGTACCGTGTTAGAATAAGCGAATTGATTGTACTCTGAGGTTTATGTCACACCAGGCGACACCAACAAACTTATTGTTGTTCGAGGTACCGTTAAGAACAGGTAAGGTTGTCACCAATCCTTTTCAGCAGTTTTCACAGTTTCAATACACACACGTGAGCCGGAAAGCTTCACGAGCTGTTCGGATGAAGCACTTCTGTCCAGAGCGGATAACGCGTGCTGGGCTGTGTCCAAGACCTCGATCCACTTGTTGCTTACTATACGCGCCTCTGCGGGTCGCCTTTAAGCGGTGGCCTCTGGGTCGTTGTGGTTGACCGTAACAGCTCCGATGGAAGAGTGAAGGGTTGAGATCTTGAGGCCGCTATTTAGGAGATATCTGACGTAAAGTTCACGTCAGCAGAGAGGGTTCAGCTGAGGGTATGCGTTGAGTCGAGGGGAAAGGGCCGACGGCGGGGACAAGCTGCATCCGCAGCAGGCATCGGGAGCCCCATTACGACTTACCGAATAGCGCTGCTTTACGAACTGAAGGCAGGCCATAAATGCTGAGAGAGAGAAAACCAGCAAATGGAACAGCGTGTAAGAAGCTCAGACAACGGAAGACTTCAAGCTGCGGGATTTCATGTGAGCTTCATGCTGCAAAGGTTGGCCATCGTCAAGGCACTATTTGTAACTGCTACTACGGCACGATGTGCGAAAGCCGTTGCCTTCGTGCAGGCCTAACAGTGACTAGGGTTCGTAATCGCAGTTGGTGGTCGGTTTACGACAACTAAGCGGGCCGCAGTAGCGCACGATAACGAAGCCATTACTTTTCTTTTACATTTTAAAGGTGGTAGTTTCGTTAGCAACAGGGAACCAGTTAGATACACATGGTTCTATTTATTCGAGCATATACAAGATAAAGTAATTCTGGGATGGGAAAAGAGGAGGAAAAAATGAAGAAAAAGGGTACCGACGATCATAATGACAGTGATGGCTCAACGCAGCCATGATAAACTATTCGTGTGGGTACTTAGAGAGCACGACGACAACATGGAGTTAGTTTTCCTATACAATAAATATAACGAGGAGCAACTGATACAGCTTGATGCTAAAGGCGCCGGAACACTAACGGAGAGTGCAAAGTTACGCTGTTCAACAAACTAACCCCGTGAGCATTGTTCATTAATTTATCTTGTATTCCACTATTATTAAATCCCTCGCTGTTTTGGTTCATCACGCATTTTTTAGACCACTAGGGTTTCAGGTTCCCCTTGAAAAGATTGATCCTCATCAAACCACATTAATGTACAGAAAATACCCCTTAGGGTTTTATTGTTATACGAGGGTTTCAAAAAAAATATTTCGCGTCTGCTGAATATCATACAGAGTCCAAGCCGGAATAAATGATTATATATTCTCTCTCCGTAATATATTAGAATCGGTCCTCGCGGCTCAACTACCGGTAAGCCTGTAAGCGAAGGATATTGGAAAAAAAACTTTGGGATTTTCTGTAGCTAAGGCCGTCGGCCATAATATAAGAGCACAAGTTTGATCCTAAGTAAACCGCGATGAAAATAGTTAATAACCAGATCGAACTCGCGAAGGAATATATTTCGCACCCTTTGTGGAACGGTGCTTTTTGAATTCCTGCAAATCTTCTGCTGCTGCGTTTCCGAAGTACATCAAAGCTCATAACTATAGGTCAAACATCCTAGACCTAATATCTTTTTACATTATTTTACTCAGACCGGAAGTTCACAAGAAGAAGCGCATAATGAGTGAATTAGGCCACTTCTGCATATGTTTTCGTGGGTCAAATCACTCTACAGATCAAAACATAATAGTACTCGATTGATTGTAAGTTAATTAAAAACAAAGGAAATCACTATCAATGGATGGTGAATAACGTATTGTATATGTTTGGCGCTCTTGCGATCTGCCGAAATAATCATATGATCCTATCTATGTTTGTGCATTAATGCTATTAGTCCAGGTTTAGGCTAGACTTAGCTTCTAAGTTATATGTAGCAAAATTACTTAACTTTCGCACGTTATATTAACACGCATTTCATTTCGAAATTCGTGACCATCTTCAAAATTCATCGGTGATCATTTTGTTTATGCTCGTAGTAATGGTCCGACCTTGGACCTGAACCTGTTTACACACTACCGAAGTTATATGGATGGTAAGTTCGATTGGTAAAAAAGCGTTTCCCTGCTTCATTCATAAAACAATTGCATTCTACTGACGTTACACAATAGCCTTATAGCTCCGAAAGTATGATGCCTTATCTACATAGATGTATTAAGGCACATCACAGAGTCTAGAATAGATTTATACGGGGTGGACTAAAATGTAGCGTAAGTTGTGGTGCTAATGTGCACAAACTACTTGCGTTAAGATTTTGAAGTTTGTTAATATAAACATGATAGGGCAATTTCTAATCGTTCGCAATAATTACATGTGTTCTCGGCATTGTTCTTTCCGAGCGCATAGATCAAGTTCGAGCTTGTGGAAGGGTCTTACTATTGAGATAAGGGCGTAAGTGATTACCAATGCGTTGCGCGCATAATGTTAGTATTGTAGTTGGCTATCAACCGAAGCACTGGGCATGAATTTACATCTATACGCATCATCTCAATATCGCAATTGAAATGTTGCTATATGTATGACCATAGAACAACAAGTAATCATGTTGACATCAGTATATCTTTTAATACGACTTAGGACGTCATTCTACCTCGACCAAAACTTTCGATTAGCACCTTGCTCCCGTACAGGTGTAGCCAGCCAGTAGCGCCTATCACATTGACAAAAATACCACGTATTTAAGCTAGATCTGCAGTTCTACCATATGGACAATTTACGTTTGTCAAACCTGATGCTTTGAAGAAGTTGTGAGCCTTGCTTCAACGTGACTACAAGCTTCAGTTTTCCAATCTTATTTCGGGCTGTTGTTTTTCTGGTAGCACTTTAGAACTCTTTTGTGCTACAGGATTACTCCATTTTTTGTTGTTTAGCTTAATCTTAGACAGAAAATTGCCTCTATTGAACCACTGCGTGACAACAAGTGAAATCATATCTAAGTCAATACCACATTTGTTATTAATAGGCTCTCTATAACCTATTCAACATGTTTTGATCGCTGCGGCCAGCACTCTTAGAGAAGAAGATTCTCAATCCATTGATATACTCAAGTGTGACCTGTGGTTCGGTGTCTACGATCTTAGCAGTAACATTTGACGATGTTATTACCTAACCTCATTATCGATGACGAAGCCTGCGATTATTTCGAGGAATGTAACGATAATGTTGTATAGTAAGTTGAGGGCTAAAGTCTGAATAGCACAAATGGCATTTCATTAAATGTTTCTATAAGTTTCGGGTACTGACTAAAGACGAAAAACAAAAAAGATCTGAACACCAAACAAGTTCGTTGTAGAAGCAAGCGAAAGCCTTAATCAATCGATTTAGCTTTACCAATTTACCTTTTCATTCCGTAGCCTTCACGTAGTTAAGCCATAAAAATCTTCCGACCAAAATGTCCGAATGACGGAATTTTGTATCGGGTTTGTTGTAGACACGAAAAGAGTGTGGGTTTGCTCGTCAACACGCGACAGTTTGTGACTGCGTATTAACCAAAAAATATTAGAAGAAATAAGACCTGCGTTGTGTTCTGTAGCTGTTGGCTCTTTTGTTGTTCTTTTTATTAAATATATTCCGTTAGTCTTTCTAAAATTATTGTTCTCATATGTCGTTCTCATATAAAGTAATGTTCACAGCTGTTTTATCGTAACTGTAATTTTCTTCTTATGACAACTTGTCGCATTCGAAATAAGATTTTAAAATTTCAAAATTGGAATAAAACAGTAACACGAGGTTTGAAAAATAAGCAAACGCTTTTGCAACATTGTCAAACGCGTAATCATAACATGTGTGTGTGCTTCAGAGTATACGCAAATCGAAAGAAGAAAGTAAGAACCTGTGCATACATAGTTGCATCTAGTTTATCGGAACTCCAACCCGCAGAAAATTAACTTTTCTCCACTTAATAACTTCAAGATGTTCATTCCTATAGAATGTCATACGTAGAGCGATTCATAGTACAGTGACGTTAACTTTACGTGACTAACATAGGTTCCACTGCTACCGTGCAACGAATACAGTCTATACAGAATACCACATTAGACGTAGCAAATTTAATCTGCTGCTTGATTTGTATACTATATCGAGTCGTTTAGCTTTGACTTTCCTATTGGCGGCATCTGTTTATAATATATATATTATGATAGAAAGTCTGAATTTCTTTGTGGTCATAGCTTTGCACCAACATACTAATCAAAAAAAGCAGGTCTCATGACCAAACTAAGCCAATTTCAGACCTAAACCACACCAGGCATCTGTGGATCATGTTTGGTAAATATTTAATTATAATTAACATCGAAAAAGTGAGTGCCTTGAGTGGATTGAATTTTTGCTAAAGGAATAGCAGACAGAGAAGATGACACTGAATTTTCAGTTTTGCTGAGTTTTTCAGGTAAATTAAAGCTCCGTTGTCCAGATTTCTTGAAAAACGGAAGTTTTAGTTATTTTAATAAGACATTGTTTGCAATCGAAATGATACGACTTTTATGATTAACTTATGTTTTAAAGTACAAGTACAAATTGCATCTGTTAATTATCTGTTAATTGTTATATGCTACAAGTAAAATTATGCTGTTTACGATACTAGTTTCAAGTGGAAAAAATGTCACTCTCGCATTCAGGTACTGCTCAGTTCGCTGAACAGCCATCACTTTGAGTCGCCTACCTGCAAATAGGGCTACTTTCGCTGAAAATCGCATATTAAACAAGGTTTGATTTACAAAGATCGATGGAGATTTGACAGAATTTTATCAAAATTAAGTAAGGAATAGGTGTTTTGACGATTTTCAATGAAGACGGTTGAATTGTTAATGCTTTGTTACGGCTGACTGTAGCATATTCTGCTTGTGATATTGTGGACGTAATCGATTCTCAGAGCTGTACTGGTTAGCAGCATTACTTGTTGAGCATGTAAAATTTTCTACTATTTTTCAACTAAGCAGGAAGGAACCCCTGAGTATACATATCTATGCATATCTCGTACTTTACGCAGCAGAACCGAAGCAACAGCGACGTTTTTTTAACCTTTATTACTCTTAGGTAGGTAGCTAGCTAGGTTCAACGACAACTAAGGCTCATTTAGAACGACAAGATTCTCCAGGACGGCAACTTGTTAAATAATCTTCAACAAAGCATTTTAATTAAACGCTGAATAGATAAACATTTTAGAGCAGTGCTCTTATTATAAACAACCTGGAGAAAATAGGTATATATTACAAGCGTATCTAGGCATGTACAATAGTCGAATCCAGTATGTACTATTTAGAACATCATAGAACGGGTAAAAAATAAACTTTCAGTATTTGATATGCACCATGGCAAAGAAAATATGACGCTTTGTGGCTGCTTTTAAATATAAAATTATGAATAGTTTTTTATTACCATCGTGCACTGTCAGCGATAAAAAAATCCGAAGACTTCGCCAAATATGACGAAACAGTACGTCGAGGATTTTTAATACATCGAAGATAAGATTAAAAGCTAAATAAAATACTGATAATCATCAACAGTACAAATTTACTGTTGGCGACAATATAACATCATCGTGTAGTCGTTACATGTGTAAGATATATTTTTCTTATTATAACTTTGTTATAACCTATTGATGTTCGAATTTAATATAATATTATTATTTAATATATTAATAGTAATAGTAAAATCACTTCTTATCTTTTAGCATATATATGTATATATACTTAAAACCCTTGTATGTCTTCTTTAATTCAGAGGGCATTCGAGTACTGATCTATTTGCATTAACCACACTACTGATATTCTTGCCAAATTTAAATTAGCATATCCTTTTTACTGCCCCATCCATCATACGAAGTTTTTTTGTTGAGGACAGGAGAACACGCAAGAAATGGTTACGTATCACCCGCTATATATACAATACCAATGTAAAATCCACCGCGACCAAAAGATAAAGTCCTGTGTCGCTGCCGTTGTATATATCACGCGTTGTCGTATCATCACTCGTATAGTGACAAAAAAAAAAGAATAGCCTTTTTCCGGTTGCAACTATAGCCCGGGCAATGTTGGCTTTTCAGAAGATTGTTTAAGCTGCTGTTGTCTGTTTTTAGGCGTTACCCTTGTTGGTGGTAATAAGGCTCCGTGATGTCTTTGGCTTACGGAAGAACCCCATGACCTAACTGACGACTAACTGAGAGACAGTTCGCTCAACTGATTGCTTACAAGTTAATTTTGTGGGGGAACGCCAGCCCATGCTTTGTGGCTTTCGACGTACCGAATAAATTTTGTCCAACACACGTCGTGTTCAAGGATCGATGCGTTGCCAATACAAATGAATAGGGCCTTAGCTCGCGTCAAGGCGACATTGAAACGTTTTGGATTTTTGAGGAAACCGAGTTTTCGTAACAAGTCCTGTTGCAACAGATCCTTGCAGTTGCGGACGGCTGATACGATGATTACCAAACGTTCCTGACCCTGAAACTCCTCGACAGTGCCGACCTACGAATAGGCAAAAAAGTTTATTAATAGTTTAATACATCAAAAGATGAGTACATATTATAACCAATTGGACGGTCTGGCGCTTATGGCCGAATTATAGGCCCTTCGGTCAGTGATGTTACCTAATATTAATAATACCTAATATATAAGAAAAACGCCGTCAAATAAGCATGCGACATTAAACTAGGTTTTTTTTTTGTTTAAAGTATAAAACTTATCTTCTTCGGCTAGTCTCAGACGATATTTACTCGTCACCGCGTAAAATTTACTGCGTTGACCGAGTAAAATTATAACTTAACTCAATCCCCTTAACTCCATGTCCCTTTGTTCTACATAACTGTTTTTTGGCCTCATTTGCATCTCTCGTTCCCTTAATAACAGAACACAAGTGGGAGATCAGAGCCTTGTTTTCACCGCTCTAGATAAATTCACCTGAGTCTGTATTGGATACCCTCATGTTCCTCAACTATTGCATTGAAAAATTTAGCCACCACGTGCCAGTATACATCTGGGCGTCTTCTGGTAGCGGAGATGAATGCACCTAGCCCTCGGCCTAAAACAGCTTACAGGATCGAAAAAATTTGTAGAAGATAAACCAACAAAAAACGTACCTTAATGTTTTCAAACTTTTTGAGAAGGAGAAGGTGACGAATGCGTTTCACCTGGGCCGCGTACGGAGTAATGACACCAATGTCAGACTCACGTACATCTTTCTTTGTGAGCACAGTATTTACATAATTTAACACAGTTTCTGCTTCTAGGAGATTGAAATACGAAGTTGAGTACCGATCACGCCGCTCTTCTGACACGCAGTTGTGGAAGATAAGAGGGACCTGTATGATAATGGAGACGTGTATTGGGTTAGAAAAGATAGAAAATATATAGCCGAAAACCTCATCCCCTTATCGTGCCTACCGATATTTCAAAATCGCGAAGTAAGTGTCTTTCACGAATCTCACAGGTGATACAAAAAATGAAAACCAATCTCCACCTTCAATTATTCCAGAGAATTGATTAGCAAAAAAGAATTTGTAGAAAATTTCAGTTTCTAAGATTGGGAAACAAATTCTACATTCTCCGCTTCGAATAGCTCATCGGTGTAAATAACTGAGTTTTTGGAAATTTGTGAAAATAATCGTACCTCTTTATTAATCAAATGCTCCCAGTGAATGAATTTATGCGATGTCATCTTATTCGCACACTCTTGTAGTTCATTGTCGTAGAAGAGCTCATTGGGAATTTTGAGAATGCTTTCATGTGAACGGTAATTTCGCCTAAGTTTCACGATGTAGTTCTCGTCGTACGGCTTTTGATATGGGTAATCCGGGTCGTTCATCAGACGCTCCATAAAGGAAATAGATAAATATTTGTCGGTCATAGAACTTGCGAGTACCGGACCTAATTGCTGGATATCACCAGCAAGAATTAGGTGGCAAGCCGGTTTCCATTGACATTCGTCGGTCCAAGTACCCAATGCGGTGTAGATGGGTATGAGCGCTTCGGGCTCCATGGCAAAACCGCACTCATCAATAAAGATGTGACTGAAGAACCGTTTTGGAAGCCGTTGGAAACGCCATGTCGTGGCTAGAGTAGCACTGATGACTCGATACTGTTGTAACGTCTCTTCAGCAGGAAAGTGTGCAATTCCGCTCACGTAATTGTGGCATCTTTTTGCTTGTATGTCTGATGAGATTTTATTCTGTTCGAAACTCGCTGAATATAAGCGATATATATGACCGGGATTGATATGCTTGAGTATCTTGTCACAGATGACATCGCAGGCGCTGTTTGACGAAGCACAAACAAGGATTCGTGTAGAAGCCTGATGCATTACAATTTGCATTATTGCTTCAACGATTGTCGAGGTCTTTCCTGTACCGGGCGGCCCAAATAGGATAAACGGTGCTGGACGATGTTCACCTTTGATGATAGACTTGATCGCTTTAAATTGTTCCGGGTTTTCTTTTATCTCTTTGTTGTATAAAGTCATTTCGTTTATAGCTCTGTCATTCATTAAGGGCGAATTTAGTTTCAAAAACTCACGCTTAGGAAAAAGACATGAAGCGCTTTTGGCGACCACCTTATCCTTAACTCCGGTAAGTGAATTGTGCATAATTGTGAACATATGT
The DNA here is from genome assembly GCF_002443255.2 of Varroa destructor. Lineage (NCBI taxonomy): Eukaryota > Metazoa > Arthropoda > Arachnida > Mesostigmata > Varroidae > Varroa > Varroa destructor. Next base: position 42,451,848 of record NW_019211457.1, read on the forward strand.
CTGCAGAGCTGAAACTCTAGTGAGTACTTGTGACTTGGTCGGAACACTTTATCAAACTTCGAATTAATACAAAATCGTGCCGTCGAATCCCCGATCGATGTGAACGCGCCCTGGTAAACGATTGTCGAATCTACCAACTCGCGTACGTTTACCTGAAACCCAACCCTGATAGGAGGACGTTTCTCGGACAAGCCTGGAAGATATACCTCATACTCTTTAGCCGTGTTGCGAAAGATCTTTATAGAAGCTAAATTTTGCGACATCAATTGAGCTTTTTTAGCCATTTCCTCAAGGTACAGCATAACTTGCAGCTTCGTAATATAACTTTCTTCATTCAAAGGCGCTTTGAGCAAATTTTTTATTTCAGTAAAGCAAGCCATAGCAAACTGATCCATCACTTGTGGTTCGCCGCGACGACGAAAATCATTCAGATATTTCTGAAGAAGCTGCCATTTTTTGGGTATTTCATATTCTTCGGCGATCGGCAGAGGTAGCTCGACAATACTCTTCGTTTTCATTACTGGCGACTTGTAAAGCTTTTCAGGTGTCTTAAAGCCCTTGATGTGGAATTCCGCTTCATAATCGTGATCGCCCATCATCGCTTTCGATGAAAAATCTTCACACGACGAAAAGAACGTAATCTCTCTGACAATATTAAAAAAAAAGCGTTGGCCATCGAAGCACATTTTCAGTCCAATGGGCACACTTATCTCAATCGGGATGTACGTCGTAAAATTGACCTGAATACGTACTGTTTGTCCAGGTGATATTCGGATACCTTCATCGTTATCAAGTGCCGGATGCCAAATTTCGACACCTTCGAGTCGTATAAGGGGATCGCATGATAAAATCCTAACTCCATAACTGACCGAGGCGACAAGGTGTACGACTAGGTGTCCGCTAACCCTGCCTGTATTTTTAGTCTCAAATCGTTCGGGATCTGCACTGATCGTTACTCCATATTTGTCCCTTCCTAGCTCATCACGCCGCTGGGCGTAGTTGATTTTCAGATACTGAAGATTATGGCTTCTGCACTGCTTGTGTGCTGTTTTTTCTTCAGCAGATCCAAACCCTTGCCAACAAAACTAGAAACAAACAACATCAGAACAATAGCGAAGGAAACTGAATTTATTGAAAAGACAATGAAAGCATTTTTCCTGTTTTGCTTGACCTTTGGATGCAGTTACGCAAGATTGTATAGTAGGGATCGTTTAGAGGCTACAAAAATTAGTCAAATCCGATACGGTTCCTACTGACCAATGTCCAAATTTTCTTTTTTGGTAAAGTAACCAGCTTATTCATCGACTTGTACAAGAATGGCGGAAATAATCATTATTTTGATCATTTCGATACGATGAACTAATCATAAGAAAGAATTAGGCTTTACATCCGAAAACACGTGCCTTTTGATGATAAATCCCCTTAAGTTTAAGATACTTGCAAATTGAACGTTTTTTTCTATTAGCTGCTCGCTGGAAAAAGTTGCTGCAATATTTCTCGTGGAAAACCACAAATAAATACGTACATTAAGCTAATGCAAAAAGCTTATGTGCATAACCGGTAAACTCATTAACCAACGCTTACGGTACAAAAATATTGATTTTGAGGCGGCTTCAAAAACGCTCGAATCTCAGCTTTGTATCTTTCAGAAGGACTCAATGGTTGCTGATTATTGCCATAGCGATTTAGTCCACCGGCAATAACTCCATTACTACCTGAACGAACATCTTTGTGATTTATGTTTGTAAGGGACTGGCCTCCACTAAATATATTAGTAGCACTGCCCTTAGCATTCCTGTTGTTAATTGTATTTGACATGGTAAAACAGTTGAGATCGGTACGGGTGGGGGCCGCGCTAGGGACGGGGAATTCCGGAAAACAAGTAGTTATTCAGTATTCTGAAATCTGAATACACAGGCACATGAAACAACCGAAAAGGCCCAAATTAGGAAATTGCAGGTTATACATTAGATAAATACTAAAAATGACCAAACATGATGTTATGTCGAATGTGGCGCGACTGTAGTAGAAGAATTGCGTTGATGTCCAACAACGTATGCTGAGGTCAGGATAGTTTATCAGTTTCTTAACCTAAATATTTAGGAAGATCAACATTTTAGACGACGTCAAAATCAAAGATGTACAGGCTGAAGTATAAGTGCCTACCGACTTGTAAATGTATATCTTCAAAAATATAAATACACAAGGATTTCGCCATAAGCCTTAAAAATAATCGAACTTCATAGCAAACAACATCATCAACACCTGGATTCAGAATACATGGCCACATACGTAAGTCTTCTATGCAGACACTGGGGTGGCATAACAGAAACCTGTTGTTACGTCTAATTGGCTGAATGTTATGTACAATGTAGTCAGGCGTTCCCCAACTGAATCGCGTAATATAGAGCACATCATACCATAGGACTCTGTGCTACAAATCTTAAATCGACAGCACCTAGCAAACTATAAATAATCAGAACTTCATTCTACTTCAAAATTCTTCAGACTATCATGATTCGTATTACATAGCCGCTAACTGACTGCCTAGCGTACCTTACAGCACCGTAGCTTAGCAATGTATTATGTGTTGTTTCCGACCTATGTAGAAGAGCATTCCTATATCGTAGGTTTATCTACGTCAACAAACACTAACCTTAATAAGGAACGGCCAAGTAATCTTCCCGTTCGGGGTTGCTCGACACTAATTATGATACATGGTAAAAACAACACACATAAGAGCTTAATACCGCAAGCTCCGAGGGCGCTCGTTGCCTAGTTAGTGTTGCGATCTCAATACTTTTCGTTGAACATACGTACACACGCCGAGCATAATCGAACGAAGTTCTACATAGGCGAGCGACAAACAGAAAGTGGTCGTTGGACCCTGTGCAGATGCCACACCGGAGCTCTTTGGCTTGTGGCAGAAAGTAAACGTCCAGGGCCAGCTTCAAACCATTTTTTTTATCAACTCTTTTAGCAAACTTAGCTGTAAATAAAGCGCCGCTTATTTATCGAAATCATTACTATTGTTGCTGCTGTTCTATTCACGTTTGTTTTAAGTTGAATAGACTTTTCTACCAGGCCTTTCGGGCCTTGCGCTCTGTAAATAGAAAATGTTCACTCCTGAAATCGATTATTACTGCACTACATATTTAAGTAAACAAACAAATTAACTGAAATCAAAAATATTCCCTAAAGTTTTTGAAATCCAATTTATGATAAAATCGCTGAACAGATACACAAAAGGTCTTCTGTACTGTGTATCCGTGTGTGTGTGTGTGTGTATTTACAGTTTAAACCCGTTCATCTTAGCTTAGCTTAAACTGAGATTCAATCTGGATAAATCTTCAGAATAAATAAAGTGCGTCTAATTTATTCTGCGCTCCCAGCAGCGCATTCAGAAACAAATAACACACACATACAAATAAGAAGATATACACTCAAAACACACTGCCACCTGCATGTTAACGTTGCAATCTTGCTCAACTAATAACCATTGTGCTGCATAGAACGTGTCGCTAACAACTCAATTGATGCCTTAAGCACACGCCAGTCAAATAAACGCATTTACACAAAAACAACCAAATAGGTGCCGTATCCAAAATAACCCATACTACGAACAGTTTCTTCTTGAATGTTCCTCACTAAGGCCGTATAACGAATTACTGTGAACTAGCCGCATCTGTGCAATTTAAACATAAATGCAGGTAAGTTATGTAATATACAGGTTCCGATTGTCATCTATCCGGATGAAAACCTAATAAACCAATATATCTTAAGTGATAGGAATAAATGTATGCTACTAAAAAGAGTAGACGTTATTCAATAGAAAAAAGTGTGCTCAAAGCATGAGAAATGACATGAGCCTACAACGAACTTAGTACAAATGCTACAAGTTACAACGGAGTAGCTGCTAGTTGTGAAGACTAACAGGTTTAGAGAACCTGGAGCCACAATCAACTTGATCGATGTCCCGCAAAAGCTTCAACTTTACAGTACATCTACGTGTGATATGACACTCACAGTGACTCCGAGTAACCCGATTCTACATCGTTTCATCTACGGAAGGGTGTGGATATAGCACTTGATGCATTCGACGGTTTAAAGCCGACAGAAGCAATCCTGTTGCATCCACCGTACACCGCCCGTTGCAAAACGTTGCTCTTCACTGCTAAGATTTTTAAAAACTAATTAATACCGAATTCATTTCAATAGATTGTCACAAAGTAAGTAAAGCAGTCTTCCCAGGTTTTTGTGCTTCTTACTTCCGAGTCAACCTTCAAGAGGACAGATACGTCCACAGGATAAATACTGCCTTGCGTCGCAATCTCAAGCAGTAATAACTTGTAGTCGACGTCAGAATAAATTACTACCTTATCTCGACTGAAACACTATCAGCTTGCCCATGACACCAAATAATTATTATTTATGTGCATAAGCAGTTGAAGCTTGCTAACTCCAATTTTCCGTTATAAACCGATAGATGTTCATCAGACGTTTATCTTCAGTGACAAGTATCTATCTGAAATGCAAAGGGTCTTTTTGCCAATATATATTTTTAGTGTTTTCAAGTGCCTGAATGCTAGCTGACTAAGGTCAATAAGTGAGTTCAATGACGCCCTGATTGTACCCAAGACGGCAGATCATTAATAAATGCACAGTATTCAGGCACATATTAACAGAAATTCAGTATTACGGATTACGTCATTCGAATTTGAGGGCTAGAGTTTGCAAGCAATTTTGCTTTCGGTGCGCGCCGCTTCTAGTCCGAGTACGACGTCATTGTTGCAACGCACGCGTTCTTGAATACTAACACAGCCTAACATGTCAATAAATTTAAATAGCCCACAGAATATGTTACTGTCTGCTTTAGAGTGTAATTCAGATATAGGCTAAAAAATAGATTCACTTTATATATGCTAGAGCTGAAGTTGACTTCAAGCACGCGCCGATTCGATATTCTTTGAACAGTATGCGTGTGCATGCACGTATACGCAGGGTTGGCAAAATATTATATAGAAATTTACGAATCGCCAAAGAAGGATGCCATTAACCCAAGACTTAGAGAAAGATAGAATCAGAGGTATAACAAATACACAGTTCAGGATTATTAATTACAAAGCATCTAAGGATCGTCTGATGCCGACCTAAATATAGGAATATCGCAGTCATGCTTAGGCATACCTGCAACTTGCAGATCTTTCATCGAACTCACATGAAGAACGGTCAGATTATTTAAAGCATACCTACCTCATTGTTTGTAAGAGTATGAAATCGTCACAGACGGTGTCGTTGACATGGACGCAGCAATGACATCTGAGTACGCTTCCTAATTAATGAATCAGCAGCTCGGTTGAGGACTGGCATTACTAGGGATTCGAAAAGGTCCATTTGAATAATATATAGACCCATATGGAGATTCGTCATTATCAAATAGCTGGCTTAATTATACGATACAATAAAACTCAAATAAAAAATTCAAGAAGAAGGAAATAAATTAACATTTCTCAGAGAGCTTACTAACCTTGTGAAAAGTAAAATGATTAGGAAATCAGCGATGGATACTTAAAGTTGTTTTTACTAGAGATAATTTGCTCCCTTGGGGGCCCACGGGAAACAAAAGTCGGTTCAAAAAAGCCCCTAAGTGTTTAGAGAATCGCTATCATCTATCTGAATTTAAAGGTGGAACTCTACCACTACCATTTATCCTTAGCCTTGCATACTGAAGGAACTTCTTCAGAGTCACAAAATAAAGCGATCATTCATAGAAAATTTGTAATTTAGACTTTAACTGATTTCTCGGAGGAGTTGTCACTCATCGTTGTCAAAGACCTGGCCAAGGTCTCTGCGTATAGATACCGGTTCTACCATACTACATAGCTGGTTTTACAGTTTGGAAGATTTTCTGATCCTATGTGTCTGTAACCGACCATGACCAGTATTCGGCGCCTCGCAACACGCGAAGCGTACAATGCCATTATTTAAATGGACATCAACGGCAGCAGTCTCTGCGTAAAGTATAATTTCAACAGTTAATTAGCATTACTTGCACACTAGGAAGTATTTCATAATGAAACAATTAATTACACTTTCATATGCAAACACGTGACTATACTCACGAACTGACACTGCATTAGTTGTAGGATTAAAGTAGGTAAACGTTAACAAAAACTTTTGTATAATTGCTTTTATGCTCCATGCTATGATACATACTTAGATTAAAACCCAAAGAATTGTTTTTGACTGCACTATATGCATTTAATTAGACATTACAGATCACATTTACGTACATCTGGCAGTGTTTTTTGGTCAACCCTGACAGATGACAAGGATGTAACACCATAACTTTCTTTGCGAGAACTGAGGCAACAGCGCCCCCTAGATATTAAATACAATCTCACTATTCGCTAATACGTACAGCTTATATCAAACAGCAAACGGTGCGAGAGCTACACAAGCGCAAATTGAACAAATCGAAGCTAGCTCATAGTTCGTGCTATCAGCCAGCAGTTGAATTGGTTAGAGTGTAACAACGGAACCAACTTAAGAAATAATGCATTGTCATTCAGTTAATCTACCATGAGGCAGCAAAAACATGTCGTTTGCTAATACATAGTACTTACACCTCACTCAAAAGAACGCTAACATCGTATTTTGTTTGAAAATAGAATGGTGAAGGGTGAAAGAACGTCCGCATCTTAGGCGGAGCTAAAAAAATTTCTCAAGTTTACCCTAATCATATCCTATGCTAACATGTAAAAGGAGCCTCAAGTAATGTAAATGTCTCAGATATTTCAATAATGTCCTCTGACGTACTTACTCAACATTTATAGTAGGGTACTGACACTTCTAGCGGAACAACACTAAACTTATTTAATTTAGTCGCACCTGCATAAGCAAGCCCCCACACACGCAAGGCAAGCACCTTATATATCTGGCGAAGGTCAATTGCGACGACTCAGCTTAACTACACTTCCTTAGAGATCTCTAAAAGCCTGTAATCCCGCTAAAAGTACGCATTGCAGTGACGTACATCGCAAGCAAGATTCAAGCGATCTAAGCACCAAATATGTACTGCGTACAGTGTGTTTACCTACACGACGCGAGCTACGTGAGGGAATTCTGACGAGAGCTATCATTCAAAAGTGATGCTAATGTAACAGTATAGAATATTCATGCTTTGCATGCTCAGTGACTGCTTATTTACAAGATGGCTATAGAAAGACCAGTGTGATTTATCCGTTCACATCCACCCTTTCTCATAAAGATTTAGGGTCGCTTTCCCGCCACTGGTTCGAATAGCCTTTTATCGGCCGCTTAAAATGGCCTATGTAAATAGCAAAAGTTGCAGATAGCCAACGCGCAAGGCCTTGGTGGGATTTTTGGTGCTGGTCAGGAGTGGTCGTACAAATAAAACTTAGTGTGTTATCACTGGCCTGTGGCTGTTTCATAGCAAGCAAGTAATGGAATAGCAGAGAGTGGTGTACATTGAAATGTTATGTAGACCAAGATATTATACGGGAGACATAGTTCTGGCTACGGAGGATTGCATTATAACCGATGAAAAAAACGAATTGACGTAGTTTTGCCCGTTTTCTAACGGCAAGCCGCAAACGATTAGTAGCCTGATCTACCGCAACGCGTAACAACATAGCTGCTTTTACTGCATTTAATTGACACAACGATTTTAGATCATGCGTAACCATTAATCAATTCTAGGTAACTTCCCCCACTGCGTCGCGTTTGATCGTATAATATATATATATATATATATATATTTAAAGCCTTAGCCTCTCTATAAAACATATCGATGGCCAATAATGGCGACGATATTAGTCATATCTTAAGTTTGATAATTTATGCTTTAGTATACTCGGAATACGTCTTGGACAGTAGGCTATGCGAATCTATTTTAAGTTCTTACAACACGTCAAGGTCATTTCGGTGTAATACTTACTTGCTCGCTGACTCGAAACGGAAAATGCGTTATTTGAATGGACTCATACCTATGAGTCAAAAGGCAACAGTAAGTGTATATATATATCTAGATCGCTTTCAGATAGTCAGCGGGTAGAGTGTAAAATTATTTATTTATGAAACAGTTTTATACCCTCATAGAGCAACTGCACATTTCAGCACACTTCAGCAAAAAAAATTTATTCCAGATTTTTTTTATTTGAGCACGGAAACTTCTTTTCTTGCTACAGAACAATATCACCTTATACCGAAGTTTATTAGCTGGCTAGCTAGAACAGCTCGACAATCATGACTGTTAATTCCGGGATATATGTAAGCTCTTGAGGACTCTCTCGTTACGGCTAATTTTGCTACAAGCTCACAACTGAGATATACGTATACATATCCACAACAGCCACAGCAGGCTGTCACTGCCGATATTGACGAAGCTTACCTGTTGGCAAAAACAACACAGACTATTGACATCCGTCTTGGCACGACGTTACTGTCACACAAAGTGAATTGACTCGAATGCAATTTGCAAAATGAATCAGTCGACGACAGCAAAAGCGCTTGAGATAAGGCTCCAGTTCATTTGACAGCGACAGCATAGCAGTTACGATATATATAAAAAATCGTAACACAGTTTTGCAGTTTGGATGAAACGGACCGCGGCTGCTCCCTACCAGCTAATGAATGAACATTGTAAGCAATTTGTTTTGCTGGTGTCAATGCTGAATAGCCAAACCAAATGCAAAGTACTAGGTATGATATTACTCTCATATAATATCACAGGTCGATCGATCGAATCCAAGCTTCGAATATATGGGCCTACAGTTTCGTGTGTCTGAACCGAATGAACCGTAAAGAAGGTGATACCTTTCATGTTAAAAACGAACTTTCCAAATAAGGCATTATGTAATAATACTAGCATTACATTACTCACATTGCCTCTCTATCTCGCCTTCAACGCATGGTACCACGTAAGCGGCTCTTGTTGGAACTGTTGCAGACAGAAATCGCAAGAGCCGATGGTTAATCGGCGAGCCAGAATACGGTAAGACATATTCGTCTAATATCTTTGGTGCGACGCGATCTTAAATCCCCAGTATGTACAGGCACACAATCAAGAGAGAATGCAGGACAAGAGATGAACTTTTCACAGCTGTTGATGGTCATATGGCGTCATTTGGCGGGGATGTGTATTGTTATTGTTGTTGTATGTATGCGAAGCCTACTTCCGGGCGCACCTTAGGGCCTAAACCTATACGACAGTACGCAATGTTCTCTGTACGCCTAGGATTATCATACCGAAATATCGGTGTAATAATGGCTTGTTATGCACTTAGAACGCATACGACTACAGTAGCTGAAGAAGCAAGAAATTCACATGTTCGTTAAGACCTAAACGCAGACGGCTGCACTTCCGAGTAACGTTGGGTCTGACCTTTTCCTACGGTTGTTCGAGAACAACAGAGGGAGCGCTAAGTGAATATAGAAAGCACGTTTCTCGTTTCAATTGGCTCTTCTCGTTGGCCCTGTGTATGGGTTCTGGATTATCCACGTATTCCGGGGGCCAAACTGTCGTGCAAACGAATCCTTTGACTTTTGCGTGATTGATTTTATGATTTTGTACCCACACCGGAGCATATTCGTAAAGCTACAACTTATCTCCACAATTGTTGCTAAGGTGACTTATGCACTAAGGATAACAACTATATTTTCGTTTGAGCGCATTGATTCGAAACCCTTATCTCGTTCTGATGAGATGTGACTTTAATGGTGTCTTATAATACGCTACGCCGTGGCTGGTGCTATTGCTTTTTCAACTGTAAAGTGAAGCAAAAAAGTGTTGAAATCTACAAACACATGACGCTATCAACGCAACTCGTAATGTAATAATCATAAATCATAAATCAAATCCTAGTAAATATCGTCGTTTGGTCGCAAACTACCCCACTGACATATAACACATTTCCCTTAACTCATTTCAGTAGTCTAACTGGCACAGGTTTTGTATGTTATGTTATGGTTTGTTGTATTAATCGCAAACATCAGTCGTTTAATACCTAGATATGTAGAAATATTTGTAGCTATTATTGTAGATGGAAATGTTTATAGCAGATCACTTTAAATTCATATAAGGTTTGCAATAAGCGTCGTGGACAAAAAATCAGGTGTCGTTTCGTATAAACTTATATGATTCTTTTTCTAGTAGCAGAGTATAATCATCAAACTTTTTTTTCCATTAATACTAATAAATGTAATAGTTTGAAGCCGAGCTAATGCATACTGGTCAAGTCTACATCAACGCACTTGGATAAAATTTTACCAAATAATCTTAGTCACTACTGACACCGAGTTTTCGCCTAATTTTAAAAAAGTTATAATGCAACGAGATGCAGTTCGTTGTATTCTTTCAAAACGTTAAGGTTTCAGTACTTTGAACTGTAAACACATTAAATAAGTCGATTTAGTAGATACTATGCTGCATATCTTTGCGTTTCTCATGTTTACAGCGTCTTTTCTTGTTGCTCCATTTGCAGGACGGAGACAAATCGTAATTCAGACAAGATGACCACGGTGAGGCCGTTTCGCTGCCGAGACCTACTCACCTATAACAACGTTAATTTAGATGTTCTGACGGAAACCTATGGCGTATCATTTTATTTGACCTATCTTGCTAGATGGCCGGAATACTTCCAGGCGCTTGAGAGTGTCAATGGCGATCTAATGGGCTATATTATGGGCAAAGCGGAAGGCTTCGTGAATAACTGGCATGGACACGTAACAGCGTTGAGTGGTAAATGCTAAGCGTTTGGAGAAATTTAGTTTTTATTACTGCTAGATTAGAACTATAAAAAACGTGTTTATTGTTAATGTAGCTCCAACTTGAAACGCTTCAGGTTTGTGGGCGAAAACAATGTACTATCCAGAAGATTCAAATGGTATCATTTACGAGCTTGTTCAATCATATCAGGCCAGAGAATGCTTTGCATATATCAACGAGATGACCTAATGAGCAATTCCTTTAGCACCTATTGCGTTTCAAAACTCAGTTTGGTTTTCTGTCTAATGATTTCTATTGCGATTATTCAAATCGATTTGCCCATATGCTTTCTATTATATAGACGATGTTTATTATATTTACAAGGTGTTATATTCGTCGTCGGCTGTTCTTGCAGTGGCTCCTGAGTATCGCCGTCTGGGGTTGGCGAATAAGCTAATGGACATCCTTGAAGAGATTTCCGAGCACAAGGAATGCTACTTTGTCGACCTGTTCGTACGACAATCGAATACGATCGCCATTGACATGTATAAACGACTTGGTTATATTATCTATCGAAGAGTAATAGGGTACTATTCTTCATCCGGTTCAAATCCAGACGAAGACGGTTTTGACATGCGGAAAGCGCTCAGTAAGGACGTGAATCGGCAATCAGTAATTCCGCTCACGAAACCGGTGCGCCCAGAAGATCTTGAATAATAAAGACAACAATTTGACGATGTGGAAAAGCCAAAGTAATTAGGATAGGTTTAAAACAACAACAAAATGGACTTGCGGCAATGACAAGCGGCTCTCTTCGAGTCATTTTCTGCCTAAACTGTATCGGGTTAGTATTGGGACTATATCAATGAGGCGCGTAAAATTTCTTTGTCTCTGCGATCCCTGCGGATGCCTTTTCAAAAAGTAACTAAGAGCGTCCTACTACAAGGAAAACGAAATTTATTCCTGCTGGTGGGTGTACATACGCAGTAAAATGGATCAAGTTTTTGCTGTTATATATGTTATTTACACCAATAAAGGGTCGGTATGATTCAAGTTGTCACCACGCTCCTCGTATATGCTATCTCAGTTTACTTGTTACTAAAGTAATTCTGTTCATAAAAAATTTCCGTAGTATAGAATTGTTGCGTACGTCAAGTTGATTTGGATTCGGGCGCAGCGGTTCAAGGCAAAATGGGAAATAAAGAGCACAAAGCAACGAAAGAATAAACAATTAACGCTGATGAACATCATCCGGTTCCACTGCTATCGACGATATTTCCAAACAACTCCGACCTTGTTATATTACAGAACAGATGATTCTCATAAAATCGTTTGTTCATAGAATGTTAATACCCCTGGAATTTTATGGGTAGTACTTTCTAACAAGTAAACACCAATTAAATCATATTTTACGTCTTTGTGATGTTCTTTTTTTTCTTTAGAAAATCGTCTTTTATTTTATTTTTTCGATGAAAACTCCTGGTGGTAAAATTTTCTATGCTTAGTCACGGTGATCATCCAACGTTTTCATATCATTCATCAATTACGTCATAGTGATCATCCAACGTTTTCATATCATTCATCAATTACGTCATTATTATTGCTATCAATAATAAAACCATAGCAAGACGTGATGCTCATTTTATACTAAAAATATTCTTATGGAGCACATTACTGTCCTTTGCACATACATTACATGACATTTTATCCACGGCGGTGCCAGTTACACGTAACGTGAAATTAGTTAAGCCAATAATTTTATTCTGTTGCGCCACATACCGACCTAGCTGCTGCCAACGAGGTCTGCGAAATTCTTATGCTTCGTTGAAAATCGTGATTTTCTTAAAAATACAATTTTGAATTATTCAAAAGTATTTGTTCTTCTGTGGTTCACCGATGCGTACTCAAGACGCAAAGGATTATACACTTCTGCTTGAATTTCGCTTGAATTGCTGTCTCCGAAAAATATATTCTATAGGAATAACCATAACGATTAAAACAAACTATTACAGATTATTAGGCACCTGTACAATGACGTAAAGAGGGTTTTGTAATGTAACTATATCCTGGATGAACCTTGGACCTTTGAAGTGTTTCTTAGAGTGGTCACATAGTTATAGACAGTTCCTATCAAATTGTATACTGTCTGTTGCCTTATTCACAGGTACATCTGACAGCCTCTCAGTGGCTACACAGCCCAGAAATAACCCTTTTGAGTCTCTTGTCAAGCATCCTACTTGTTGCGCGCATGGAATTTCTTTAGCGGGTCGTTGGCGTGGTCAAGCAGAAGTTGGCAAGGCTCGAACGTCTTTGGATGCACCTTCTCCTGGAATTGTCTCATCCAGTTGACGATTTTGTCAGCGCCGTATGTGTCGATAAACTGGAATGGTCCTCCACGGTTGGGCGGGAAACCCAGACCAAATACTGCGCCAATGTCACCTTCGACAGGGTTGGCCAAAATGCCTTCTTGCAGACACATGACGGCCTCGTTCATAAAGCGAGTAGCCAGACGAAACTGCACTTGCTCCGTGGTGTTCTCCATGCTTTTTGGCTTCGCGTATTTGCGCTGGATGGTCTCAACCCCGGGGTTGACCGCGCGATCTTTCCTGCCAGGCGTATAGATATAGCAGCCTTTGCCTGATTTGCGACCGAGGAAGTTCTGGTTTACCATCTCTTTCATAACTGCCGGATTTGCTCCGCCCGTAAGGCGGTCACCAAATACTCCTCCTAGGTATTCGGCGATGTGGGCTCCCACATCAATACCCACCTACGAATAAATTAGAAAGCAAATAAAGGTGTCTCCGTACCTTAAACTACTTCACACATATATTTTTGTCAGAAAGAAGCCTTTATATATATATATATAAGCCTTTTCTTTCTGCATAAAAATGTGCAGAGATGATAAATAAAAAAAAAAAAGAAAAAAAGTATCTGGTTATCACATTGATATTATAATATACCTCATCGAGTAGGGTGGCCGCGCCTACGGGGAATCCGAACGCCTTGCAGAGTTTGTCAAGCTCCTTAACTTGGCAGCCTTCCATGAGGAGAACCATAGCCTCTGACATCATCGGTGCGAGAATGCGTGTTGTGTAAAAACCAGGGCCGTCCTTAACAACGATGACGACCTTGCCTTGACGCAGCCCAACGTCGACGGCGGTAGCAGCCGTATCCTTCGACGTTTTATCTGTGGTTATAACTTCCAGTAGCTGCATCTTTTCTACTGGCGAGAAATAATGCATGCCAATGATCTTCTCAGGACGCTTTGACACCTCAGCGATTTTGGCGATGGGTAGAGCCGACGTATTTGACGCAAACACACAGTGCTCAGGAATGACGGCTTCGACCTCTTTCACAACCTTGTGCTTGACCTGAAATAACAAATTTAGGCAATGGATTTTTGCGTTATATCGCAAAAACTGCAATCTCATAACGTTACTTTTTTCTGTTTCGGTAGATTTTGAAAGGTCTTTTGGTATAAAAGAAATAGTTGCCAGTTTGAAAAATGGAAACCTTATGGAGCCAAAAACGCAGTCTTCCTGAAATACCAAGCACTCCTAAAAATATCAAAATCACGCTATTGGTAAGGTAAGACACTTGATTAACTATGGTAGTATACATATGTATTAAGTATCCATGGCATCAGGAAAATAAAGAAAATCAACTTCATCAGAGCAGTAGATACCTACGTGAATGTCTTCGAAAACAGCTTCAATGATCATATCGGCATCTCTCAGCCAAGAATAGTCAAGCGTAGGCAAAAGAGTGGACATGAGCCTATCCTTTTGAAAAGCGTCGATCTTTTTTTTTTTCAGGTCCTTATTTAGGTTGCCATCAATCTGGTTTTGACCACGGACCAGCCCTTTAGAGAAAGCATCTTTCATTACAACTCTGTTGAAGTCCTTAAGCGAGACCTGGCAGATCCCAGCTCCCATAAGACCAGCACCCAGAACCGCTATGTTCCTGCGGAAAGAAATCATATTTTTTGCCGTAAGTTTTATATACCGTGTTCGCGGATGTTCACAACCTACATATTTAGGCATGTGGGTTTCTACAATGTTTATTTAGGTTTAAAAAATTGTAAACTGGAGAACATGCACTTACTCCGTTCGGCGTTCGGGCTTTCCAAAGGCATTCTTCTTGCAGTGTACCTGTCCGTGATAAAGTCCCATAAGACCCTTGCTTTCTTTTGTCATGCAGAGTTCGGCGAAGTTTTGTGCCTCAATTTCAAACCCTTCCGCTTTACTTTTTTCCAGACCGGCACGGACTGCATCAAGAATTTTCAAAGGAGCAGGATACAATCCGTTGGTAAGTTTCATGACCTGACCTCGTGCCTTGTCGAAGATCATGTCACGAACATACTTGATTTGCAGAGAATATCCAAGAATTCGTTCGGTCAGTGGGCGCGCTCGATTAATCTTGAGTTCACCCGTTGCAAGGTCCCGGGCGGCCTGACATGCCACTTCTTCAAGGTATTCAAGCGTCCGCTCATCTGCCGATTTAAGTCCTGGTCCGAGTGGCTTGACAATAGCGTCGATCAGACCCACCTTCTTCGCTTTCTTGGCGTGGAGACTCTTTCCAGTCAGCATCATGTCGAGTGCTGTCGGGAGCTGAATTAGCTTAGGCAAGCGCTGAGTTCCACCGCCCCCAGGAAGCACGCCGAGCATAACCTCGGGCAACCCCAAAGTAGTTTTTGGCTCTTCTACAGCGATACGATAACGACAAGCGAGCGCAGTCTCTAGGCCGCCACCCAAGCACGAACCCATGATAGCTGCCACTATCGGTTTTGGGAAGTCCTCGATCGCCTGAAGTACCTTGTGCCCATCTTTAACAAGGTTCTTGGCCTCATCTACACTTCGGCACTGTTCCAACATCCTGAAATGGATAAAATAATTAATTTGAATAAAACGTTTTGTCTGAACCTCTTTCTCAATACAATCAACGGAATCGAAGTCCCGAAGTTTCAGCTGCTTTAGTAGCTAGTACTATAACAGATATGAACGCATTGCTTTTTAGTTAACCTCCAGCATAATTTAACTCTGCACCCTTTATACGTAAATAACCTCCAAAATGGCAGTATTTACCCGTCATCGATCTGCAAAGTAAATTCGATAAGGACGTTTCATAGTTAAACGAGCTCAAAATCAATAGGTACGCCACGGGCATCATGTTTACTTTGTATATGATCTAGCGCTTAGCTACAGGATAAAATTGATTTTAGAGCTGCGTTTAGCAACTTCTCACGCGGAATTTGTTAGCCATTTTAAAATCTTTCGGAAACAACCTAATGGTAATTTTCATTCGTTACAGTAAACTTATTAACGAAGACTTACGTTATATCGGCGCCAGCGATGAAACAACCTTTCTTACCGCTGATTAGAACAACCGAAGATACGTTAGGGTTCGTGTGAATATTGTTCATCGTTTCGGTAACTTCGGTCATGAGCTCCTTTGACAGAACATTAACACGCTGACCTGGTGTGTCGATCTTGACCACGGCAACGCCATTCTTTACCTCCGTTGTGAGGTGTTTGTTCAGACCTAAAGAACAAAGTTGAAACCCCGGCACGTTCATAAATTACGGACAATAAAGGGGCCACTAAAAATGAAGTTTGTTGTCGTTGTTGTTAATTTTGTTTGTCAATTAAGTGTTTAATTTTCAATGACGAAATAAAATTCACCGGCCGAAAAAGCGATCGGTAAGTGGGCCGATAGAGCTGACAACCTAAGGTTTTGTGTGTTCACTTGGTTGAACATGTATGTTTGTATTCCGCGTCAATGCAATGCATGTCGCAAACAACGAATTATTTAACGGTTAAGTACTGACCATACTGATACACAAATTAGGAGATACAGGAGATGAGTTCTGTGAAAGAGCTAGAATGTGGTAGAATTTTAAGAATGTGGTGACGTAACCTGTAACTCACATGTGGAGCATTTGGGCACGAATAATGTGAGAAGAAACGCGGCACGAAATAATGTGATAAAGTATGATAAACATGCGTTGGTTAGCCACAATAAATTGTAACAAAGTTAATTTTAAGTTTATTACTAAATATTCATTGAAATATGTAAATACGAAATGCGTCAATAAGGTGAAATTCTGAATAACATGTAATTTATATAATTAATGCTAGGTATAGCATATTAAATTCGATTTTTAGGCCAGTGACAGAAAAGTGATATAAACGAGTTTTTATGGGTGTGTAGGCTTCAGAACTGCCTTTTAGGGAGTATCATTTTCTATCGAACAGTATATGAGCGATGAATTCAGTTTGTTAAAATGTAGGTGCAGCATACAAAACCTGCATTTCCTTAGACTCATTCATAAGCAAAACATGTCCTGCTTGTACCACATATTCGTACTCACCTCTAGAAATGTGAAACTCTCGAGCGAGAGCTTGCGCGATCCGACACGGGACCCCGCTGAACAACATGCGAGACATCCTGCTGAAAATTGTAATTAAAAAATTAGCATAGAGAAAGCGAAAACCACGTATACACAACTAATAAACAAAAAAAAAGTATTTTCGGTTAGCTTATCATTTGCACATTATAAAAAATATATGGTATATGAGATAAAAGCTAAGTGAGCACTCAGAAGGTCAAGGAGCACATACATCGTACCGCTCAACATACTTGTTTGCCAGTACTCGTTAGTATGTACCAGAATAGACAAATAAGACACGTTGAAAAAAATCGAGCGATAACTGGTAAAATCAGGTATAAGGTTACAGAAGAAACTAAAAGAATCGTTGCCTCATCGAATTAACGTTCAAACTTTTAAGCTTGAGGGGGCCACAAACGGGCCGCATTTGCATATTGTACCGCCTAAGTAGCCAGTCTGATTTCATTTAAGCTCGCGCTTTTAACCGCATGGCTCAATTTCATGGCCTGGTTTATCCGGAAACTGGATGCTTACAACAATTTAGCAGGTGAGACTTCGCTACTTCAAACGTCGAGCTTTCAAATCAAGTGGCTGCCAACACACGGGGTCATTGGATACCGTCACCAAGTTATCAGCGTGGTGTTCACGGGGGTCAACAGCTAACTTCAAACTGAGATTTCACCCGTAGGGTCTTCAACCTACCCCATGGGTTGAAGAAAGCGGAAAAATGAACTTGTGAAGCCTCTGTCAACGCACTGAGACCTGTAAAAAGTGACTTCAGCAGGTAACACCACCCCTGCCTTCTGCCGCCGAGACCTTCGGCGAATACTCTAATGGGGCGATCGGAAAACTCGACCAACAGGCAGCAGTGACTTGAGCATTTTCCAAATGTTTTTGTAAAGTAATCTAGGTAGATTTCGACGATCATACTTTTCTGTCCTAAACATGACCAAGCTTTACAAATTCAGCTATAAAAAACAACAAGCTAGAAAAAAAAATGTATATACATACCGAGTTTCGTGACCTGTTAATAATTTATATAACAAAAATTAAGTCAGGATGCATGTAGTTTCATTAAAATATCAACTATTTGGAGGCCACGACCATGATACATACAAAAGTCGAGCATTATTTGAAACTTGCTAAATCACCGTTTTCCTGTAACTTGGTCGTTTTTTCTAGTCGCCAAAAAGGTCCTGTGAAGCAAGCATGTCCGTCCTCCCGGCTCGTTTAACTGGCAATTTTAGGACGCTTAGCGTCCGAATTGGTAAGTTTCTCGACGTTTAGTTAAATCTAGTAATCATATATTCAAGTAATACACCAAGTTTTGAGTGAAAATATACACTCTACGGTGTTTGGCCACAGTTAGTGACTTTGGTGTATATTTCGCAGTCACTACGAACTTGGTGGCTCGCGTAAGACGTCTACTAATGCGTTACACGATTAGCATGTCCTGCCTGATCAGTTCTTTGAGATTCTTATTATTCGAGAAGAAATTTCTCAAAACTTTTAAACATGTACAAGGTACTTGCGATCTAGCTTGCGGAATTTAGTGTCAATTGGAAGCAACGTCACTTTCGCAGTCTGTGGTGAGTATATTGGTGTTTAACAGCATATCAACTGTTTTCTGCCGGGGAGGTGACTGGTCTTCTGAATCTGCTTTCAGTGTCGGCATATAATAAAAATTGCGTACGCGGATAACCAGAAAAACCCAGAAAAATTAGGAAAATCCAAAATTATATGATAATTGTGATACGTGTAGCAGTGTAATCCATGCTCTGTCATGTCATGGTACATTTACTGCACGCGGAAATTTTATTTCTAATATCGACATATTTATTGTTACTAGCCAGACGCTGGTTCACCGCGCATTTAATAGGGACGAAAATCTTCTAATTTATAAAGAAAACACCATTCGTTGATCTCAATTGTCTCAAAGCTAGAAACTAATTATAATGTTAATTATAATATTTCGACAATTTCACATAGTTGGTAGTACTTTATAGGTAGCCACAGTTCTTCTCCTCGTTGCAATGATAAATCTAATAGATATTTTTGTCATATTACGTTCTGATCATTATATTAGATAGGCCTCCGGATAATTTGCTTCTGATCCATATGATTTATATCATGATCTGTTAAAGCTCACGGGAGCAGCCGCTATAATAATTTTGGACCTTTGAAAAATTATTATAAAGTATACCGATGACGAAATTGATTTCATATGTGAAAATAGCTTCTATGCTAAAATCTAGTAGGTGCCTCTCACAGCACACCTAATTTGTTCAATTATGCTGTTACAATAGGGTACCCAGAAAATCTGAATTAGCTATTCTTGAGGGTCAAAAAATCGTTAGTTTTTAAATCGAATGCGAATGCAATGCAGGGTTCTCGAATATCTACTTGGCAAAGTTTTTTTTTCTGTTTGTGTTAAGGGGGACCTCGTTCAGCTAACCAAGACTTGTTATAATAGCAGAGAGATAGATCAACCAGCCTAGATAATTTCACTTTGGTTTCCGTGAATCTATCCAAGTCGGTATCACCTACATCACTGGTAATTATTTTATAAGATTCTATTGCCCATCATGCTTTGTTTGTGTCAACATTTTAGTTCCTTGCATTTGTGAAAAAGACCCTTTTGTAGTAGTTTGTATTGTTCAACTGATTACACTATTAAACGTTCTTCATAAAACAACTAAGGTAGCATCCTTTCGGTTTAACCAACGAATTAGCCAATTAAAGAGTAACGTAGTATAACCAATGTGACATCATTAAAATCATGATCGTATTGCATTGCGACCCTCACATAAGTTATGGTTAAAGAACTCTATCTATGCGTGATATGGACGTGGAAGTATCTTACTGATTTTTACCCGACTTGTCGCCTAATATACTTATATTCCGTTCATTTCCATCCATCCATCAGCACGTGAATCAACGACTTTTATCATTTCGATCGATTAATAAGATTGGTGTCACAGGTTTCGTTTGTGGTTAATCTTTAATCTGACGGGAAAATTCTCATTGACTCCCAGTTCTTCGCTGATCAAGTGTCAATTTTCTCAGTTAGCAGAGCACACACGATTGACCTGCATAACACATTCTGGCGACTAGTCATCTTGTAGCTGAGCTGTTGATTGTGGCGGCCACAACAGCAGCAGCTGCGGCAAAAAAATAGTAAGCGTTTACACCGCTCCACTGCTACCAAGGATTTTGATGACAGACGATTTGATTATGCCTGTACCGATGATGACGCTGAAGTCCTATCAAGCGTTGTGCTGGCAGGTTGCGCGAGTAATTACGAAACGAAAAACATATGGGAGCTCGTCATAGCGTTAGCATGGTTCGAGCATATGAGGTGTTTTTCATCTGAACGGTTTGTTTAGCTTACCTAAACAACGCAGCAAATTCGTAATATCTGATTTAAGGTACCATACATGATTTCGTTTAGAATCGTACATCCAACGCAATTACAGAATGATAATGCGCCGTAATAATGAGCTTACCTTGCTTTGACCGACAAATATTTTACTTTTGATGTACCAACTTTAATGGGTAAATCCCGTTAAATCTTTCCGCTTCATCGAAAAAAATGCAACACGTGTAAGTATTAAGTAAAGATGCGCGTCGTAGACTGATATGAGGATGATGTGCTATATATGTCAGTACTAATTAACCAGTAAATTTGTCAAATTGCTTGTTTTTTTATTTATATTTAAAAGTACTGTAGTGTAGTATTTCAACAACAAACGCGTATACAACAATCAGGGTATTAGATCATACATAGAAGAATTCAATCAAGAAACGACTTGATTGTTGTTCAATCTAAATATTATCACATGTCGATTTGCTGATTCTTCTATTACCAATAAGAACATGACTATTTTGTTCTGACGGAAATAAACAGTATGTTGTGGGTTTATACCACAATAAGGAGTTGCACTCAACCGTTATTTTTTGTCGCAGTTTCTTTGCTCAAAAGACTGCTTTCTTCATAAGCAGACGTAATTTACAAAACAAAGTACATAGGTAAATAAACGCCTTCCTAGAACGCTTCTGTACTCTGTAGGTAGCGCCTATAATAGCAGGCTGATTAAAGCGACATTCTTAACATTATGTTGACAGAATTTGAAGAGTAATGCGGGTTTTCATACTGGTAGATTTGTTAAAATACTACAGTCCTACTCCATCTATAGAATAAGTTATTTGTTAAAATACTACAATCTTATTCAATCTGTAGAATGAGTTATTGTCAACTCATCATGACTAGTCATATTGAAAAATAACTATGGATGATACCACTCCATCTAGGGCATATACGTCACGACCTCATAACGGGCAGTCGTGAGCGTATCGATCTCAGGGCAGATGTGGCCACGTGATTTTAATTATTATTATTCTGTATTTTTTGTACTGGTCTAATTACTACAATTTTTGACGAAGATTTAGTTTGGCCCACGCCGTGTGCCCTTGTTTACTGAAGATGAATACCTTGTCGGGAAAAATTAATAGGGACAAAAGCACACGATATGATATGACAGATTGCACAAATAAAAATTTATATTTCAATCCTGCTACGTATACCAACATTGATGTTTCCATGAACTATCGGTTAGTTTTCTTCTACCCGATAGCTAACTTGTGTCGGCGGTATAACTGTGTGTAGTAACTTTAGGTGTATAATAGTTTCTGACCATCAAAAGGATCCCAACATAAGTACATGTAGCCGAATGTATCCCTCGTCACCTATGTTATTATTATAAATTTCAGTTTATTTTTCATGTGGCAATTTTCCAGCTGTCTTTTGAGTACATTAACTTCATTCTAAAATCTAAAGTAGATTTAATAGATATATATGTAAAAGAAGACTCGTGAGCGTTCCTGTCGACATGTCTTTGCTGAGTTATTATTATGAGTCATTATATTCTTGTGAGCTTTTTGCTTCGTGGTAATTTATAATTTTATTTCCACAGCCGCCACCCGCGTGCAGCAACGGAATCAGAGCTACAAGACACGTAAGTATAATGCCAATGAGTTGTCTATTTGTCGTGTGTAATGAATCATGTTCGTTATGTCGTATATCGATGTAGCATCATGATCAATTTTTTGCGAGAATGCAACAATGTTTATGCTCTGCATATTCGGAATTTTCGTATATTGGCACTTTAGCTTGCCTCTCCTTATAGAAATATGGCAGCAAATAAATCATTACGTAATATACATCGACACCAAATTAAAGAAATACCATTAATTTTACCGTTATTGTTGGATAGATGTTCTCCGACGTGCCCCAGGCATTTTGATCTTTCAGGTCAAACGATCTAGTTATGAGACGAAGAGAGACAGATGCTCAATACATAAGCTACATATCCTATTTTATTTTATTCTCGAATAAGTTTATCTTCCTGTTACGGCAGTCAGTTTCAGTCAGAGCCTATTCGAGTTCAGTAATAGAAAGCGTTATCAACAGGTAGCCGGCGGGATGTCGGCGCATCTGTCACGGTATTTTCGAGGGCCCAAGACGTTGAGATTACGGGTCAGGAAAAACGCAGCCAGTATTTCCAGGAGGGAACAATAAGGGACAGTTTCTCTCTAAGGCGTTTCCTAGAGTGAAGGCAGTGACCGTCGCAGCACTAGCACGCAGCTTAGCATGGCTTTACTGCTGGTCTATGACTGTTACTCGGCGAACTACGACTGGGGCCATCATTACTGTCACCACTACTCTCAAGAGTCTTTATGGATAAAGTAGTAGTTATTGTAACTGTAATAGTTACAATCTTTACTTCTTCAGCAGTAGAAGTGATAAATGGGGGGTAATTAAAGAGGGGTTGGGCCATTCGTGTGAGCGCATCGACATGAATGTCACTCAGCGAATGCACTTTATGGTTTGCTCGTTCCTACTCCACAGTACGATCGGGATGGCTCTTGACTTGTTGCTGATAGCGGCGATTTAGGTTGGCCTTTAAGCGGGCCTCTTCTCTGCTAGGACAAAAAATTATTCTGTAGAAATATAAACAGATCTACTAACAATTTTGATGAAAAGGCAAACGCATAGCTGTAGTAAAACTCCCTGCGACTAAAAAGTAGACTAAAGCTGTTTGTGGAAATTCGATGGTGTAATTCGGTGGTGTATTGAGGATAAGTGGGAAGCACTGCAATTAATTTGTGCGGATACTTAGTGCGTCTGATGAGCATCAGGTCTTTAGGCACAGTGCTGCCAGGCTAACGAGATTTTACGGAAATAGTTTTAATCATGACAGATTCTACCCTGATGTAATGTAACGTGACTTGTGACTATGGACTTAGTTTTTTTATCGTACAACAGATGCCTTAACCTTGGTCTCTGGACCTTAGGCTAATATCTATCGGTTACAACTAGGTTGCTAGCATAATATCTGTTCCATTTTTGTCACCTTTTAAATGAAGCCACATTTTTATCTCAGTTTTCCGACAGCATGGTCACTATGGGTTTGTGTGATGTTTTCTACGGAATTGCTTGTTATATAGACCGATGACAGTGATCGTGATGTTTCCATCTCAAAATATAATCGAATTAACGTTTTTTCACTATATTCAGTTAAATGTGAATTCCAGGAGCATATGGCATCTTGGAACCTATTTTGAATTTTTAATTTCAGTATTATATATCTATGAATTATTGGTATAGCGTTTTTAAAGTTAGTCCTTAAAGGTTAATACTTAATTTTATAAATATCCAATCCCACTGTTAAATATGTTTATGGATTTACCGATATGCTCAATTTCTCCATTTATTTTTCGGCGGGTGCACGATATCTGTTTCTGAACGACTTGAATTTAAAACTTCGAGTAAAGCTACGAAGGTTACGACACGGTGCCGTCGTCGCATTATCACATGTGACGAGTAGTGCCATATACTAGCATCTGGACGAATACACTTCGCTCACCTAGCTATCCATGGTAATAACAACTGGATTTAATTGTCTATCATGGTATATGAGCTATAATAGAGCTAAATTAATTTTGCAGTTAACGGCCCTGCCAAAAGCCCGAGGAACATTGTACTCGTCGAAGCTGCCCGTACGCCGTTCCTTCAATCAAACACGAACTACAATGACCTG
Source organism: Varroa destructor (assembly GCF_002443255.2). Classification (NCBI taxonomy): domain Eukaryota; kingdom Metazoa; phylum Arthropoda; class Arachnida; order Mesostigmata; family Varroidae; genus Varroa; species Varroa destructor. Next base: position 42,476,065 of record NW_019211457.1, read on the forward strand.
ATGCCACATGATCTTCAACGTATGGCTTTCCAGGCGGTGCTCAGGCGCACCGGAATTCCCAAGGAAGAAATTCAGTACATTGTTTCGGGATCCGTTATCGCCGAACCTAAAACCTGCAATGTGGCGCGAGAAGCAGCGCTTTGTGGTAACAGTCTGATCCGTTCGATGGCTGCCTTTTATTGCGAATAGTTGAGGAAATGCGAACTGAACTGATAAGAGATGTTGTAGTTGTTTCATCATAAGGAACATAACGTATTTCATTTTGTTGGTATGGTCTTGGTTATTTATATCATTTTGCAATAGCTCTTGTATGTATCCTTATTCTGGTCGCAATTAAATACCAAATATACGTTGATCTAAAGGTTAAGGTTTTTCTATAATAGTTGAAACTGTTGGCGAATGTTTCGGTTGCCAGGTGGTTTCTCTGATCGCACACCATGCCACACCGTGACAATGGCCTGCATCTCGGCAAATCAGGCGATCACAACCGCTATGGGTCACATCGCACTCGGCGCGGTTGATGTCGCAATGGCCGGTGGGGTCGAGTTCCTGTCCGATGTACCAATCCGTTTTTCGCGCAAGTTGCGTAAGCTCATGATCGGCCTAAATAAGGCAAAAACGCCGATGAAGAAACTGAGCTTAGCCTCGAGATTTCGACCGAACATGCTCGCTCCCGAACTCCCGGCAGTTGCTGAGTTCACATCAGGCGAGGTAATGGGTCACTCGGGTGATCGTTTAGCTGCCGCTTTCGGAGTGTCGCGTGCAGATCAGGACATGTTTGCTATACGCTCACATACACTCGCAGACAAGGCGACCAAAGAGGGCCTGTTAAGGGATATCGAGCCAGTGATTCTGCCCAAAGAACAGGAACCTATCAGCCGTGACAATGGCATTCGGGTGCCAACCCCTGAGCAAGTAGCGAAACTAAAACCGGCGTTTATCAAACCCTATGGGACCGTAACAGCAGCCAATGCATCATTCCTTACCGACGGAGGCTCCGCCTGTCTCATCATGGCTGAAGAAAAAGCCAAAGCTATGGGTTTCAAGCCAAAGGCATACCTACGTGATTTTATCTACGTCGCCCAGGACCCCAAGGACCAGCTGCTGCTTGGTCCTGCCTACAGTATTCCCGTTCTTCTCGAACGCAATGGTTTAAAAGTTAAAGACATCTCGGTTTTCGAAATCCACGAAGCGTTCGCTGGGCAGGTGCTCGCCAATCTTCGTGCGATGGAGAGCGACTACTTCGCAAAGGAACATATGAAACGAAAGGTTCCATTCGGAGCTATTCCGATGGAAAAGATTAACACATGGGGCGGTTCACTTTCGATTGGACATCCATTCGGGGCCACGGGTATTCGCCTCGTTGCAACGTGCGCGAACCGATTGGAGAAAGAAGGCGGACAGTTTGCTGTTTTAGCGGCCTGCGCAGCTGGTGGACACGTATGTTTATTAGAAGTTTCAAAACAGTAACAAAACCTTTTTTAGTCAAGCTTTAGACCCTTCCCAAATGTATAATCTTTCGTATTATTATTATTGTATATGTCTTTTTCCTCTACTATTTCTGTACGGCATAACTTGAAAAGTTGCTCCAAACCGCTGCTCAGTAGTTCCATGGAAGACGCAGCAGCCATACTGATTTGGAACACTGATTTTTGTTTGTTACAGGGACACGCCATGATCGTTGAGAAGCACCCTAATTGAGAATGGAGCGCACCAAACTCGTCGCACGTAGCAATATAAATTTAGTCGTTGGCGATAAATTTAGTTGTGGAAACAAGGTGAATAAATTTTGTTTGGCGCAATCATGATATCGGCGTGAAAACAATAAAGACTAGTTTGATTCTTATTAGTGATGCACTCGCATGAACGAGGCTGGTGCCGGTTACAAATATTTTTTAAAAATGTATATACAAACAAAACATATACACCAAAAACAAACTTTATAGCGATAGGAGGACATCGCTTTACATACAGACACAGCCAACACAAACAGCAAGTGACGACGTAATAATAAATTGTACCGCATGGGGTTTGAAGGAACGATACAACTGGGTCATTTTTTTCTTTTAGTGCTCTGTGTTTCTAACATTATGCAGTGATCTGAGGCTTGACGATTAGCAATGTACTGCTAAGTTTCTGCATGGTGCAATGGTAGCGTGTAAGACACGTGAGGTGGCCTAGTTCAAAGCCGAGCGTTACTGCACTTCGTTTCATGTTGACTGAAGCCAGTCGCCTGAAACAGATTTAACGGCAGTATCGGACGTAGAACTGTGAATTTTTGTTGGTCTACCGCCAAGATATATACATAAAACGATAGCTATTTGCGAACAATTTAGTGCAAAAAAACAGTTCTTTTATTATTTAAAAATGAAAAATAATTTTATATATTTATCGGTGACGTCTAGGTTTGCTAACTGTATTTTTTGTAAGTAGGAGTCGCATTGGAAAAGTGCGTGTAGCTTTCTGTCTTTGATGACAACTTATGATATGAAACCTAAAACCTAAGTCCTTTAAAAAACCTAAAGTCCTAAAACCTTTATACAGAGTACTTTGGGGTGATTTTTTAGAACAACGATCGTATTTACGGCAAACAAAAAAATTTATTTCTAAAATTTCTAAAAATTTAATATGCAACTGTTTTCGATGTGGAACGAATTAGTCACTATATTTATTTTTAAGATTACTTGATATGACAAATTGATGCTGCAGAAATGCAATTCATCTTTTGAACTTTTTCCGTCTCGTTCCTTGTTCCCTGTTCTTTTTAGCCATTTTTTGTTGAAACTTAATCTTTTTCTTTCTTTTAAGTTCCTTCAGAATTACTTCTGGTCGTTTCAGTTCGCTTTTTACAGGTTTACCAGTTTTCTCGTCTATTGTCACACGTCGCAGCCTGAAACGCGGTGCAGCGTAATTATTGCCCTTTCCAGTTTATATATTATAAGAATAACACACGGATACGTAAACTATATAAGTTTTATGCAAGTTACTTTTCGAACTACTATGCTAGTAGATTGATGTCAATTTGCACAGTGAAAAATTATTGTGGCTGCCTAAATGTATCTGTTTCTTGTATTAAACAGGCGCTTCGGGAGCTTCCGACCTCCGATAGGGTACAGTATCTTCACATGTTTCAATCATTGCTTCCTATTCATTGCAAACTAATTTATATATATTATTCCTTATAAATTAGGATCGCGTTTTTTTTCCATGATTTCCACACAAGCTGTTAGCAATGTTTATATACTTACTTGGGCTGGAAGCGTTGGTTGACGCCCAACTCTCTGCGGAAAAGCTTCTGCTTTCCAAACATATCACCTTCCTGCTCCTCGTCGCTATTATAAGTGGCGCCATAGTCAATATTGTTCTTTTGTTTCCACTGCTTATACAGGTCTTTTTTGTACGAAGCTGGCACTAAAACGCCCGATTCTGTTCGAATCTTCCTGTTTTTGGGATCACTTCCATCATCGTCGAGCACGAAGCGCTTCTTCTTCCGATCCCACTTCATCTGTCTTTTGTTCTTACGAATATCATCAACGTCTTCACCAAGTAAATCCAGCACCTCAGATTGTATTTCGCGACTGAAATTCTTGTCAAGGCCGAGACCCCTTTCAAAATGGTGATTTGAAGGCACGTGCGGAATGTAGAATTTCTCATCGCGAAAACTATCAGGTTTAACGCGTTTCTTCACATTCAGTAATCGATGTTTTGTAGCTTCAGCAAACACTTTCGAAATCACATCTTCATCGGCAGCTTCGAGCGTACTTACTGGTCGAGGTTCAGCATATTTTAGTTTATAGGAGCCCTTTTCTTTTTCGTCGGAGTTCCTGTGCGATAAGAGTCGCTAGTTAATTTTAAACCCTATCAGTAATAGATGGGAGATGGTTTGTGAGTAGTTCAATAAAACTTCGAATTGTTACAATCACAGATATTCTTACTCTTGTTACAGATTGCAAAGGAAAAGCACTGATAGAAGATCATTTTCAACACACATTTTCTCGATAAGAGTATCATGGGTCTGACGTTTTTTCTTCATGATTGTCGCAGCGTCTGTTTTCCCCGTGTTGCCAATTTCGAAAATCGTTGCCGATGGTTTGAACTTCTTACAGGCTTCAATCATACTTTCTCGAGCAGAATCGATTAAGTCCTTCCTGAAAATCGGATGCAAGGGAAGCTAACCCAAGAATACAGTAGGTTTAATACCATGTATAATACGCAAATAATTTTATTCTTAATTTCTATCGTACAAGCGTATCCATTAAAATCGATTTTAGGTGACAGACCTGCTTGTCTCTCTAGGCTTATTGTTTAACCCAAATAGTGGACTATACCATACCGTTTCTTTGAGAAGGGATTTCATGCGTTTATTGGACTCCGCAGACGCGGTCGGACGTGACTTCCTGTATTGCTGCAATGCATTAGAGCATACCCGTTTCATGTTCATCAGTTCGACGCTTGTCTTATGCAGACTATCGAGAAACGAACGCTCTTCATCAAAAACAAGCTCAGGCACTGAACCAGTCACACCTGATTCATCCTTCAAATAAGAAGAAATAAACTGGATTCTTACTGGTCCTCTTGACCTCATGTCATTCTCGAAAAAAATTCAATAAAATTTTATCTTAATTGAAAGTTAGTGCTTTTACTGTTGAGACTAAAACCTATAAACAATATTCGCCGTTACTGAATCATTGCGGTTATAGATAATAGCTAAACGCACAGCGGACTCTATGAAGCTAACCTCAGTCATGTTATCGTCACTAAATTTAAGTGGGGTATCGAGGAAGAGATGCAGATCTTGAAGATACGCTGCCTCATCAGGACTCACGAAACTGAACGCCGTTCCAAACCGGCCGGCCCGTGCAACTCGACCTACACGATGAACAAACAGCTTTGGTTTTGCTGGAAAACTGAAGTTAATGACGTGGTCCAGTAACGGAATATCAATTCCTCGAGCCGCTACATCGGTCACAAGCATGATGCGAACTATCTTTGACTTGAAGCTGGCTACAGCTATTTTACGTGCCTGCTGATCCAACGAACTATACACGCAACTACACGGTATACCTGCTTTCTCGAAAATCTGAAATTATCGAAAATCCCCGCATAACGTTTAAAATAGTTTTGGAATCCTGTTTTAAAGACGGAAGGACAGGCCATTTCATCAACGACTTTTTAAAGGAAATATATCGAGCGTGGACGTAACGCACCTCCTTTAGGTACTCAACATGATGCTTGGTAGGCACAAAGACAACGGTTAGTTGTTTATTTTCCAAGAGTGTCCTAACGAGATGGATGACTGCGGGGTATTTATCCTCATCTCGCATCACCCAGAAGACCGTTTTAAGTGTATCTGGCAGCTTGGAGTCGGTATTAAGGCGGATTAAAGTCGGATCCTTGAGACCAGCCCTGGCGAAATCGACTAAAAGTCGGGGTAAAGTTGCCGAAAAGAGTACTGTCTGGCGAACGTCGGGAAGCCGGTTCAGGGTTTCTGTCATTTGTTCTTGAAATCCCATCTCGAATAACCTTCATAAAATATTCATTAGTATCTATTAGATTCATTAGAGCATACATGAGCAAACAAAATATCTGTACGAACATATATTCTCCTCAAGCATGCACACGAATATATAGCCTACTTCAACAGTAACTAAAAATATCGTTCTCAAACGATACTAAAAGCAGAGACTTCTTCGTTCCGCATATAATACGCAATGTTTGAGTCATTGCACGAAGTAGACTTACCTGTCAGCCTCGTCAAATACAACATATTCAACTGTTTTCAGCTTAAGGTTCATCTCCATAATGAGATGCAGTAATCGGCCCGGCGTACCAATGATAATATCAGGATTTTCATGCATTGCCGCAAATTGATCTTCAAGTGCGTCGCCTCCAAGAATAACTACACTTTGTAGATCAGTAAACTTTCCTAGATCTTTGCAAAAGCGATGAGTCTGCACAGCCAACTCTCGCGTAGGTGCAATAATGAGAGCCCTTGCGCCGGTCACGGCTGAATGCGCCTTCAGGCGTTCGAATAAAGGAAGGAGAAAGGCGGCCGTTTTTCCGGACCCCGTGCGAGCCATGGCGACGACGTCTTGACCTTGCAGAATTACTGGTATCGCCTATAAAATAGATGATAACGGAGTTCAGTAACAACTAACTATAGCCTTGCTATTACGGTGGAAGGGGGGCACTTTAAGACATAATACTCGTAATCACAAAATTTCAAAAAAATTGTTCTTACCGCGTCACAATCTATGTGCACGAAAGTATAATGGTGATGGAAATTTACCTTTACGAAACAAAAAAGTGGTCAACTTCGCCTGCAAACCACTTCTTACATTAACTGTGCTCACGCCTCTAACCCGTGTTTATGACCAACAAACTAAACAGTACAGAACGTATTTTTAAAATAGGCATGTTTGAATTTGAATTATAGCGTACTTTGCGTTGAATAGGCGTTGGTTGTTTATAGCCTTTTTTCTGAATGCCCTTTAAGATATTGTGGCTGAGGCCGAGTGCCTGGAATCCTCCAGATTTGTTTTTCGATACGGCTGCAAGCAGCTTCTCTGCTTCAAATCCTTCCATTTCGTCTTCGGAATTCTCGTTTACTTCGGATCGATGTTCAAGCATCTCGCTGTCGATTTCCATTTCCTGTGGAACATAATTTCTATGTTAGAAAAGCTGAACTGAGGAGAGAGGTGAAATGAACCATTTAATAGTTAAATCAATCTGAATGATTATTTCAGTGTCAAGGTTAAAATTTATCTTGACTGACGTTACGCGTTATCTTATCTCGACCAGCTGGGTCGTGGACACAAGAATCCAAATTTTCATTCTTGTATTTAAAAATCGGACACAAACATTGGGAAATAGACTGCTTGCCACTAAATTAAAAAATTGCATTAATTCTTATAAAAAAAAAAGTTAAAGCGTAAGGGAGCTTCACAAAAAACCATATCATACACAATACCTATGTAGTCTTAAAGTAACACTGGTTTAATTATTCCCAACAAGTTTTAGTTTCTTCACATACCTTTTATTTGCCAGTGACCTTTTCATACTATATTATTTAATCAAAGAATGTTGGTAGCAAAGCCTGATTTAAAATGCGGACGCCTAAATAATCATCAGCGTTCACTAAATCTCGCGGCCATCAAAAGCAGATCAACGCTAGCTTAAATCTACTTCAGCGCACAAGATATTTACGCCATTATATATCAGTTTCTACTACCGAAGAAGTACATAAAGGGAATATTAGAAAAAAGGCATAGCCTATTGCGTGATTAGTAAAATTGAGTAAACGATATAGCAGGCAATTACAGGACAATGAAATAAATTAAAAAAACACTTCACCTGTCATTCTGGTTATGACCAGAACTAATGTTAGTTACAACTGGAATAACCTATGTCCTTTACATAAGATACCAAACTAAGCAGTAGAAGTGACACTTACATTAACGTTATTATTTAATTATTTTTCTAACCTTGTCCGATGCTTTTTCCCTCCCCTTTGTCTTTTTCAGATACTTTTTCTTCTCCATATTTGTATAGAGGGATACAACGCTGAATAATTGGAGTAATGAATACACTTTTCCACTCGTTAACAGGATATATGCATCACATGAACTTCAGTTCACTATTCCAGTCGAAATAACAACGTAAGCACGTGCTTTAATACGCGGAACTTCTGCTGCAAATTGGCGGAGGGTGTGTATCGGATGGTCAGACTGTTCACACATTCCGATGTTGTGTCGTTGTATACTAATTTCATATGCTGTCGTATACAACGTATCGTGCCAGGTGAAGGTTTGATTAGATCCTCGTGATCTTTCGAGAATCTTTGGTAGCTGAAAAATTCTCGTGAGCTCAAAATACTTAACTAGGTTGTGCGTGTTAGGGTAAACTATTATCAGAAACAGTGTAGCACGAAATCGTTTCGTGACAATCAACACAAGTGAACTGACCCGTCCAGTGTCTGAATAGGGCATGAAAGACGCAATGAATCCTGAGACTCCTGTTTCAAGTGAAATGCCACTTGATGCCCTCAAAATGTGGCCTAAAATGATTCAAGCTGTTAAATCTGATATGGTGAGTAACCTATGGTAATCTCAATGCAACCTTGCTTGTCACGCTACTTACTGTTATTTGTTAGACTTTAGAGGTCTTTATCTCGTACTGTTTTATCTGTTCTGAACATTGAGATCGCTTTGAGTTATGCTCTAGTTCGTTTTAATGCATATTTTTGTGCTAACGATTCATTGTACTTGGAATGGGATTCTCTCAGGCGACGGTTAGATTCCCAAATTTTATCTGATCGCATATGTTGTGTAGTATTTGTCTATAGCGGTACTTTAACTAGCGACTCTGGTTCTTTCAACCGCAAGTTTAGCTATCCACGCCACAGTAGCAACACAGCGGGTGTATCAAGAACAATGATCCTTTGAGGATGTAAAAGGCGTACCAGTTTACATAATCAATTCCATTTACTACAAACAAAATGCTTTTAGGAAACTATATATTTTGCGTTACCGTTACTACCTCCAGAGCTTAAGCAGTTGAGCTGTGCACAGTGAAACGTGACGTACGCAAGATTCTGGAAACTTGTACAGCGAAGTAGAGTTCTATAGCCAAAACTACTACCGGCCACTAACAAGTACAAAACATGACCCTTATAGAAACTCTGTGTTTCTGAAGAATTTATAAAAAACTCGAAAGTGCTTAGTGACTGTCGCCAGATCGTACGTTTAGTTTGGACATTTTTCACATTAAATTAGTTGGTTATCATGATAACTGGTCAGCCTACGTATGGTACTTGCCTTTAAAAGCAACAATACGGTTGAAAAACGCGTGATTTATTTACTTCTGCACGGAAGCTTAGAATTATTTTTACCAAAAACAAGAAGTCATTGGAGTCGTTAAATGTGAGTTACCGTTTGTGTGGATCGTGTTATTCATTGTATAGGATTTTGATATCCTTAAAAAAGTTATTGGCTACAACAAGCAATTAGGTATTTTAATGCAAATAACTTGTGCGATAACCTTTAGTGCTTAAACGTTTCTCAAACTCATGTGGATATACCGCACCCTTATCTCATGATTTTCTCTAGGACAAAGATCACGCCATGGACTTTTGCAATCTATTAGATAGGACGCTCGACGAACTTACGCATATACACTCCGTAGTCGAAAGGCGTACACAAATGGAGGAGTTGCAACAGCAGGCATCCGGAACGACTGAGGATGGAAGTGGTGCGGCGAAAAATGACGAGGGTCGTAAAAGAGCTCGAATGAAATTCACTCCAAAGCGACAGGAGACACCAAGACCCTAAATGATTGTGCCAGTAAAGCCTGTCAAGACAGCTTGGTAAATATAGTGACACGACACCATGTGACCAACAAATGGATATACTGTACATACTGTACATATGTAATTCATTGTATAATATTGGAAAGCACTACTATGAGAATAAGAATCATTGTGTATACCATTAATAATATGTACGTAATAAATATAATGTTTAAGTTTATCAGTGCTATCTAACAGTTTAATTAGAGGTACACCATTGTGAATGGGAAGAATTGTTTTCCTGACGGGATGATCAAATAAAACGAGATAAGAGATTCCCACAATATACGGTATTAGTGAAGTCGGTGTCTCTAACTAGTAGAATGGTTTACTCATAGAAACAGTCATTTAAATAATAACATTCAAAACGTGGTCACATGCATAGGAGCGGTTAGACGTAAGCAAATGAATCAAAGAACCTTTACGTTCACCGAATGCGCTGGATCATTTCACATTTCATTACGTGCGCCGAAGTCCTTTTCATGTCACTGCGGTCCTAAGGGCATCCTAGACATAAATATCTAAAGCATCTTTTCAATCTGCTACCTTTGTTAGTTGCATGCACATGCATATTCTCTAAATAAAAATGACATTTATATACATGAAAATATTAACATTTATTATTAGGAGCGGTTAGACGTAAGCAAATGAATCAAAGAACCTTTACGTCCACCGAATGCGCTGGATCATTTCACATTTCATTACGTGCACCAAAGTCCTTTTCATCTCACTGCGGTCCTAAGGGCATCCTAGACATAAATATCTAAAGCATCTTTTCAATCTGCTACCTTTGTTAGTTGCATGCGCATGCATATGTCTCTAAATAAAAATTACATTTATATACATGAAAATATTAACATTTATTATTTTACATCTTTATTCGGTTTTGTTGCACACTCGGTACACCCTTCTGTGCTCTAGCGTGCTCGCGAATCATTTTGATCTTCACACCCACGCACTGCCCTTCATGCCCCTATCCTTTTGTCTGTCTGTCATATAGTCACCCAACCTGTACTCATTCGCACAATCACTCTGATTACAATTACCCAGTCCTAACATAAGTTTCTACCTTCCATATATATATATATATATATATATATATATATATATGCTTTAGACATTATAAATCTCTTAATAACAGATCTGTGTGTACTATATTTTGCATTTCTGAACGACTGGATTCCTCCCTCTTATATTTAATTAAGATATAGTTAAATGTCATGTCTCCTATGAATGTATTGGTTTATTTAATTTTCATCATACGACTATGGTTGCGTATAAACCATGGTTGTTTCTCCACCAGATATCACCTTAAAATAAAAATATTCTAGGAATAAGAAACTAGAAGCTAGAAGTCGTTTAATAGGCTTTAGACTGAAACTATGTACAATACAGATTTCCTCTATTGCTGCCTGATATAGAAAGCAAAACAACCAATGTGTGCACGCTCGGCTACGCAGTTCATAGACAAGGCAATGACTCAATAGCATTCTGTTTACTGGGACCGATGGGTGATTTGCTTTATGAATATCACTCCACCTAGCTAATACTCTTACGAAAGATTATGAACAAAAATCCATCTTGCGCCCCGAACGGTAGAATCAAAGGAAGATCGAATACTGCTGTATACTGATCCAGTACTGATTCAGCCTGATCAAGGCTAGCTATAATCTAGCCCAGCCAAAAAAAAACCTAGCTAATCCGCCAAATTCATATGGTAGACAATACTTATACAGTTTTTCGACGTTTCTGTTGTCCCACTTCTACACACAGAATGTTCATTCCTTAAATGTTCAGTGACTCTCTCATCCTCCTTTTGTTTTTCCTCTACGATTCACTAAATTCGTCTTTTCCGCTATTTTCTTTATGAGTTACTAGTTACCCACGTGAAGTCGTAACTAACATCTGTTACCATGTGCATTTTTTCACACGACATATGGAAAAAGGTGTGATTTACGAATACACTCAATATGAAATCCAGTTATTCACTGTCATGAGCAAGTGTTCGCAACGTCAACCAGTACAGGATGGTTGGGTCACATCTAAGCGTTTCCTGTACATTCGTTTAAAGCGGCGGACAAGCACTCTAGCCTGGATAGCCGCCATTTTTGCGTCAATATTGCATTGAAAATACCAACCACACCGGCAGCTGTAGCAGATCGAACAGTGTCATACATTCCTACAAGAATTAGTTGTTCGGTTCTTTACACTGGATCGGTAGCCGGGGCCATTCACCTCGATGATGAAAGATCGTACCTGTCACTGGACGAGTTCCAGCGGCAACGGCGCTGTTGACCACAACATTATCTTAGCAGGCTATTTACTTAGACTTTTTGATTTGTGTCAACCACTCAACTCATCAATCTACATTGCTGCGTACTCCATCTGTACATAGAGCTTGTCGACGCCAATTTGTTTGAAGATGGCTTGTGTATGACTGAGAATTTGAGAAAGATCGGCTCTTCGTGCGACCTCCAGCTTCATGTTGCCTATGTAAACACCACTGCACAACGTCCAAAAGTGCTTATCCTGAAAAAAGAATTAGGCGTACAGTTGAGTTTAAGAAAGGAATGCATTTCAATGCATTGCAGCGACCAATTGTAGACTTTTTAAAAATATACTTATTTAATTATTATAAATTACTAGTAACTACTAGCCGCACTTCGTATAGATATATTTCGAAGAACTCAAACCTCCGGGTAATGCTTGTACGTAAGCCTTACCTGTACACTGTAAACGCCGTCTAAAGCGCTAACTCTCTGGAAGCAGGACTGCAGCTGGCCATCAAGTGCATGTGGGACTCGCTGCATCAAAACTGAAATGGACTCCTTTAGGAGTGGGTAAACACTGATCAAGATGAGTATAGCAATGAACATCGAACAGAGGGGATCGGCAATCATCCAACGGAACTGGCTCACCAGAAAGGCTGAGACGATAACGCCTACAGAACCAAGCGTATCCGCCAGAATGTGCAAGAGCACACCTTGCATTAACTGACTTCGGCTTCCAACTCCTGTGCTGCAGGAGGAACCTGATCGAACACAGCAAACGCAGACAGAAAACAGGGGCAACGGCAACACGGTATGTATATTGCCATATTTAGCTAAAATTACTGGACAAACATTGATTAGTTGGCAGCTCTCTGTACAACTGCTGTATTTGTCTCGGTACACCTAATGAAACGTCAAGTGATTTAGTAGATCCGGGCGTAAACACACTTCCTTTTGTACTGAAAATTAGTCGTCTGAAAAAATGCCTAATGACAGTACTAGCCGTGAAAATATTTAAGCATAGGTCGTAAAATGGAGAAGGGCAAGTATGTGTTCGCGAAATTTAGTCCTTATATGACCGAAAAAAAAAGTATGTCTGACACGACCTGTTATTTGGCTCTGTTTCTTACTCTGCCATTGCGTGCGTAAGTAATGAATGAGAAATTGCAGCTACGAATGTTTGATGGGAAAATAGAGAGCTCTTTGTAATTACCTCCGTGGCTATGGCCATGACCACCGTGAGACGTGTGTCCATTTAAAGGCAACCCATTTTCATGGCCTGTGCCTACTCCAGCCATATTGAGTAGAATATTGTCTGTCTTGTCAACGGATCCATGATTGTGAACGTGTCCATGGTCATGTGAGTGACCGTGCCCACTGCTGCCTGCATAAGAAAGGAAGGTAATAGCGCTACGCCACCATTAGCAATAAAAACAACAACGCCAACCAAAACCCATTAACTCTGCTTAAAACAACCTTCTCTACATGTATTCTTAGTACGAAGTTTATTAGACTATTTATTACGAAGCCTGAAGTATGTGACTGTTTTCTATATCTTGTTTATTGTTAATATTATATTTGGCTATATTAATAGCAACAGCCGTACCGTGAGAATGGCCGTGACCTCCATGGTTGAGAGCGAAGATGCCGATCAAATTCACGAAGAGTCCGGCAACGGAGACCAGGAACAGACGTTCGTGTTTCACCTCTGGAGGTTCCATTAGCCGCTATAGTAGTGTAAGAAAAGATGAAAGAACGGCATATACCTCTTATTAGAAATGTGTTACCCATTAACTTCTTAAGCATCGCAAAACAACAGTAATATTAAAACGAAATTACTAAGTGCTGTATGCCGCCCTTGGCCAAACAGCGACCATAAAATTACCTGAAGTAAAATCTAACAGCTTTTCTACACATGATACATAGGATAACGGGATAGCGTTTGTGCATTTAAAGCAAGCATAGTACATAATTAAAGTAATAAAAATATATCTACTTTCAATGTTTGAAAAACTATTCAGAAGCAGTGGTATTCATCTTGCACTACATATATTTGAAGTAGCTAGCTTTTCCTTCAACCAAAGTGAGTTATCGTGGTTGTACGCAGAATACAACTAAACACAAAATTACTTACTTCAACGGCCTCTGAAAGGATGAAGAATGCAATGAACACGAGGAAAAGTCCATTGACAAAGCCTGCCAACACTTCGGCCCGTACGTATCCAAATGTGAATCGTTCATTGGGTCGCCACTTCATAATAATAGACGCAACTAAGCCGGTTACAAGTGCCGAGCAATCGAAGAACATGTGGAATGAGTCCGAAATCAGACCCAAACTGCCAAAATTGAGTAGGGATAATATGAGCTACAATTAGATAATGCCAGCAATAGAAGTTAGATGCACAAAAGCTAGTCAAGACAACTTACATTAACTTTTCACGTATAGTAGTAATTACTTCTACCTAGCAAATTTTAAGTGCCAACTGTACCTTCGCAGTCCCTTAGTAGATACTAGTAATCGACAATAGTTTCCACGTATATTTCTTAGCAGATGATCGTCTCTCTTTACGTAACTTAAAGACGAAAAGGTACACGCTGTGAACCCTAGTAGCTTGAACTAGACTCCAAGCATTCAGACTTTTCTATATATATTTTATTTCATGCTGGTACTCACCTATTCGTCCACAGTCCGTAGAAGAGCTCAACGAAGGCGAATCCAAGATTGATACAGAGGAACAGGAACAGATTCCTTGTAGCCTGATCGGAGAGAACGACTCTGAAGAGAGACAGGGCATAGCATAAGAACGAACCTTGCAGAAAACACTTGGATTGCCAAACAGTTCCTTCGGCATTCCAGCGGGGACGCCATCTACCGTGTTCGCTGTACGATCACACGGAATCATTACCGTAACATAGTCAAATCAAACTGATTTGCCGTATTTCGAGAATAATACAGGCGCTGCCGTATTTTTCTCTCGGATAGAAAGTCACTGGTTCAAAGAAAAATCAATGTAAAATCAGCATGCTACGGTACGCTGGCACAAGAAAAACTACTGCAGAGATATACACAAGACTTGAAGAAGATCTTATCGTCCCGCTTGTCTAATAATAATGGTACACATCTGGATATCTTTAGCTCCTGTTTTAAGCAATCAATTTTATAAAAATTGCAGCTCTATATATCCGCGAAGGGCTGTTGTTCACGCAACCACGAAATAATCATGGGCGGTTTGTCTATAAAATGCGCTACTAGCTGTAGCTGCGTCATAATTAAATATACCTTTCCACTCAGCTTGCAGAAAGCCTGGTGATTTATGTAACAAGGAAGTTATGACACCGTTCACCGTTAGCGCTATAGTTTTCAAAAGCCCTGGGTGTCTTTGTAGCTTTTCCATTGTCAATATAATATAAAAAAAAATACTAGCTTTTCGTGTTAGGCTATTTTTTGTTATAGTACTGACAGTACAGGAAATCGTTATGCGCATAGTAAGCACAAAATCACCTTTCATATTTTACTTCATTGTTGTACACGGGTCTAATCTTAAGACGACAGAAATAGTCGAACTACTTGCGGAAGTTACACAAAGACGCTACAGACGTAACTAATAGATGTCTCCATATACCTAGTACTACAAATAGTTGATAGCGGAACAGTTTCTACTTACTCATGTATTTACCTTAATTAATATAGCAAAAATTGTCACTGATAAAACTGACGGGAAGGGGAAGGGAAAGCAGAACTTTTAATGCAGCCATAATTGCTCTTTCTGTCGTTTTATTCATATTTTACATGAACGATTAATTGCCGCGGCAAATAATAATTAATGACGCGGCAAATTCAAAGCAGGTTTTAGTTTTATCTAAGCGAGCAGCAACCAACCAATCAGATGAAAAATAAACAACCAAGTCCAACTGAAACACCTTGACGTTTTTATCTGACAGTGAATAATAAGTCTTCTTCTACATACACATGGTTTCTAATGCACCAAAAAGGCGCAATTAATGAAATGATACATAGTGATGAATCCTTTGGAAATCTTATAATTTGTATATACAATTTATTTAAAATGCTTCCGATTTCTATGATGAAAATGGCTCTTGATAGTAACAGTTCAGCGAATGCTAACGCACCAAGTGAAATTCTTAATTTTAAGCCGTCAACCCGTCAGCAATCGCGTCCGCAGGCATTTTTTAGGTCGACTTCTGCTGGAGCTTGTATGCCATACGTGTATGAGCACCAGTGAAACAACCTTCATCAATGGACACGATACGTAACTTTTAGGTTGCCTAGGCTCAATCGACAAACAGTAAGACACACTGGCGAGCGTAGCAACGTCATCTTCTATACTGTACTACGCAGTATTCCGAAGGTTGACTGTGGCATAAAGATCATACTGAATTGTTTAACTACGCTATATTTTAGTATATGATTTCAGTTATGGCATTATTACATAAAATATATTTATTTGGGTTATTAAAAGCTATTTGTTTTCTTTTTGACGAGGATAGCTAGGTTTAATCGTCTGCTTCGAATCGTCAATATGGGACGTTGCTGTCCAACTATGTTTAGCATTATGTACAGCCAAAAGCGAGGTTTGATAGAGTTTTGACAGCTAGAATGGGCTGAAAATGTCTGCAACAATTGATTGCAAGATGTCTGCCTATTCTACTCTTTCAACAGGGTTTCTTTAGGTATTTATCTTGCACAGCTCATTCATAATAGGTTCTTTCTTTCAAGCATCCTACTGCGGAAAAGTATTCCGTATTCCGGTTTGCTTTTTTTACATGGCCTTTCGCAATTACTTAACATAATTGTTGTCATTTTATTTCTACTAAATGTATGAATAATAAATTGAGTTTCGTTTTATTCTCTCAATGTCCATTGCTGGTCATCATACAGAAGCCGATATGCGCATGGTTTTCAAGTTTCTGCTATAACTACGAATATAAGCGGAACCAGTACGTCCGCGTCTGTGGCTTGCGTTACGATTGTATCGTCGTGGTTAAACTAGTGCATGGGAGTTGTCCTATACGACTGGCCCTAATGCCAGCCCAGCATTTGTTGTCACACGGTATGCTACCGGTAACATTCCGTCTAGAAGAGTTGACTTATATCTAACAGAAAGGACGAGCTGATGGACTTGACGGTCCAAAGCTAAGTTTTCTGGAAACATTTTTGCAGATATCCCTCTGGAAGGATTCCAAGAAACTGCATTAATTATATCAGATTGTAATGGCGAGTTCACCTGTTTGCTTTCCAGCTTAAAAGACAGGTCCGTTTTATTTATTTGGGTATCAAGCAACATCTAATCTTCTCACATATATCTTAAAGCAAGTGCTAATGTGAACGAGCAAACGAGATACTTACTCACATTTTAGCCCAATCAGTAAAAGGAATCGGGGACATAAACATAAAGGCATAGTAGATGCATCGTTGGTCAACGGCAGTACCGATGAGACGACCATTACGACGCTACATGGATCTAATAGCCATTCCAGATGTTTCATACCGCTCATTAGAAACTTCCAAAAAGAACCCGGAGTGAGTACATTGCTAGATCACTAGGTCACGGAAGAAACAGGAAACACTCTGTCAACAAACACTATTTAGTGGAAAATCTACAAGACGAACCCGTGGACTATGGTACACTAGCTTTTCTATAAAATGCAGATGGCACTTTGAAAAATTTGGCGCCCCGTTCTGAGGTCTATAGTTGCGGAAAAACGCTCCAGTACGACATATACGTTGTTTAGTCTCTGGATTCTAGAATGACCATGGCTTTGAAGGCAACGTTCGCAGCTAAGGCGTTCCGGTTAGGTAATCAATAAGGTGCAAATAGGATTTTAGACGAGGCTTCATGCACGGGCAAATGTCGCTGTGGTTGACAGCACCAAGCTGAGCGTATCGATGGTCGCGCGGTCCATGTACTTCTTACGCTCATCCGGATAACGAAAGCCGTCAATCTTCAGCTGCAACCAATGTTCCGAATAATAATTATTAGCACTTTTGCCGATGGTACACTGTCACGTGGTTGCTCTTCAACGAACGCAGAGACAAATGACACCTAAAATTGCAGTTCCGATAATTCGAGACCGATGGCCAGCCTGTTCAACCAAATGTTTCAGTTCAACATAAGGATAAATATCCGATCCCTCTTACGTGCATAGAATAGACGTACCAGCACACTTCTACGGTCCACTCGCGGCAACCCAGATGTAATCGACAGAATCGATTCGGTAACATCTATAGCCGCCCTGACAAGCCCAAAAACTAGCGGCACCACCGACCATTCCTCAACAACTTCAGTGACTGCGGGCACTAACAGTTACCTCGGATGAGCGATTTTGGAAGAAACGCCGTTGAACAACTGATTCGTTGACTCTCATCAAATAATTGTGAGACGGATAAAACCCTTATGGTGACACTGTGTGCTAAATGTGCGTGGTGTTAAGTCGAGTGGACACCAGCGCGTACGCGTTATGCTTGCGCGTGCATTATAGCTGTATAATTAGAATATTTTATGGATTGTTCTTTTAATCACGATAATAACTTTTGTACTCAAATTATCTGTATTATCCACTCTGACTTACGCGTTAGCCCGAGGCGTGAGCGAAAAATTGTTACCCTCTAATCTTGTATCGTCATTGTCGGAACTGTAGTTCGTTGTACCCTTTCGGGGACGGCCCCTTACTTAAGTGACTGCAGGAGTGGTTGGATGTAATAAAATATAATTTCTCCACTCTTACTTATCATCAGTGACTTAACATCAGCTGTGGTTACTTATATCAATGTATTTCTTAAAACTTTCATTTGATCAAGGAACTTTCTTGATTCTCTGTTCTAGACGCTCAATGTTTTCTATTAATTATTCTCCATTCGAATATAGCCAATTGATTTATATTTTCTTATCTTAGTTACAGTATAGTAGTTGTGCTCGTGTCAGTAACACCCGACAGCTACTCATACCTCTTTATTAATTTGAAATTGAATTATAGTCTTTCACTTTTGTTCTCAAACACTCCTAATCAGGTACTGTATAAACCAAACGATTTTTTGATAGCCCCTTTGTTGTTCTTCCCCTCTCCCATATATATACGTTAGTCAAGAGCCTCTCTATGAACTTACAAGTTAGTCAACAGCCTCTGTATGAACTTACAGTATACTTGCAAAACACGGCACGAGTAGGTACTCCCTGTTTCTTATAATTACACTGCACGCATGTAATGCCACACGATCACTATGTCACCAAATGGGTACCCTATGCAATCTCGGCGAACCAAATAATTACCACTTGTTGTCAGTTAGTGACAGTGTCTTAACTATCGGGCCAGTATTTTGATAGAAATATATTTTCTAAGGCCAAACATTGTCTTCTGCAAAAAGAGCCGACTACATAATCGAAACGATGCTTCATCAGTACCAGTCTCATTAATTCGAATTAACCTTGTCACCACGAGCGGTAAATTCTATCTCAACCTGCCTTCGGCAAGCCCTACCGCCATGTCTGACAGAAGACAGTAACCAATCGATGGCGATAGCAAGAGCAGTATCAATTAAGACGGTAGAAGTGAAATCATGTCTGCTATTCGCTAGCCTTTGCTGCCACTCCAACAGCAGGGTAACTTGAACTCGCCACGTTTCAGTGCACCTGCTTCTGGTACTTCCCTGATGTTGCCTGTTTCCGGCCAGCCAATTGATATTTCATTCTCGCCGGCCATTTCAACCCACCTGATCCAGTGAAGCAACCATTCCTTGACACGGCCTGGACCACTGCGATATTTGTATTCCTTGTCGTCAATGTGGATTGGCAACATCGTGCCAATCGACGTTGTGGCTAGATAGAGTTGGCAGCCAGTTTATGTTCAAATTCACCAGGGCATACCGCCGTACACTTTGCCGATCTGTCCACCCACACAGAGGAAACGATTGTCGCATGCACACTCAGATAAACTCACTGCACATCTGCGCACAATGGAGATTCTTTACACGAAGAGAAGACTTTCTTTGTTCTGTTATTCTTGTCGTTCGCTTTCTCCCGATAGCTAACCCACCCTTCCGGATACACGACGGATCAGTGTGTCGCTATATATCCGTAACAGCTGCTGTTCGATTTACAGCAACGCTGGTTTGAGTGGTGAGCGACGATAGAAACCAAAACAGACACACAATAATAGATGCATAAGAAAACTCATACACTCAATGCGGCTGTCAAGACAGCGACGATGATCTCGATAACATCAAACTGGACGGGGCGGTTCATCGAAATTCTGTCTGGAATATTTTGCAGCGTTCGCAATCCTTGAGCAGAAAAGATTCGGACGAGGTTTTTAAGCTATTTAAATAACCCAATAATGAGCAAAGCGTAACTTGTACTAGTGTGTTACGAAGCATGTCTACCAACTGGCTAAAGCACCGCAGTGCCTTTTCGGTGTGTCACTTCGCTCCAAATCATAGATCGTTTCAGTTTGATAAATACTGTGTCGGTTTTGGCGGGCCAGTAGCGCAAATTCGGATTCTCAGCGCTGGGTTACATCCAGCGAGGTGTGTAATATCTAGATTGCAAATGGATTATGGGGTAAATCTTTTTTGAGTACTCTAAAGTCGGCAAGGTAGCGCCCAATTAGCTCCGGCGCGTCTGTAATTCAGTAACCAAACGTTAACTGTTGCGGGTTTCATATATTAAACTGCTTAGTTTTTGAACTATTGCTTTACATGTCATCATGTTAATGTAAAAATAAAATCATTGTAGAATGCAATGTATGCTTTAATTTATTCATAAATTTGTAGAGAGATATGTTTAATTATAGAAGCAATAGTCTATTAACGGAACTATCATTTTAATCGCGCACGATTGGAATAGGCATGTATACAAGGAATGTCTGTAGGTTCAATGTTGAAACCTTGGTATATCGTAATAAGATCTTTTCCACTTGATGGTAAGGGAAATCATGTAGTAGAGGCAAGAGGGTCACTTATATCTTTCGATCTATGATTTTAGCATTTAGTTGAGTTTATTGATGAGGTCCTGTTACTATTAACTTGGCCGTTTCTAAGCAATAGATATGAATAAGAATCACTAGTAAAATTGATTAGTTGATATGGTAAAATGTGGTATATGATGAAAAAAATATTTTTCATTCTGTTCCATATCTAGAAAAATTATAGTTGTAAAATAAGTTAAAATTTACTATAATGGAATTAACGTGCACTGCCCAAACGGTAGCAGTATCAATAATAAGAACGGAAATTACTGTGACATAGCAAAAGGAGAGAAAAGTTCCATTGCGAAAATGCCAATGCGTAACAATTTTTCGTATCCACTCTATTCACGAAGAGTGCGACAAGAGTGCACTGTTAAAATCTTGCTAGGATTTTGTTTATATTAAATGCTAGCAGTCGGTGCCACTGAAGAAACAAATACTAGGAGACTACGGCTCTCGAATGTCTTTTATATTCCCCCGCATTATATAGAAGAAATGCCATCTTTTTTATATGAAAGTAAGAAAAAATCAGTACAGATGTTATGCACGAATGAAAAACAGAAGACGTGTATTTTTATATAACAGTTTCAAATATAATAACAATAATAACAGTATAATAATAAATGATAGCAACATACATATATTGTATACACGGGTACTCGATTATTACAAATAGAAAAATACATGCTAAGACAATCAATGTTTTCAAGAAAGAGCTAAGAGATGAATACGTCGTGAGAATAGCCGAAAATATGTCCTTTAATCCCATATTAGCATAGTAAATAAATAAACACTGTGCAAAATTAGAATAAAAATAGTAGGCTGGGTTGCGCAATAACAGCGAGGGCCGGTAAAAGACAGACAATTGCGCCCAACTTTTTTCATATTTTTGGGAAATTGCACACTATTATTAACTCGATCGAGTACGTTATATACTTCCTATTCATACTCAGTTTAGGTTTCCCGAAGTTCCAATAAACAGAATAAGAGCGAAAACTCTAGAAGGCCCCATCTCTTCAAAAGTTAGAATTTTAGTTCGTTGTGCAGTAGGTGTTTTTTAGTAAAACATTATTATTGAAACAAAAGCATTTGTAGATAAGTTCCATGCAGCTTGTCCACTTGCATTCACTTGCTTCGGTGTGCTCAGCGTTGTGGTTATACCAAGGGCAGCTGTTTCTTCTTGTGTTCAACCGTATTTGCTGACTTGACTTATTATGGATTGGTCTTATTTTAGCTCCGGCTATGAGAGGCCATCATTACACAGTTTTTGGCCGGTCCGCCTCCTCAGAATCCGCATCGATTCTGTCGAAATGAAAACAATGTGTTCTGTAGACTACGTTAAAAGCCAGCAGTTATAAGCGGTTTGAAGTAGATGACTTTCTGTCTATGATGATAAATCAGGGATTTACTCTGTAACTTGGTTTTCTCAAAAACCACAGTGTTCCTTCTAGGTGCGTGGTCAGATGTGTCGTCCATCCCTGTAGGTAGTAACTATTGGCCCGATGTCTAAGCGAGTTCATAAAGGCAGCTTTTCCGAAAAACGTCATTGGTACTTGTGATATATTGAGTTATCTATATACGGTAATAACACAATGAAGCTCATACTGAACCCTTCCTAAATCTCTGATTTTGACGCAGATCTAATTTTCAACAGGTGCACCTGTAGGCACCTGTATTTAATGTTACCGAAAATTATATTCTAGCAAACACAGAGCAAGGTGGAATTGTCTTCCCAATAACGCAATAAACTTGACCAAAAAAAGCCAGCAAGCGCAAAATGTAACAAGTGCGTGCCCGTAAGGTTGGACGTGCATACCTCCTATAATACTGCTCTAGAAGTCTCAAGCTGACAAGCACTCCCAGCCAAGGATCAACAAAGGAAGACTCCTCTCTACTACTTTTCTATACTTTTGGGCGTTTTCAGCTCGTTCATTCATAATTCAGAACAAGATACCGGTACCCTAGAGATTCGCGTTCGTCCCTCGAAACATATGCAAATCAAAATATGAGCTACGTGTGTTATGCCATAGGTACGTTTCTTTTGCGATTGACTGGTGAATCTTCTACCTGCCAGCTAATGCTTTGGTAGGAACATGCGTTTCAGGATTCATAAGGATTCACAACATTTTTTTCTCCTTGCATCGTTTCTCATAGGAAGCCACCAGTAGCAAATTGCACAATAACAGTCTATACCATCCAACAAACTGTGGCGCCGGGTCTGTGTAAGGATAGTTTAACAGATAGTTGCGATAAGCAGACAGCGCAGTTGACTTTAGCGATGATTTGTACAAGTTCGCGATCCCAGTTATATGGGACGTATGCGAAACTCTATCAGGGCCATGTTTCTAGAAATAAAGCCGATCTCTAAAACAAGTGAATAAATAACTTACCCTCGATACCAACAATATATCCCAAATAAGTAAAGAACCTCTACGCACTCACCCTGACAAAAACAAGACAGTTCTATATCAAATAAAATTTCACTTCAAGTTCATAGGTATTCAATATTTTTCCGAATTCTATTAAATTAAACTTTAAATAAAACTTTCACTTTTCATTATTTCATTCAGTATTTTGTATCCCCAAACGCACCTTTCATTATCGACAGAGCTGGAAAAACGTAAATCTTCCCTTCTGATTTACTAGAAATAACAATGTCGTAGCCCCAACAGTAATACCGTACTGCGGACTGTAAAAGGTGGAATTGCCATTAGGTTTTAGAGCGCGCAAATCTTTTGTTAGTGAACGGTGTGACGCGGTAGCGAGATCCGTAACCTCCAGTCGCTGTAACTACATATCTGGGTTAATCTGACGTCTGCAACGACGATGAGGCTACTTGTCAGTGGTCGAGCTTTTGTAGTGTTTGGCAAAAAACATTGATGAAGCCATTGGTGAGGACGCCTCGTTTTTCGTGCCTCTTTTGGCTCAGAAATTTGCAGGAATATCATTTCCATCGTCAGTTAGCTTTAGCGCTGGTTAAAACGTGAGTAACAATATTAAAATGTTCAATTATATGATGGATTTCTAGTTTTTCAATCATTATAATAGCAAACGGATCTTTATTGGGGTGTCAAAAAACATACAAACGATTTTTCGAGTCAGACGGTTTTCAAGTCACCTATATCAGGTAATGTCCCGTCGAGTCGATATCATTGGTGTTATCTGACAGATAGAATTCAAAGTAGTAAATGTGCTACGATTATTGGAAAACCTGGGACAGTCCTTCGAAGATTTTGTGAAATTTCTGTAAGCACCCGCTTTTTTTAATTACGACAAAGCTCTAAATGCTATGCAGATCAATCTATGCCGTCTACGGCCAAATGCGTTATTGGGAAAAACGACCCAAAGATCGTCTTCGTCACTTTTATTTTGGATGCTTCGATGCACCTTATAGTGGTCGATCAGTGACGAAAAATTAAGAGACACGTCAACGAGCACCCCACGACATCGCCAAGAAACTAGAAATCGAGCGGGAAAAAGATGAGTGCCACACGAATTAACGCGGAAGAAATTTATCGGATTGTATTTTTATCGACATCCGACCGTATATAGAAAGGCAATGGATTCGATATTTCTGTTAAACAGTTGATCACGGATGATGAAAGGTGAGTTACATAACAGTAATGTGATTCTGTGAGAAGGCGCGGACTGACCTCAAAGAAACTGATGTGTCTTCGGACGAATTGGAAAGGAATCATGTTTATAAAACTACTGTCGCCGGGAAAAGAGCCATTGAAAGAAACGATTGAAACTAAGAAATTGTCGTCGTCTACTATTATCCGCATTGCTGTACCACATACATATTTAAGCACGTCAGAAATACAGAGAACATGGATGGAAAATTCTGACTTATTCGCTGTATGGTGCGGATCTTGCGCCGTCAATTATCTGTTTCGGCATTTGGTGAACTCCTAATAGTGGTAATTAGAGGATTTCGCCCATAAACCACACAGACTCTACAGAGATAGGATAATAATTTTACAGAAGGTTATCGATCAGAGTGGCGCATATTTACTTTAGAAATATTGCTTTGAAATATGAAAAGATACTCACTTCAATTTTGGCCTTGAAAACATCAGTTCTCTTTCCACCACCCAATACATTTTCTGCACATGTGTAGTCGACTTTTTTTATAGCCATTCAATTTGTGTATTGTTGCTTTGTATGGGCGGGTGTTTACAGGCGCGAACAGCACCTTTATGCCCGTAATCATGGATGCCATCTAGCTATGAGCGCGCAGTCATTCGGATACACCCGCGCTATCGACTAGTTAGAGACGGGTCGCTTATATCGTTCAAACTTAGACGGCTTTCAGTGAAGAAGGGTTCAAGCTAGCAAGCCTGCCATAAGACTAGGATAGGGTGGCAGCAACAAATCATGCGCTATTCGTGCTAGGTCGACGTGCAGGCGCATGTCTTTCGTTTCACTATCGCACCGCCGTGATGCGCGCTTTAGAACCGGGATACGTTCTCCCTTTGGTCCCTCCCCTCTCGCCTCTCTCCTTTTCGACTTTGCACTGACATTGCTGATCTTTCTGAGAGAACTGGACTAGCGCAGCATTGTCCACAGTGGTGCGCTCGCACGTCCCGAAGTCGGAGAGCGCTGCAGCGGGCCACGGTCCCTGCAGGCTTGACTCTCAGCCTCTATAGGTTATAGAAGCTGGCAAGGCAGGGACCATTTCTGCTAGTCTGCGTCAGTGTAATTGATGAGCGATCGCGAGCTACAATGTTCAGCCGAATGCAGTTGCTGACTGCTGCTCGGTTGGTTCTCTGCACAGCCTAGTGCGAAGTGGAGTTGTCAGCCTTATTATGCGTCAGTACTAAGTTGCGCCGAATTGGTGCTGTGACGGCAAGGAAATTGTTGGGGGTGATTCTTCTCTGCTGAGGGCCTGCACATCCCAATTTGCCACCACGTGGCCGTCGAACGTTCGAATCCCTCTTGTGTTTGCGGCGACCGTTATTCCTTTAGCTGGAGCTCTCACTGCGTTCTTCGTCATGTCGCGCGTCTCAAAGCGATTCTATCGTCTCGATGGCACCCAAGCGGAGGAGGTGTTGGACCGGGGTAAGAGTGCTGCCCTCGAAAACCGCTGGGTGTTTGAAGTGTCATGGGAAGTGGCAAATAAAGTTGGTGGCATCTACACTGTTATTCGGTCGAAAGCCGAGGTGTCAGTTGAAGAGTTAGGTAATCAATACTGCCTGTTAGGACCTATTAATGATGTCCTGGTACGAAGCGAAGTTGAGGTGCTAGAACCGCCGGCCGGGCCGTTTACCGAGGCGCTAGAAGACTTTAAGAAACAAGGTGTTCGAGTGATCTACGGCCGATGGCTTATCGATGGCTATCCGCAAGTTGTCCTGTTTGACATTGGTTCATCTGCGTGGAAGCTGGACGAGTGGAAAAAGCATTTGTTCGAACTGAGTGCTATTGGCATACCGTGGCACGATCAGGAGTCTAATGATGCAGTTATTTTTGGTTATTTGACCTCGTGGTTCATGGAGAGCTACTATAACGCAGTAAACAAAAGATTCGGCCAGCCTTACATTGTAGCCCATTTTCACGAGTGGTTGTCAGGGGTGGGGCTATTATTGTGTAGACTTCGTAAACTTGACATCTCGACAGTGTTTACAACACATGCAACCCTCCTGGGCAGATACTTGTGCGCGGGCAACGTTGACTTCTACAATAATTTGTCGAAATTTGACCTCGATAGGGAAGCGGGCAACCGCGGCATCTACCATCGTTATTGTATGGAAAGAGCGGCTACCCACGCAGCCCACATCTTCACGACCGTCTCCGAGGTCACTGCTATGGAGGCACAACACCTGCTGAACCGTAAAGCCGACGTAATCACGCCAAACGGGCTAAACGTCAAACGTTTCAGCGCTATGCACGAATTTCAAAACATGCACGCTGTGGCTAAAGAAAAAATTCACGATTTTGTCCGAGGACACTTTTATGGCCATTACGATTTTGACCTGGACAAGACGATCTATTGTTTTATTGCTGGCCGATACGAATTTTCTAATAAAGGAGCTGATCTCTTTATTGAGTCGTTGGCTCGCCTAAACTACAAACTAAAACAGGCTCGAAGCGATGTCACTGTTATAGCTTTTCTGATCTTCCCAGCAAAGACAAACAATTTCAACGTTGAATCTCTGCGCGGTCAGGCTGTGGCCAAACAACTTCGTGAGGCTGTCGACGAAGTTCAAAAACGTATTGGAAAACGGCTCTTCGAAACTGCACTTAGCGGTCGTATTCCATCAAATGAGGATTTACTGCACAGTGAAGACATCGTCAAATTGAAACGCGGGATTTACGCAACGCAGCGCAACGACTTGCCACCCGTGTGCACCCATAACGTCATTAACGACGACAACGACCCGGTCCTTAACGCCATCCGTCGCTGCCAGCTATTCAACAACCGCGAAGATCGCGTCAAGGTCATATTTCATCCAGAGTTTTTATCATCAACGAATCCACTATTTAGCATGGATTATGAAGAGTTTGTGCGGGGTTGTCACCTTGGCGTGTTCCCATCATACTACGAGCCATGGGGTTACACACCCGCAGAATGCACCCTAATGGGAATTCCTAGCATTACGACGAATCTGTCCGGATTCGGCTGCTTTATTCAGGTGAGTGTCACGTTTTTGTTGTTCGCTAGTGATTTCTATCTATATATAATTGCTACGATCTTAAAAGACAGCAGCTAACTGTGCATTATTTCACCTAGCTACATTTTGAAAACTACCAATTTTCATGAACGGCTGTGTTGAACGAACTGAGTAATATATCAGTTAGCAAAACTTGTGATTGCAATTAAGTAATATATGACCGAATTCAAGGAGCACGTGTCGGATCCCATGTCATACGGTATCTATATCGTCGAGAGGCGTGTTATGAGCCCCGAAGAAAGTGTCTGTCAGCTGGCACAGTTCTTGTTAGATTTTTCACAATTGACCCGACGCCAGCGAATCATTCAGAGAAACCGAACGGAAAGACTAAGTGATTTGCTCGACTGGAAAAATCTCGGAGTTTACTATAGGTAAGTATTAATTGTAGCAACTTAAGGTCTTCTATAGTTGCTGTCAATAGTGGAACATGGCACTACAGACTCGTCCACGATTATTTGTAGTTAAATTTTAACAATGCTGAAAGCGTGCGCAAAAGTGATGATTTACTATATACATCGAAATAGATTAGTTGATTTCATCAGTTATTTAGTGTTAGTCTGTGGGTAAACCAATTGATCAATGAAATTCTGAGCTGAGTGACATTTCTCACAAACTCACAACTCAACTGTCGAAAACGTCTAAACAAAAAACAACCCAATCAAGCAAAAAGCGAAAGCGGATTGATATTTTATATCTCCACACGAATATTTGTCCAGCTTTATTATGGTTCTCTGGACAGACCACCCACAAGCGATTGTCCAGTGAAAGAGCCTTACATAAGTTTCATTTTGTTCATTCGTTTCTTTTGTTTTTGCAGAAAAGCGCGACAAGAAGCGATTCACAAAACGCATCCCGAGTTCGCAGATCACGCATCATCCTGTAAACTTCAGCTGAAATATCCGCGACCGATGTCAGAGCCGCCATCGCCATCGCAGTCAAGAACATCGACTCCTGCGCCGTCAGAACCCGGAAGTGAGGATCACTCTAGTGATGAAGAAAGAGAGTAACTTCTACTATATAATAAGTCCGAGTCGATCCTGTGAGTCGACAAAAAAGGAATAGTATATTACCGAAGGGTGCATGTCACTTTGACTTTCGAAAAAACGAGTTTTGCGCCAAATACGAACATCAAATGTAAAATCACCACACCTACCTACACGGTCACACAATCACACGTGCCATTAATGTTAGGTCGTAGATAGCTGAAATTGTAGCGCTAAAAGTGTAGCTTGATGTGGTGTTTTGTTCCGTTATAGTTTATGGATGGCTAATCAATTACTCGACACACGAGCACGCAAGATTTTCATATGAAATCTCAGTATGTTTAAGAATGTTATATAACAGTATGTTGATTTTTACATACTAATTATGTAAAAAGCAACGAGCAAATGTTTCGACATCGAAAAACCATGTCTTGAAGGCTTTGCAAATAAATAAATTTTTATTTATTTAGAAGACTTTTTTTTTAAATAATAAATTATCATTGTATGGTATACTACTAAATATTGACGCTCTATTGATGGCCACTACGACTCAAATGCGGTCGACAAGTTCATGGTTTCTGTGGAAAAAACGACACGAGTGTTATTGCCGCTAAGGGTGATGATCGATTACAAAAGAAACTGGCAATCGCAGCGAGTCGCTAACCTGTGAGAGCTTTTTTGAACGTATGTATGGTATAAACTGGTTCACTATGAAGTACAAGTGTTCTGAGGAAGTCGGCTCGAGTGTACGTATGCTCCTAAATATTTGCTAATTGTCTGATTTGTAGATCGAAGCGTTGATGAATGCCCTAAACATGCTCCCATGCTAAACATGGAAGCATGTTTAGGGCAAGTAATAGTACGTGAAATAGTAAGAAACGGTTGACAGCGAATTGTACAAGGATTGCTCTAAACGATGAGACGCATTGTGGTTCTCCAAATGTATTTCGCGCATATACGAACGTGAGCATAATGACAATGATAAAATAAACATTACGCTAGGTTTTTGTAAAACTGCACATGTAGTCGGTCCTTTTTTTGTGTATCATATTTTTCGGACAGGTTATGTAGGAGACAATAAAAACGTAAAATCACAGACGATCGTTATCGTTCGGTGAGTTGTCTACCGTTTACCTTCACTGATCGGTATATAACGGTATTGTTAAAAGGAGGCTTGCAATAGAAACTACAAATATTGCATAATATCTAACACGCGAACGACTCATTTCATTCAGAGTTTATTACATATTACTTTTATTTTTTATTTATTAATATATTATATTAATATAAAAGAGCATTAATTGTGGCAAAAACATACTGAAACTTGCCCCCTTGTGTCGACTTTGCCACTGACTCATTTAGCTTCATTTTTCCAATAGTATTCTCAGACATTACGATGCTAAAACATTTTATATAGTCTATCTTAATCTCGCAGCGTGTAGATCTTGGAGCATTGCAACCTTCTTTGTTTTCCTAGTTAATGGATGGCATAAACCAACATATGCTAATAAATTTCATTTATGGGAGTGATACATTAGTACTACCTCAGGTGGCCTAGGACCTGAATATTCAATCGATTTATTAAAGCGCACTGAGGTCACCTCTACTCGTGGTGTATTATTACCATTATGGCGAAACAGTACTAACGCCATAGTAAGATAAGAATTGAGGCCTACCTACAAGCTCTTCTTAACGATTCATTCAATTTATAGCCCTCTCATAACACTATACCGTTCTATTAAGTATGACTGTATGTATGTATAACAATAATAATAATAACGAAAGTTGCACATGTCTGGATCGGGGAAGCATACGTTACGGTCGGTCCTAAACGATGCAACCGTGTTCAGTAGTGAACAATCAGTAATTTGTCCTAGCAACAACTGATCAGGCCGTTGCAACTGGTCTCTGGTAACTCAATGATCGTGGTTGGACTTATTCCTGTACTGATTTCAGCAGGCCGCTCTAACAGAAATAAAACCTTTAGGAATCGTTATGATGCTCCGGTTTCAGTCAATTTTTTTATTAGCGAAATACCCAAACACGTCGTAATGGCCGGCCGCATATTGGCATCTGGATATTTTAAAGAACAACTCTCAAAGTTAACCCGTTTCACACCGCAGCTGCATCGTTGTCCTCTACTTCGTGATGTAGCTCGCATCTGGTGCTCATTGGGACTTGGTATTTTTGATTTACTAGAAGTAGGACTACCGCGAGACACCTCTTGTTGGCAAAACAATTTTTGGCCGTCGTAATAAGCTACTGCATTGTGGCAACGGTGTGCGTTCCGTGTGTTTTTTGTTTTCCTATTCGATCTTGTGTACCACGGCTGTCTATGAATTCAACCAAAGGTTGGTCTGCTGCTTTGCATGTGCCATTACGATCTCCGGCGTCGCCTTCAATGGACATCCCGGAAGTTTGAGAAACATGGGATTCACTAGCAATACCCCGTACCAACTTTGGTGACGATAATAATTGACTCTTTCTATGTACTGCCGCTAATGTATTCCTTGAAGCCCACTGCAGCTCAGAAGTACTAGTGCTAACATAAGTTTTATATTCGTTTTCAATCTTACAACTTGAGTATCGAGGTTTGCGGGTCATCTCAGTTTCTTTACAGTTATCAGCTTACCAAACTCTTCGGCAGGCAGCTCGAAATCGCAACTGTCCACTTCCACATACGGATTTCGACTCCGCGGGTCGAGTACTTCAAGGTCAAACATTTCACCAATTCGTTCCCAGATCACACTCGTTGGCAAGTCTTTTCTGGCCAGTCAGCAGAATTTTATATGAATATATAACATCTGGAATTGTTTGGCCACACCAAAAGGCCTGTGGCCAATCATTACAAAGTGAAAGCTCACTTGATCTCTGGCACTGTTCCAAGCTATTGGTCTTGACTTGCATAACATATCTAGCCCGTTGTAAAGCGACTCGTTTGAAAAGGCCAAGTAAATACTATAAGGTACTGTGTTATTTGTTCTGTTAATTACGTCCGTTTATGGTGCTATTCTTGACAGGGCGAAAAGGTTTGCTCTTTTCAAGCTTGGGTAGAATAGCTCGAAACACCTAAGAGACTAAATGATCCCGGGAACTCTTCCACTTGCTGTTAGCAACAAGCTTCTTAGCACTCTAGTGATTGTATATTGCTTTACTGTAGGATCTTATACTGCTTGTGAGTT
Source organism: Varroa destructor (assembly GCF_002443255.2). Lineage (NCBI taxonomy): Eukaryota > Metazoa > Arthropoda > Arachnida > Mesostigmata > Varroidae > Varroa > Varroa destructor. The sequence goes on from NW_019211457.1 coordinate 42,507,499, forward strand.
AACTGCAAATACAGTGTTTCGCAATGGCATCTAGAATGCTTTACGCCAGTACAGACATCGCTCATTAGTTGCATGCAAAGCCATTTAGTAATTAGCAAAAACCCTTGGTACTCAATTATAAGCGGAAACAATCAGCGATCAACTTTAAACAGGAAGAATCGACTATGCGGAGCGGGGGGGGGGGGGGGGGTAAAATACAGTTTTGAATGAATGCATATAGAAGCAGGCGATCGATCGGAACAGCGAACCACAGCCTTCCTATCCTACTGATCAGGCTCGCTCAGCTAATACATAAATCGATTAAACGTGCAATAATATCCCTCAGGTAATCATAGCTAACAAGGTAGCTACGTATCGGCATAATCTTCCCTCTTTCATCGAAGCTGCTTTAACACTGTGATGTCTTCCTCGAAAACATGATGCACACTTAGGCGGTAACGTGCGAACTGCGCCAGAACCCCTAAAGAAGCTTGAGCATGGCGCAACCTGTTTACTCTTGCGAGTTCGCGCCATTAGGCCCATTTAAATCACAGTGGGTTAGTGGCGCCATCTTGTTTGGCGCGTAAATGCCTGGCTGCCTGTCTGTCCGTCTGCGTCCACAGCTGAAATGTGTGGTCGATAGTTTTCTCAACTTCGAAGATTTTCAACGCTGCACATAAGCTTCAGCAGGCGGAAACTGTCGACGCTGATGGATTAACAACAGAGTAGGCACGACACCAGCTGTGACTTTGGCCCGTGTAGTTGCATTTTTGCCGTGCTGCTATGCCTGTGTGTTCGTCTATCGTTGTATACGACGAGCCGTAGAAAATAAGCGTTTTTTTGTTAGTGACAACAAAAGTTTTTTTTTATGTTGGCGTTCTAATACAGGGAAGGAGCGCTCCAGAGTAGCTCGGTTTGACTTTTGTTACGAGCTAACACTTGCCGGATTGTGTTCATAATAACCCTTAGTAACCCGGAAAAACGAAGTCATATTTAATTACACAGAAAGAAAAAAGATACAACAAACTATAAGTATAAACGTGTACTCGACTTTAGGTCTCCGCGGAAGTCAGATACACCGGGGAGGACTTGCGAAGTTTTCAGCCAAAAGGATAAGATTTGCACAGAACTGTCAATACAGTGGGATCAGAGTGGACGAGAATATAGTCGTGTGTTGGCTCGTAGTTTTTTCGGCTTTTAAGAATTCAGAGTAAGTATGCGTGTGGGAACGGATAGCCGATTGTAACGCCTATTCTCGTGTTTGAGGCCTCAGCTGTTCGCCAACACTGTAGTTTTTTTCATCTCCGTCTTTCCCTTCCCCTTTGCATTAAGAGGGATCAAATCAACGATCATTATCGTATCGGGACGGACTTATTGTTCCCACAGCTGTCATTGCGCAGCTTGTGAGCATTAGCTCGCGCCTGGGTGAATCCTTAAATTCGTTTGAGAAATGGACAAATATTCGCTAACGAAGAGACGACTTTCTGCGCCGGTGACAGTTCACAGTCCGAAAAAGGTTAGAAGTCGGCAGTCTTATGACACTCGCTGGATTATTATTACTAGTTTTAGTTAATAAATGGTGGATGGTTCGTTAATGCTATAACAAGTGAACTAGTAATTAAATGTAGAATGTATTTAGTAAACATAGAAAATATCTAATAATTTTTATAGTGAATTTGTTGAGGTGCACCTTTTCCTCATCGGCATATTTTCTTCCAAGCAAAACTTTTTGGAAAGGGCTTATACTAAGTCGTTTCATTAGGTTATAAGAATTAGGTTATGTTGAGCAACGTAAGGTTTGTCTCAAAATTGTTTTTATACCGACATGATGTATTGACTATTTTCAGTTATTGAATGGAATTGTATTCAGGCGTGCATAACTGCTACATCGGGTGATTCAAAGTACATCAAATATATCCGGACAATCGCATAGAAATTATATATCAACTTATTTTGAATGCGAATCGCGCCTGTATCTTGACTGCGAAGACAAAGAACAGGTGGAATTGATGACTGTAGCGTACTTATCATAAAGCGCCGCAATTATCTCCAACCACTCTGTGTTGATTGTTCGGATGTAAATATAATGTTGTAAAAACGATTCATTCAATTGCATTACTTTGGCGCGCTTCGCTTTAAGGAGTAGCTGTTGCATAGTACATGAGGTTACACGATTGAATGTTGTGCTCTCTATTACAGTTCCCAGTATTCAATCAGTAATGTTAAACCGTCCTTAAAAACAGGTATCTTTCAACTATATTAAGAACATTTGTTTTACAATTAAGATGCCATATTTCGTGTCTATTATTTGCCCTTTACCGAAGTGACTACAACTTCGTTCTGTGCTAAGGGACAGTCGTTTCAAGCAATGCTTAAAGACAATGCAGGAAGTGAAATTCGAAGCACTAAGTATAAAGTAAGTACCGCAGTGTCGTGCGTTTTTTACCTGTCTAACTGTACAACTTAGCCCATATTGACAATCCTCAACTATACTGTGTCGGTTTACATATTGGTTTGTCAATGTTTCGAAGTACATCGAGCGTCAGAGGTGTCTTTAACGAGCATCTACGATCACGTATCGGCCTCCAACTGTATCGATAATATAGCCCTTATCTATGTACTCTTCATAAATATCCGTTTAACAAACGCGAGTATGTCTGTGTATAGTTGAATAAATAAATATAAAATAGTATGAAGTGTGGGTGTAGTGTAACAAATAATGGGCATTGACCCTACCGGAATGCCCCTGACTGCCTTAACAGCCAGTGCATGCCGACAATCTCCTACCGCCGGTATCTATTAATCAATAAGCACCGAACTTAGTCATTACATATATATATATATATATATATGTAATGGCTAACTAAAAAGCAGTCTCCACGAGGGGAGCGTGCCAAAAATTGCGGTCTAGAATCAAGTTGTGAGGAAGTAATAATGGTGCCGAAATACCTTATAGGTTGTGTAGGCGGTACTGTGTTAATAGAATTGGCCTAATAAGTCAATTCTCTGGTACGAATTAATTTTTGGCCAGTAGCAGCAACGTTTCAATAAACGATTTTCCAGTAAGTTAGGCAAGTGTGTGAGATCTGCCAAATAGTTCTTGTTAAGTATCAAAGCAGTTCGGTCCGTAACAAAACACCACAAGCCGCCAAAGTATATACCGAGTCGTGACTTGTAATTGACAAATATACTTTGGCATATATTAATCATATTTTTATTTACATTTTTTATATATTTTTGTAGGAGTGCAAATCATTTTTCCTATTTGTGTTTACCTTACGGAATACTACTTGAGCATTGCGAGGCGCACGCATTTTGCTATGAACCTGAAGATGTGTGTGCTGAACTAGTTTTTTTCAGAGGAAATTCTTTCACCTCGATGCTGGTACCGAATGTTCTAACGTCATCTTTTTAGCACACAGTGACGCAGGCAGGCAGTCACAGATTAATAAGGGCGCATTTTGCTGATAGGCAAACTTACCTTTCACATTTCGCCTCTGTGATGACAAGGACGGCGTGTCGGCTCTTTGAGCTACTAAAGGTTGTTTCATTATGTTCTCTTGTGTTAATCCCATTCGTAAGCTTCTATATAAGCCTGTTCCATTGGTGAACCACGATTTCTCTGTGTGAGAGGAACAGAGAATGAGGTTCTAATGACGTTCATTGTTTTCTTCTCACAGATTGTACAGGGTATTTGCATCGACCTACTGTGTATGTGTTTGTTTATGTCACTCTTTTACGTCTTCCGCTGTAAGCTGTGAGTTGTACTTAAAAATTTCGTAAGTTATAACCTGTGAAGCTCATATTTGCATTAGGGTGCAATTGCAAATGCGGATGCATTGGGCTCGCTACTGCTTTATACACGTATACAATACTTACAAATTATGCTCGAATGAAATTTGCAGATGCGTGGCACAAGCCCTCAACGTCTGCCTTATCTCTTAGGAGGAGCAGGGACCCCGCCTTTCGGCATGCAGGTAGCAATTATTTATGAAATGTTTTTTTTAGGCTATTTAAACTAATGTTTTTGCCTTTAATGTGCAATTTGTTATGTTAATACAAATACATTTAGGTATATTGCAGCATCGTACCATGCTACCCGTTTGTCCCTTTCCCGCTATGACCGTTACGAACCGATCTAATGAATTGATAGCAATTACTAAGTAAACAAAGTACGTCTTTTACTTGTTGGTATCCTTTTCCTTTATTTTGTAAATGTATCTGATTTCACGTGATGCAGAGGGGTTCATTGTCAAGAGTACCGGATAAAAGGGAAAACCGACTGGAGGCACTCGAAAGAGTTACGTTCTCTGGGGAGTCACGGAGGGTTGAGAGCCCCTATTATAATCCCGACGCCGCAGGCAAAGCAAGGGAACCGTTTTTTCCAAGCGTTTTCCACCAGATCTGCAAGCTGGGACAAGGTAGCTTCGGAGAAGTATACAAGGTACTGTGAATTATCTTGTTCTAATATTCTGCAATTTCGATCCTTGATTCACTTCTTCATTCATTTCAGTCAACTAATATATTCAGTTCCAGCCGCTCACGCGTACTATATGCACTAGCAAATGTCAACAGAAGCAATCAAGTCGACACATACCGAAATCAACAGAATATTAACGTTTTCGAAAACGTGATCGTTATCGACTTGTTGCCTGTATTAGCCACTTTTTGCTATATAAGTATGTTCTATATAAACAACAAACTGAAGCAACCGCGATAAGATACTCTTTTCCGTAAGCAGACATAGAAGATATAAAAGATATCTAAAACAGAACGAAAACGATCGCGTTAATTTATTTCGTTGAAAAAAAAATGTATATAATATTTTTATATATATA
>NW_019211457.1:42512415-42636016 GCF_002443255.2 Varroa destructor
TTGTATCAGTAAGCCCATGTAAGAAATAGTCGCAATTTCAGAACATAGTTACTTATTTAGTGCATCTGATTCGAACGATGAAAACTTAGTTGGCTTGCGTGTTTTCTTCAGTAGACGCGCAAACCAGAATCTGATAGCTTGTTCTACAAATATTAATGCTCGACGCTCGGAATTCATCAAAAAATAGCTAAAAAATTAACTTTTTTAAGAATCATTCTACCAAAATTAGAAGAAATTGTCAAAATTTGAATAAAGCAAATCCCTGTGATTGCTTTGACTACAGATTCCGTAATAAAAAAGGCTATATTACTAAATCAAAATTTATATCCTCGCGTGTCTGAGAAAGCGTCAGTTCATTACGAAGAAGAGCACTTAGACGAGTAACATTTTCACCGACGTTCACGATAATTCGGTGTTATCCCGTTTATGTGTACCTAAAATATGTTCTTCGAACTGTTAGAAATAATAAATTTATACGCAGCTAATCCAGCATTCTTTCCACAAAGTAATACTAATAATTTGTGTATCCTCCAATTTTAGTGATTCACATTCAGTTTTCGATGTTAGTTATTCTATTAAACATTTTTAGGCTGTCAAAGGTGTATCTTCCCTGTCTGAACCATTGTTGCACATTGCTATATTCTGCCGAATTTCACTTAGTCCCCTTACATTTTCCAAATTTGCAAAGCTTGCTCCTTATTCCGCACTGTCTATGTCAGATCGCGATGCTCACAATGCATATAAAAAAATCCAGTTCACTTCAAGTAAGCGAGATGTTAAATGAGAAATAAAGAAATCTCCATCGCGCGCCACCAGCAGATATCCTCCCATTATGAACACAACCTTTAATAGCGAGCAACAAACTAGTGTGCTGGTAATGATAGTGTTTTGAGAACAAGCTTCGCACATAACGCCTAGCTATACCAGTTGTGAACGATCAAAAACGTAGGAGTTGGAAGCTTTAAAGGGTCCTGACCAGCATGTAACCAAATCTGTGAAATCTGTTGTTGTACCCATACATTTTTTAGATTTTTGATATTAATATACTACTCTGAGGCACGGTGTTCGTACTTCAAAAAGCATTTTGAAGGATTCGATGGTACACAAAATTGAATTTATAAGGTAAGTGCAAAAAGAGGTGCAATGTATTAACAAAAGAGCTCATAAAGGAGTGTATGGGACCTAAGTCACTTCATATATTTTTCGATATGTTTCTTTTAAAGAAACACATGTGTAATTCTTTCAATCTTTGAAATTTTTAGGTCCGTTCAAGAGAAGATGGGCACTTGTACGCAGTAAAGCGCATAGGACAGGAATTCACTAATGAGCACGTTCGGCGCACTGTTACGCGTGAAGTTCAAATAATGGAAAGGATACCCCCTCACCCAAACATTGTTGGCTTAAAATACGCTTGGCAGGAAAACCGCGTGCTTTATATTCAAACAGAGCTATGCGCGATGGATCTTATGACGCATTTGGTAAAAGAATACACCCTTGGTCGAATGCTAACTTGAGTCAACGATGTTAACAAATGTTAGCTTGAAAAAAGCTAATATAATAATAGATTAATAAATAAATCATGGCTACATTTTCTGGTTCAGTAGTAGGTAGTTAGTAGGTATTTTTAGCAGAACATATACACAGTACAACCTGGAAACTAAAAAGGCTGTCTATTGTAAAATTTGTATTTTTTTTTGTAATATTTACAGAACCTAACGAATCATTTGCTCGCCTGCTGATTTGGTTTACAGAAACATCTCACTGATGGGGATCCCAATGATTATCCAGATCCAAGACCCACAGCGCCGGAGAAAGTGCCCGAGAGCCTTTGTTGGGCGGTATTAGTTGATTTACTTCAGGCTGCGGAATATTTGCATAAATTGAGGCTAATTCATCTGGACATCAAGCCGGATAACACGTTCCTCGGTTTACGAGACGGTTGTTTTAAACTCGGCGATTTCGGTGTAGCAAAGGGTAAGTCTTCTTTCATGGAAACTTGATTAGAATCAAAAATGCCAAAGGTCGTCGATTTTTAACGTTTGTATTGATAATTCGGGTATTTCTTACCTACTGCCTCCCCAGAATTCGTGGTCAGACAAGAATAAAAAAAGACTAGGAGAATGTGCATTTTAACGAAAGTAGCGCTAGCTGCCCCTGAAATACCTCAGACATTGCCTTTCCGCTTGTTTCAAAGAGTTAAAATAGAAATACGGAATGTGTGATAGGAAAAGAAAGCACAAAGAAATCATAAGATATTTAAATCAATAACCCGGTTTTGTCTCGGCAGCAAACACAACAAATCATAGGTAATTTGCTATCAATGGTACGAATACTTAGCGGTCTTAACCCTGTACAACACATGTTCCCTGTTTTTTAAATCGTGTGTTAAAGAATAAGTAATTATTGTTACAAGTTAGGATTCCTTTCAATGGTAATTGTTATGTGATCGTGTCATTAACTAATCTGATAACCACGATACCAACTAACTGTTCATGTGTATTCTTAAATGCAGATGCAGATGAACCGGGTTTAATGGACGATGAAGGTGATGGTCGATATTTAGCTCCAGAGGCGCTTAACGGAGTAATTACCGAACTAGCTGATGTCTTTGCGATTGGATGTACAGTTGCACAGATGGCATTAGGTCTCATCCGTCCGAAGCACAGAAACTACGGAGACAACTGGTTAGAGCTCAAGACAGAGCCAAACAGTTGGACCGCAAACGAGTCGCTCGCACGTGACATACGAAGTAAGTGAAGCGAGTCATTGTAACTGGCGTATCGAAGTCGATAAGGAACGTGCGGCATCCTGTCATGCACGTATGGTATAGGAAACTTTTGGTGCTCATATCTACCATCGTAACAATTATAGTCTATTGCCTGCTTGGTAATCATATTTTTACAGTGAAAAGCCAGGATCTCTGGGGGGTTTTGAAATTGATGTTGGCCGAGGATCGAGTACGGCCATCTGCGGCAGCTCTCCTTGAGAGTCCGATCGTGCATCAGCATAGGCAAGCGCGACAACAACAGTTAGCGCGGGACCGAGTCATGTACGTCATATATATACACACTTCCCGCGGTTTATATTTAAGAACAGCGCTGTCTTAACACGCCGTCATCTGATTTATAGTTTGTGCTGTATGAAAAAATATTCGCAAGAAAAAGCTTATTTGATACACTTAATCCCAATGTGGGGGCATCGAGATCCTGTCTTGATATCAAAGCCATCAGGTTGTACAAATTGTGAAAGCACCTTCCGCAGATCACGATGGCAAGCATCGAGTGGTACGGTATCTTTACGTTTGGTTTACCTTTGCAGTTGCGATACTACTCATGCGCGGTTCACTAGCACAAGGACTAGAAGATGTTGCACCCTTGTATACTCTTTCTAATGAACAAGAGTTAGAAATATTACAAATTTTAACATGACGCTCCACAAGAAGAGCCCCTTTGGCTGTTGCCAAGGGTAAAAAACCTGTCAGGTTGCTGCTTCCAGGAGATACTGATGTCATTAAATGTTTGTGCTTTCTGCTTTTGGCTCCGCTCGGATAGATCACGTGTTCGAGGAATAGTTTCAAATGTCGTCCAAATGTTGAGTAGTTTCCTACCCGTGGACGTTGTATCAAAGGTGCGGGCTGTTTTACCAAGACAACAGCAAGAGCACGCACAACCTCAGCAACAAGCACCGTCCAGGAGATCGCTGTTCCCACCTGCTCCAGTTACACCACGGGCAAGCATACGAGATCCTCGTAGCGCACGAAGAAGCTCTGACCCTTTACGCAACAAAGGGTATGTTCATTATATACAAAATAGCAGGTCTAAATGGAGAATGTTTCTTACGCGTTGTTTCTAAAACCGTGTCTAAACGAAAGCATAATTCAACAAAATTTCCTGCATGTGCAACCACCGAAAACGTAGCCGATCGATTTCGGATAAAATTCTAGGTTGGGATCGTCCAGCACGCACCGAAGGATTAGACGGTAGCTGATTTTGTTCGAACTCTGAAAACAACGCATTGACTCTATGGCGAGTTTTTTTTTAATAGGACTCGTTTTCGTCTGGGACTAGAAATAGCTGATGAACACGTGCCCATTACGATAAACAGTCCGTTTTGATTTTGTCGCCGTGTATGCTATAGGATGTAGTCAGTTGTACACGAGTGAAGCTTTGTGATTTCTTCGTGCTTTTTTCTATCGCATCGCTTTCGTAGAACATTACGCCATTCATGCCAAGTTTCTCTTAGGTGTTTCAGAAGGAGCGCAAAGCGGGGCAGGTTTACATTTTAATGCCAAAATCTCAATGATTAACATTTATGTAAGAAAATTAAATAGCGTGTCATCACGTTCCTGGCCTAACTTAGTTGCATCTCGATTGAGCTTATAACTTTTTCTGTTATCATTGTCACTCGTTCATCATTATTTTTGCAGGTTTGGAGTGCGCGAAACGCCAGATTCGGATGATGAAAGTAGTGCGGCTCCAATCAACCTTTCCGGGGCTTTCGCTGATGAAGCATGAAGTCATTCTGATCAAGAGTGCAAAGGTTATGCGACGGCGGGCTGACTGAGCTCACCACCAGGACTGAGCAATCTCAGATAAGACTGAGTGGCATCACAAATCGTTTCTTATACTTTGTATCTAGCTTTCCACTTTGTCACGTGTAGCTCGACCTCATTTACACTCGCAGAGTGGAACAATTCTTACTACGCAGAAAGGTTATTATTGACAGGTTAAAGGTTTATGACTGAAAGGATGTAAGATATTTCGACAACGGCATACTGAGGTCTATATTGGGGTCTTGCATACGCCTTAATACAGGTCTTGTAGAAGACTGTCAACATCTGGTTTAGGTCCTAACAGACCTCAATAATGGACTCTCAAGCTTCCAAGAGGACTTGATACCTCGTAAGTTCTCGTAAGGTACCGTACGAATCCATCAAGCGTCACATGCTCCGTATGAAAATTAATTGCTGTTAAAGTAAAATATCAATGAACGAAACATTAAACCGGGTGTATCCTGGGATGATGGTTGACATCGATAAATCGACTTGTTTTATAACACACACGACGCTATTATCTGTTTGAGGTCTGACACCTACTGTTTCTTTTAATACGTCTTAAAACGTATCGTTATTTCATACGATTCGAATAAGAGCAGTTTGACTTTGTTCGCAGTTGCGAATAGCGCCATGTCGTCCTCAACATTTAAAACACATTGTGATTTGATACAGAAACTATCATAACTGAAGTGGTTTCTGTCTTTTCTCTATATTGGTCTGTTCGTTTTAGGTGATACTAATGTGGAGCTGACTCTAGGCAGAACTCCAAAACTTAAAAGGCCATTAAATCCTTTCGTTGGTTCATGTCCAGATTGTGCATCTAGCAAGAAATCGAGCTCAAGTACTTTTGGCAGGAATTTAAGAGGGAAGGAACCAGATGTCGTAATCAACTTTAATTTGAAACAGTAAAATTAAAAAACCGTTGTTTAAGGCGCATATTCACGTACGTTTATCGATTAACATTTATTGTGTGATTGCGTAGTGTAGAGAAGGATGTAATTTAGATATTTACCTATATATCAAATAGAAGCTAAAACAATAGGCTGGGCCCAGCTAATATTGTATAATTAACCAAAGCATTGCGGTAATTAATAATAGTAAAAATAATAAGCAAATTCTAGAATGGATCAGCAAATACAGTCATATTAAAGGCGGCATTTGTCAACGCTAACCTCACAGGATGAGAAGAGAAGCACTGCTTGTGAAAAGTCGATGATCTTATGGGGTTCTCCTGCCTTTAAAAGCAAAACTTCCATATGACGCGCTGTGATTCTAATATATTGAATGCATGTATGTATGGGTATATAAGAAAAAATAGGTATTACCATGTGGTCCGAAGAGATGCAAAAACAGCTGTACATTTTACAACTCCCGGTCGGATAGATAGGTATACGTGAATACGTATGATCATATGTGTGAGTCATGTTCGGTCAGTTACCATACTCGTAACGTTGACATAACCTTTATTTATTGGTTTAGGTAAAGTGTCACATGCTTTGTAGGGCCACTATACGTAGTGACGAGTATGATGTTCTTGCAAAATGTTTTTGACAGATTTACACCTATGCTGTCCTCCTACATGTAGGTGTATGGGCTAATTTACAACATAACAAATACGATGAACCTAAGAAACAATTGTATGTCACATATATGCTCTATATGAATCGAACCAGTTGACTTGGTAGGTAATACCAGTGGGTACCTACCCTCCTCCACATTTGCGCCCTCGCTTCGAAAGTTTATCTCCGCTAAATCGCAGGGTGACAACTGGCTGTACCTAGTATTCGCCGCCCAGGAAATACGCCAGTATAGCAGTACTTGTACCGTTTATCGTCGTGCAGATTCATAATTGGAACGTCGGTCCCTGTGTATCCGCGTGTTGCCATGTATTGTTTCGAAAGCAAACACTTCGATTGATACACGGTTGAGTATGTATGTTTGAAGCGGTAATAAGCGCATCCTTCTCCGGTCTGGAGAGAAGTGTGCTATGCCTGCAAATATTCTCGATTTTAGTTGTAACGGTCAAAATAGTTGTTTCGTTGTTTCTCATGAAAGAAGTCATTTTGTTGGCTGTAGCGTACAAGGTGCAAAACTCGTATCAACTACGATTGCGGTCATAAGTAGCGTGCGAGCATAGACAGACTTCGTTTCGTGATGGGAGCCAGCCGTCTGATAAAATGTCTAACGGCGATGCCCAATGTAAAATTCGAAACATAGAGGTGATGAGCGGCCGCCACATGGACTGGACGTTGCTAACTAACTTCAAAGCTGTATCCATTATAGTGAGGCTTTAATTCTGTTGTATAACAGCATATTGCTTCTCTATCATGTCATCTTTAGTTCGATCGAATTCTCTGCAGGTGAGTTTTGTACGTTTCCCCCTGTAGTTGAATGTCCATGATACCCACAGATTTTAGAAAAACAAGTGGTTTCGAAACGCCGTTTTGCTTGTGCATAGTGGTTCGTAACGTCTAGACAGTTAATCAGCAGACGGAACAAATATGTTCCTCTGAGAGCTGGTGAGGCTAATGTTTTGAGAAGAAGGGCACAGAGAAATCGACGCAAAGGTTTGTTCGCCGTTCAACCTACCGAGGATACGGAAACACGGCAAGGTCGACCGCGCTGTCTGTGCAGATGTAACATCTATTGTGATGCCCAAGTAAAAGTAAAATGCTCGTATATATTAACAGTGAGAAATTTTTCTATATTTAGTTTTCTCTAACCCGTCAAGTATGGTTCCTGAATCAAATTTGCACAGAGTTTCTGACACCTGTATATTGTAGTTCTGTTGGTATCGTATGAAGTTAGGCAGGTCATTGTGTGGTGATCAAAAGGTCGACCGCATTATACGTCCTCGGGAAAGACTTCAATGCGGTTTCTTACGAGGTCCACTGTGCTCCGGATGCGTTAAAACCCCGTTTAATTTTGTTCTTCCGATATAGCATGGACGAGCGTAATGAGTAAGAGTGATGAACTGGCAGGTTATAGAACGCTCGAATATATCAAGTTTGCGGTGACAAACGTTAAATAATCACAAATGACGTGTTTCGCAGGAAAGCCTTTGATTACTAAAATGATAGGTTTTTTTAAGTTGTTCTGCGTGTTCCACTTCATACTCTTGAGAAATGTCGATGTGTTTCTATGGGTATAAGTTCAGCCTAGATAAGATGATCACCAGGTAAAAGATTATGTAGCAATTATTTCCTTTTCGAGTTTTTGATCATTTTGAAATTGAGAATCGACGCAATGTTACTAGGGCAAACGAAACTGCATATGATTTCAGTAAAACATGACGGATCGCTTAAAGTCGAAGCGCCACTTTATTGCAAAGATGACCTGATGGATGAATGAATTGAGTGGCAAATACAGTCACATCGTATTCGCCTATTTCACCTATTTCATTTTACTTGAAAGGTCTTTCAAAGGTTCAAGATTCAGAGATCCTTTGTTCTTGATGGTATAATGTAGCTATGAAATCCGACCATTGTCCGTACGTAGAATTGCACTGTACAAGTGAATTGAAATAGCGCAAACAGTTTTGGCTTAGAAAACCTTGATTTACTGATACATTTGTTAAGTATATACATGAAAATTAGCTCATCCAAATTAGCGACGCTCCGGATTTAGCATCGAGAAATCATTTTTTGGTGACTTAACTACCGCTGCAGCAGCGAATAAGGACCGGTGTTAACTGTATGAAAAATATGTATTGAAAAATTGAGAGCATATCGGCAAAGTTAATGGAATATATTACTGTTATGGAGTAATCTAATAATATTAATAATAAATAAAGATAATAAAAACTGACTTATGACTGAGATATATTTAGAAATAGAAATAGAGATTAGGTCAAAAACAAAGTACTCAAAACAAAGTGGTACAAAAGTACCAGCGTAGCGGGCTAAATGGGGCTTGTCTCGTTTTGATGACTGAACCATACTAATAACTAGTATAAATCTTGATAGAACTAATGCTAACCAATACAACCAACTGTTGTTGATATCTCGGATCAAAATAAACCGGAAAAACAATGTCTTGACGCATATCTCACGCACTATCAATTAATTGGCCCGAGGTATATGACGACCATAGATTAGGCTTTTTAGGCTACTATGGCCCAAAAGCGTATCAACGTATATGAATTCGCTGCTCACAGTCATCAGCGCATCACTGATTGTTGTGACTGAACATTGTAATCATTTAGGCATGTTCAAAGATTAAAGCAATGGAATACGCCCTTAAATATCAGTTCTGCGGCCGAAGTGAACAATGACGAGCTGACCATAAGGAAAAAAGTACTGTGACGGTAGTTGTCCAAAGACCACACCGTAACGCTATAGGTTGGCTAAACTGGTATTATTTTACACAGTGTCATATATATGATGTCAAGTTATGTGTACTTCAAAATACATGCGTACGAACAATCTATCTGCAGCTAAATAACTCACGTAAATAAATAAAGCTAAATAATTCACGTAGGTAAGTATATATAAAGTGAATAAGAAGCAGATAGGTGTAAGATTATGTGTTACCATCTGGTAAGCTTTCTTTTCACCGTCAATGTAGCATTGCATTGCATTGTGTTGTGCTTCCACAGAAAGCCGGAAGCCTTTTGACAAGGAGATCTCTAGAAATTCGATGAATGAGAGGGTAACCGTTATTCGATATGATGGTGTCGTCATAATTCAAGGATAGATCTACTATGCTACGAAGTATTTTAACAACAGCAGTGTGGAACTTTGTCCCTCGCTTAAAAGACAAAAGGACAAACTGCACAAACAGCGTTTTTTGGTGACTCCAATACGCGGTATAAGTAAACAATAATTATAGGTTATTTGTGTCTTACGAACAAGTTGTCTTTGTTAAATCGATGACTGTATAATGGAGCTACATAATTGTTTGACCTGAGTTGTTGAACCTTGCCGTATGTTTTACATAGAACTATAATAGCGACTTATTGTTAATGTCGTTAACAGGTAGTGTCTTACTGTACATAAACATTCGTAGCACGATCAACTAGAAAATATTATTTTAATTAACGTTATTAACGTAAGTAAAATACTTTACCATTTTAGCTTAAGTCGGTTTTAGCTTCACAAAGCAAAATGAAAAAATCGGCAGACAAATGGGTTTGCTATCAAACCATGCATTGAAGAATTAGCAAAAGAGACAGACTTTGTGTCCGTTGTGTCAATTGCATGCGCTTAGCGCTACCGCTGCCGTTAGTATTGCTATATCTAGGTTACATGAGACCTTCAAACGGCTCAGCCCTTCGAACTTATTTGATCGTTCGACTACTATTGACCCTCGGGGAAGTACCAACAACTATTAGTATACAAACACATATTAGTACGGATGATTTGCAAACCACGACATAGCTTCAAAATACGAATGGAGAAGACTTCTACAGTACAAGATCTCGACATATCCGTTGATTCTTTGAGTATCGATTATTTGTCTCTAACAGAACACCAATCAATAGTATTCCATTGTATTAGGTCGTTCTGAACGAACTCCGAAAATGTAAACCTCTTACATTTCTTCACAAGCATAGCTCGTCAATTTTTTTAATTGAGGTATGTATCGCTATTATTTACGATCTTCTGCCATTTGAATGGCATCATATTCATTTTGCAGCTGTAGAAGCCTGGGGTATAAAAGTGTACAAAGTGCCAAAAAGAAAAATTATAGAAAAGGAATTTCTCCATCTAAGACGCAACGAATTTTTTTAAAAAATGGTATCATGTGAATGATACCATTTTAGATACCTGATAATGGTGGATGACACGGCTTAGAATTACAGCTCCCCTGTTTTTTATTAATACGAATTTGGCGACGTAACGTCTACCGTTGTCGGGCAACAGTGAAGGTACAATTTTGTTCAGTAGTTCTACTGGGCTATTGGATAGTTTGTTCATTGTCTTCTACAGCTGTTAGTTTCAACAATTGTACTTCAAACTTTAGCCGTAATGGGTGAATTAAAACCTAGACCCGCTTGCGCTAGATCAAGTGGACGTTATATGCTATTGCAACTGTACGTTTCTCTTAAAGTTAGCTTCCGCGGGTTAATTCGCCTCCACCTGCTGATGGAACCATCTGCTATTATCGCAGAACATAGATTTTTTTCGCATACTATGTTCTGATGTAAGAATGAGTCACCGATATAGCGTGACGTAAAAAGGTAGCAAATGCCCCTACGTCTTTGTTTTTTGCCTAATATTAAGCAATTTGCCGAATACAAGCGCTATTATTTTTTACCAGAAAATACTCTGCTCAGAGTTACAACGACTAATGGTGACATTGCGTGTACTGATCTGGTCTCGTCGCTGTCCTACTGGTATTACGCATTAGGTATGTGGCATGGTACTGTCATCGGCATCTTTATTAAGATCAGTTTGTTTAAATGAATTCAGCCTTAGAGCTTGTATTTTTGAGAAAAATTGAGCTTTGAATCTTAATACGGTGAGCTGATTCTATAGCTCAAAGATCGAACTTGGAACTCGCTCGCTAATAGCCTGAGAGACCATAATCAAATAAACGATCGTAAATTCTAAACAGCATAAATACATATAGAAAATAACAAAAGGTATCGCAAAAAGCGTCGAGTGATTACATATAATAATGTTACTTATACCGAGATCAACGTTTTCCGGGTTTTATAAAAGGCGATTAAATATAAATTGCTTCCTTCTTTTTGCCACGGACGCTTCACATGTGTATGAACTTGAGTTTCTAGCGTTTCATCTTTTTTTAAATGGCACCAGATTGCATGTAAACGCCCCGAAATTTTTCATCTGACCAGAGAAGCCTATTAACGCAAACGAGCGTTTGAAGTTATCATGTTATAAATGTTCGTGCCATACCAGGCGCTCATTTTATATAAGCGACCTTGCTTTTGTTGATTTCGGCTCGGTTTTTCATGATAGAAAGCTCTCTACTTATGTCTCTTTCGCTTAGTAATATATGCTCTTACTAATATAACAATCTTCAATCAAGTAAATTCCGAGCCAGTAGAACTCGTTGTATTATATAATCGTGTAGAACAGCGTATGATCGACGATTTTCCTATTGTTCAGTGACCGAACGAGCGATATTGACCTTGTGATTACTCTGTCGCTTTATGCTCCGGCAAACGTATTTTTTCGGTTGAGCGGGCGTCAAGCGGAAAGCCGTACGGCACTTCAATAACCCATCACGCAGTTTCAGTCCGTTCAGATTAGCGGCAAGTAACAGCTACATACACGTTCTCCGTTCGTTCCTTCATTCCGCACCCAGGTGGGCCACTTAGCCAGTTAAGCATACAATAACGCATGGTCATCGTCGCGAGTATTGTTGTGTTCTGATTGCTCTCAGTGGGACTTTTCTCATCAAGGCACCGGCTCGCGGTCTGTCGGGTTAGCTGACGGAATGATAATGCTGATCGTGACAAGAACGCAATGTGATCATTTTGTGTTATCATTTGCGTAGCTAGGATAGCGTAATCGTCAAAATAGATCACTCTCTGTATGCATGGAAATGCCATTTACTGCTTCTATACGTTGTCTCTTCTAATCAATGAAGGCAATAGTGCTAATCGTAAGGACAGCTGGCAAATAAAAGCTATTCCGCATTTCAATGTACACGGAGGCTACAGACGAAAATACAATGGTTTTGCAATGTATTTTTTTTTTATTAAACATGATCTTGCTACTAGCGTTGGCGGTTAAAGACAGTCAAAATTAAGGCGGCATAGAAAGACATGAAAGTTGACAAAACAAAAGTTTAGGGAAAAATGAGGAATCGACAAAACATTAAGAAGGAGATCAAGTAATAACTGGAAAAAAATATACATGTTTGACGCTATGATGTAAATATTCTTCAACATGCTCTTGAGAACGGAAAGTTTTCACCTATGGGGCGTTCATGTCATAAAGTATATAGCAGAGGGCGCTTTCAACTTTTAGGTCATTTTGAAGAACTATGCGTTCTATGTTTAGAGTATGTTGTTTTTTTTAAAGAAGTAGATTATTATTGAATATATAATAGCCTTGTTCATCTTTCATGGTACATATCCAACACATAACAGAACATATATATGAGGAACGGGGTATCGGCGGGGAAATAGATAGTCGGTTTCTTCCCGTTCTATGTAGACGCAGAGTCCGTTTGATTAGTTCAAGATTCCCTTCGGTAAAGTCCCAAATTGTTCCTATAGGCTGCTACTAGAGTCCATTTGAGATCGAAGAAACTGAACGCTGTTATGCGAAAGATGTGATGTAAGGTTCTGATTGCACAAGACGAGTCCAACACTCTTCTGCATCCTTCTGTCATGCGTGAGGTGAAACTGTGGCCATTAAAAGAGACGAAGTGTCCAGGATACAGGAGTCTGTTAACGAACCGAAGAAAAGAATAGGGTAGAGGCGATAGGTAATCGCGATTATGCCTTTCTTTCTAAATTTTACGGCCTCCGTTTTATCTGCATTGATCGTTAATCGCAGTTCAGTTATTACCATATGAAGCCTAGTGAGAACCTGTTGTATTTGAAATCTTCTAGAAATCTAGACTACCAGGTTATCCGCACAGAAGATAGCTTGGACCTGGTTCCGTCGGCCATTTATTCTTCAGTAACATCTTCAAGTAAAACTAACATTAACATTCTAGGCCAGGTTAGACGTTCGAAAGGAGGAAAGCAATTCTACTACTCCGATATTAATACTTGTTCTTCTATAGGATCGTAGCCAGCAGAGCTAACATCTTCCTTTGTGCACCCATGTACGCCAAGGTATGCAGAATCAGATGTCTAGATGCAAAGTCTAATACGGCCTTCAAATGACCAAACATTACGTATAGAGGGCTCACTGGATCGTTGAGTGCTTTTTCAAAGTTAGCTATTGTTGTTGACAGTTTATCCAACATTCAGTCGATCCATGACGTACTAACCATTTGAGTTGCTGCCGCTCTGCCTATCTTACGTGGAAACTTTCTAACTTATTTTGGTATTTCTTCTGTTCTGTGGCGTAAATATTTGGCAGACTGTCTCGAGCGCTGCGGCCAGAGGGTAACTAGACTGGAAGTGTTCTGGGCTTTTCGGGTAAGCCGACAGGTATTATCGGACGAGGGTCTGTTTTTTCGGTCGGGTGAACGGCCAAATGATCTGACCGAAATGTCGCGCGGAGCTCTTTGTGTTGATGATATCCGAATGTTCGCTTCAAAAGATTTTCTAAGGCTACATAGAAGGAATTGGTTTTGACCTACAGAGTTGTCGTATGTAACCGTTTTCTTTTAACAAATATTTTTTTCCATGGAAAGGAAATTTGTCTTAAGTAATATTCATTGCAAGCAAAACAATAACCCATCTTCCCGCGTATACTTCAAAAATCGGTACCGAACCCAATTGAGTTGATTGTCTAGCAACTAGAGTCCACGACCTGGTTTCGAGGCCCTGATGTGTTATTTGAGTTGAATCTCAGCGAGAGTTTAAGTTACTAACTTTGCTTATGGGTAAAATCGTGGGAAGCAACAACGCTTCCAGACTGTTACTGACCTTCTCTATTAATACGTATGTCGACTCTGGCTCAGAGGGCGGACATAGGCTGCTACGATGAAGATGTGTGGGCTGCGGAATGTGATAATGTTATCTTCAATGAATCGTGGAGAAAGGTCACCTACTCTATAATTATGCAGAATAGCAACGCCTTCACTGGTACGTCTTGAGCAACTATTTTTTAGTGCTGGGCGGTTTACGATGTAGAAGTTGGGAGATTAAGATTTCCCTTTAGCCCGTTACAGGTTTCCGTTAGCACGAGTATATCAGCACCCCCTCAGACCATTTCCTTAAAGAGTGCTAATGTTGTAGCACCCTCGCAATTCCACTGGGCGATTTTCAGCGTCCCGGTGGAGTCAAGCCCAGTTGAATACTCCGAGATCGGTCCTTGGTGCAGTTGTAGTGCCGAGGCTTACGAGGGCCGCTGCGTCCTGAGAGCGCCTTATAAGGGGCCACCGCTATAAGGATCGTTGGCACTCAAGGCAAAAGGGGGTTCGGATCCGTTGATACGACGCTAGGTATAATATGTAAACGAAGATCCTTAGATGCAGCTCGATGTAGTCGCTGACCGTTTTCCATGAAGCTGACTTGGCTGTTCGGCCGCCTCGTCCTTCCTAACTGATGCTTCCTTGAGCCACCGTTGATTCTAGTCTGTTGATCACCTTCTAAGTTTTTAATTTGCTTAACCTTCCTAATCTTTATGTCTAAAAAAATTGATCTTCCTTACAGTGTTAAAGCCATTCTTTGTCGCTACCTTGCGTTGATAGGCCACATCTAACAACTGGGCGTTGAGTGATGGAGCACGATCGAAAAGGTGGTATCTTTTTGACCACCTTCTGCGCCAAAATATCGCCCGACGTTTTGTAAGCCTGATTGAACAGAGGAGTGTATACGATTTCGGGCCAGGAATAGACCAAATTCCATACATTCGTGATACCCTGTCCGCATAAATACCGCTACGTAGCCACTTAGGTATCTGTGTATTTGTCAGCCTGACCGCCACACACCTTATATCTATTACTGGGGCTTTGCATACAGCCACTGGCATTTTTTTGGGCCGCAATTTGGGACCGCAACAGAAACCAACCCAACGGGCTCATTTATTTGGTCACTAATCAAAAGTACTGTTTTCTTCGGTAGGCGGAAAGCGGATATAAAGCAGGCAAACGCTCGGAGAAGTCGACCGGTCCGCTATCTGTTGTTAAGTTTGATTGCATGTGCTTCCCTTTTGAATACGTAGCAGTATGTGTATATGTATATAATGGTACTAATCTATACGAAAGTAGCAAAAACCTTTTGCGCACGCCATCAAGAGACAGTAGGCTTCGATACGTCACTATAATTCATAATAATAACACAGTAGAGATTAGATACTACCTGTGTTGTATAGGTGCCTTCAAGTGATAGCGCGAGTGCAAGTTTGGACATGCTAACAAAAATTAATAAGCTATAGGAGCAACAAGGATATATGTGTGTATGCGTACCTAGGTATTACACTGCGACGCTTCCCGCAGGCTTTGAACCTACTGAACCTATTATATAGATTACCTATATAGATAAAAGGCTAGTATTCCTAGTAATACTGGTGTCGACGAATAGCGATAAGCTGTTTCCTAAAAACTGTAACCTAATAGGATCTTCCACAAACGCAGTTTAAATAGCTTGTCATGCAACACACGTTAAGGATACATTTGTACATTTAATCACGTATCCGCGCAGACGATGCTGTTAGTTACCTTCGTTTGTTTAGGCTGTGGTGTGGCGCTGTTTTTAAATGTAAGGCGCGAAAAAGAAGTTTCTGGCTTTGGTTTACGCTTAACCAAGTGCGCAGAATGCTCTATAAAAAAGAACTCGCAGATTTAGGCTTTTGGTTGTTTGGAGAAATAGATACGTATGTATGCTAGGGGCATCAAAGATATATGTCACTTATAGTTGAAATTTGGCTTTGTTTTTTTTTCAGTTTTTCGTTAACAAAGTCTAAGTGCTGCTACTTCAGGTTCCGATAACGATACAGCTGTGTAAATGGAGAAAGGTATACACCTATATCTGCAGCCCGTAGCACCTGAAATGGAACTTACAAGGCATACACCTCCTTCTCAATAACAATAAAAGGACGCGCCAGGTTACTTTTGCATTTGTGAAGTCATCTATTTGAGATTACATTGATACGCTCGGTGAGAATGCAGTCGATCAGTTAGGTAGAGAGACATAATCATCTCGGAGTTGTTAGCTGCGTAACAGATTCAGTTGTCACTCCTCTCGTAGGAACAAACTGTAAAAATCTGGGAAAAAGTGAATAACAGCAGTGGACGTACCTACATCTTATAACCCGATCCTATAATTCGAAACCGCTATTTATATTTCCGTTTTTGCTAAACGTTGTCTCGTTAGTATCGGCATTGCTAGCTTGGTATTTTGGCCGTTGCAGCGTTCTGGTAGGTTTTGCTAATAATGATGGATTCTAATGATCTAAGAGAACTGAAGTCCATAATAGCTTATATTTTTGGAACGACCAGCATGAATCTACGAAACTAGCTTCGTGTATCATATGTTTGCGGATGCAATTATGCCAAGATATATTTATTTTATGAGATTTGCGTATGTTTCTCCGTTTACCGGTCGCTGTCTTTCACCTCGAATATCTGCCTCGGACGACCTTTTTCAGGTTAGCATTGAGGGTGCTCTGCCTTTTCCTTTCACATCCATACAAACATGCACAGAGACTTACACAAACGGAGGTTACAATGCGCGTTTAGTGCAAGCTAAATTTGTTCGCCGTATGAAAAGGCATATTCTTATTGCTGATCCAATAAAATTCAGTAGGTCTCGTTTTTTCTGAATAGGCGAGCTCATGACACTGCCATAGAATGAAGTATACGTTCGACTCTCCTGAGTGGATATACGTATGGATGTCTCCGTAACCGTACGCTATGTGCGTATATTTGAATGTGATCTATGCATAACTGTAAAGGCAAAGTATATATTTCATCTTTACTGAACAGCAGAGATATGGGAGAGAACAAATAGAATTTGTCCATACAATCGAAAAATGACTGTCAGCGTTGAGCCGGACAGTAACGTGCACTTACGTCGTTTGGTTGGGAGCGTGTCATGTCTTTCGAATCAAGATTGTTAGCTAGAGACGTGTTGCGTCAACGGGATTTTCTCCTCTCCACTATGGTCTCGCAGTGGTAGCCAGCCCTTCTCGAAGAAGGAAAATCTCCAGCCACTCTAGAGACGGAGATGGCTATCCACTTCGGAATTACAGGTATTCAAAGCTGTCAAGAATCAGTGTCGCTTACTAGTGTCACACGGTGTATCGTAGGTAAAATCATTATCGCGTAGCGTTGCAAGAGCACGACAATTTTGTATAAAATAAAAATCAATAACTTTGTGCAAGGCTAACTCACCATATACCAACCCAGGTTTTTAGGATTCGTTACCTGGACGCTTTTAGAGACGCTCACCGTACGTCTAAAGACCGATTGACTTCTGTCGGTCGAAGCACGACCTACAATTTGGAATCAGTTAGCCACCTTTGTTTCATTCTGGATTTCAGAAAAGCCTCGGTAACCGATTCGTAATGATGGAGATGCTCTACAGACACGGGGTGGTCGCCCTTCAATTACTACAGAAGCAGTACGTATGTTATTAATAATAACATTATATTAAATATCTTTCTGATTTTTCATACTTTTTTCGAGTAGTTACAGATTGACTAGATCCATATTTTACAAGTCTGTGCTTGTAAATAGGCCACACTGATTTTGGATCATGGTCGCAATTTTTCCCTGGAATCAAACAGCTTAATGGATTGATTGATACTTGTTTGTAAGAGCTGAAATTATTCTGTCTGGCTCTTGAAATTGAGCATATAAATGTTATGTTTAATATCCTGTGTTATCTACGATGAGCACACTTTGTAAAGTATCTGTGTTACTCGGCTTTTATATCTTCAACTTCCATTTGATTACACTGGTGAATAGCAAGCTGTGATTATGCATGATGCCTAATGTATTGGTCGTGAACTTCTTCGGTTGGAACCAGTGACGTACCGTTTTTTTTTTTGTTTTGGGAGTCAGTTAACACTCGAGGCTTTACTTGCAGTTCCCAAGTATAAAATCGGTAGCGGAAGACTACCACAAGATTTACAAATGTTGTTCGCAGTTGCATGCTTTATAAGCTGAGGCTCTGTTCTAACCTGTCTCCGAGAGATCGGTATTGCTAAAACTATCTGACGCTGCCTCGACTGTTGCGAAGCTATCCAGGTGTGGGTGTAAGCGTGTTGTTTGTTTGATTGTTTTGTTTGTAGAAACTGTTTGGTTTATGCTGCTAGATAAAGTACAGCGGCATTTTAAGTTCAGTCAATTTACGATTAGTTTCTACTTCCATAAGATAATATACAATTGCTCGAATCCTGTTTTCTTCTTTGACATGTACCGTCCTGAGTTCTCATTCAGCAGTTCGATCTAATTAAAACATTTGTAATCTTATAAGGGAGACGATATGTGAGTAAGCCCCTTGCAGTTCATTGATCATGTTTTATATTGTGATTCTAAGCAACGTTGTTATGAAAATGAGACTTTTAGATGTAGGTATGAAAGTCTTTGTGGAAGCTCAGCTGCGAGTATCTTAAACGCAATGCATTTGAAACTTATTTTTCAGGCACCTGGTGTATATTTAATGTAATTTAGTTGCAGGGTGTGCCAATTGTAGTATAGTTATATGCAGAAAAAAATCGATGGATGAACTCCGGGCAACCATTATGCAAAACTAATTTTTCAAAACGTTGCATTATGATTGCCTTACCCCGCTACGTCACCGGCTAAAGCGCTATAGGGCGTTACCATATCGAAAACACCAGCAGTTCTGACAATAACTTACACGACAGACTTAGATTTTACTTTTGTGTAACGACGATAAATTTTAAGTTGCAATGGACCCATATGAAGACAATGATAACAGGGATATTTATGTGTAGTGCTCGTAACATGCTTTGTTAAACTTCCAAATTACATGTTTTATTGTTGCATGTGTATGTTCAATGCCACAAATTTTTCCAACCACATGTGGTAAGCTGAAGTTTGTATTGTAGAAATTATCCTTGTTGTCCTTGGAGAAATTTCACTGAAGTTATCTAAACGGCTTTAGGTTTTTCCTATATTGTACGCCTCGCGATGCTTATGAACGTACCTTTTACACACAGAACAGCTGTATTCAGGCAAGATTCACGCATGCATGACAACGCATTACAGCCAAGAAAGTTTTTGTCGTCAGAAACGGGTGCAAGTGATTCGAATACTATTCGGTTCTATGTCAAACCATTGATCGTCCTCCGTAATGGAACTTCTTTAATGAACTCTGCACTTTGAACGACAAGGCTCTTGCTATATCTACTCTATCTCGAGCACAAATTGCTCAGCAGTGTTTATCGTACATTCGAACTTGGGTTGACCACGACGAAACCATACGACTCACTACTGATTTCGCGCGTGAAGACATGATGCGCTCTTTGATTAGATATATTGCTACCTGTTCCTATGGCTAAATAATAACAGCGAACAAAGTTTATCGCCACTGGCCTACATATAGTATATAACTATAGTCTAGCTGGTATCCTCAGTTAGTGTAGGAAATTACGCACGAAAAGACTAACCATTCAGATAAGGGTCGATATCGCTATGTCTTGACTAGAGAGAGGACGACCTGTAGTTACTCTTCGCGCCTGCTTACTTTAGACATCCAGAACTAGAGATCTGCTAACATTCTAATTAATCGAGCGCGGCAAAAATACAATGTATCGTTTTTCCTGTGGGACACGGCGCTCCGAAGATGCAAAGCTTGTTTGGGCATATAGCTCTATGCGCCGCTGCAAATTACTCCAGTGGCTGTAAACAATGTAAATATGTGCAATCCTCTTAGGTGACACACTTACGGACATGTTTGGCTCTATCGAAAGAAAAGCTAATCTATACCCACTTCGTAATTTTTTATTATTACCCAATTTTATATTATTTTTCCTGAGTGTGAGATATGCGCGTAGCTCAATTCGGACCGGTTCCCATCGGCCTTCACTGAAGCCTTTGTTTGGTCAAGTAAATAATCAATATTTGCAGACTGTGATTTTAGCGAATGGGATTTTAGCGCGCTCACATATAAAACCAAGGAGTTGGTAGGTTGGACAGGAGTTCACGGAACCTTTAGCATGCAAAGGTTACGATTCCTTAAGTGAACATGTCCTATTAACGAGCATCGCGTCTGCTGTACAGATATTGGTCAACGTTGGCAAAGAAGCAGGCAGGCCTATTTCTAAACTAGGTTATACGTTTGATTGAAATTTTCATCAGTTTGAATATTTGTATGCATTATGGGAGTAGGCGATATCTCCTGCACAAAAGGTTAATAATACACTGTTTTTGATAGCTGATATAACATAATGTCAACCTAAATTCGTCGTAGACAGATCTCATCTATATATAATAGTATTAAAATCGTCATCGATGCTTGTTGCTTTTTTTCCTATGAGATTATAAAATATGATTGGTTACAATGAAAATTAGCCTGGAACTCACTAAAATGGGACGACAATGACATAGAAGATGATGACATAACACGAAATTATTTGAGGCCATTGAAGGTCTATTACAGAGAAAATATCCCGTTATTTTTATACTAGACTTCCGGGTCCTTCCATGAATTAGGACCATTCTATCTAACTTATCTGTGAGGCGTCTACCAAGTTACCGATTGCTACCGATGTCGAAGGTTGTAAGACAGAATGGAAGACCTGTCGACTCTCAGTTACGTTGTAAGACTGGTAAAGGCAGTAAGGAGCGTTTTGGTCTACGTGTCAGGGGGTCAGTGAGGGCCTTGATAGTTCGGCCTTCATTAGAGAGGGAGGGAAAGCCAGCATTTTGAGGTAATCGAAACAAGCCGGTAATCAGTAAAACGTATCCGATACTGAGTCAAAAAAGATATCCAAAAAGCACAAGTTTAGTTTATTACCATTATTGCCGTACAGTACGAAGCTTACAAAAACAAGCCGATTTCCGTAAAGATACATAACATTCTAATAAGATAGAAATTTCAAATGTAACAGAAAAGGGTAAAGTGTAATGCGTACAATAAAAAAGCTTGGTCGTACATATAGGATGGGCGAAACTTGGACAACTACATGAAACATATTTCACTCAGAAATCCCAATAGTCATAATCGTTTTAGACTCGCCAACTCGACCTACATATTTATAGCAAAAGTATATGGTTAACTTGCTTAATATTGCCCCACACCGCTCTTATTATGCTTTGAAATGACACTTTCCATTTGAATTACCTTAGCAGTACACTCGTTCATCATACTGAGGACCGATCTCTATAATTTTCCGTTTTTTCATTTTGTTTACTTATAATTTCAAAAGTGCCCGATGCTATTAATACTGTCAGAACTATTGTGAAGAGATCATGTTCTACAGCGTTTTTTTATTGTGATCCTATCTCGTTGTGTCGTTATGTTGAAATTGCGAGCACCGTCGGTCCAGCTGCTTAATCTCATCCCAGACTTCATCCGAAGCGCTCTTTTGGTCAAGCATGCAACGTTCTTGATTCGTTTTACTCATGAAGACAGATTGCCTGCAAAGTGACGTCCGTGCTTATGCGGCTACTACCCTCTCTGTCCACAGAGCGCGGCCATTGCGGTGCTAGTTTTTGTCGTTATCGTCATTGTTACGGCAGCCATGATTGATATCATACGCATTCTTAAATATCACTGGACAATTAATTTAATTGAAAATGAATTTGATGAAACGTTTGCATAGCTAGCAAAACGTTGCATGAGCGTCCTTTCCTTTTCAACGAAAGCTAATTACCTGCTTCGTTATAAGGGAATACGGTGTGCAAAGCCTGTCGTCACAGTAGCTTTCCGCTGGTATCACTGGTAGTTCGGTAAACGTCACGATGGCACTGATCATGTTAGTGTATTGGCGTAAAAGCGTAAGTGCTTTCAGCACAGGCCGCAGGCATTCGCTTTCCATCCCAAATTGACCGCGGTGGCGCTGGTGGCTCAATTTGAGAACCCACGAACGATCGGCTTGAAAATGAGCCGGTCCTTTCCCGGTACGTTTTTTTTTGTTATTTGGTAAGTTCCATTGATTTCTAGGAATAGCACGATTGTTTCTCGCCGAGAGAACCTAAATGATGCAATTTCATGTGGGTGACACTATTGCTATTGTGCTGGTAAAGCTAGTGAGACGAGAGATAGAGAGGTAAAAATAGGGGTGTGTTACGGGAGATAACTGTCGAGTGCTAAAGTTGTTAAGATTGTAACTGCGGGAGAACGCAGAGGTCGAAAAGAGAAAGAAAAACACAGCTAGTTGAATAAAATAGGGGCTGATTTTTGGGCGCGCTTACCTGTAACAGATACGAAATGGTTTTACGTAGCTAGCAACCTTTTTCAATAGAAATAACCACAAATATCATGCTAAACTATGTTTATTCACAGTGTTAAACTCATGGCGTATGGCCAAACGCATAACGCACCGTATCGCTGCCATTTCTATTGCTAAGGTTGCTCAGCACGTTTTATCAAGTAAGTCAGTGAATTCAAAGACAAAGTACTTGTACGAGAGTCCCAAAAGATTGTTGACCCAGGCTTGCTATTGGCGTATACAGTACGTGTCAACAGAACGTCGACTGGTCTAAATCTAATAAAATGAGCTATTTTTGGCTAGAACGAAATTTATTGAATACTGCCTCGAATACCTCAGAAATATAGACATATCCATCCATCATACTGCACGTAAGCATCTTTAATTTAACGCGTACTTTCGACATTTGCTAACAAAATAAGATATTCCCCTTTTTGGTGTGAAAAGAGTACCGCCGATCATAGCACTTGAATCTGCAGTATTCTGATTCAAAGCTAAGGCGCCTAACCTATTTAGGAGCACGAAACACAGAAACCTGCCAGCATGAATCACAACTGGATTCAAGGAAAGAACAAAAAAAAAAAATTGCAAAATACACCGCTGCAGCACGGCAGCTAGTGACTCACATCCCAATATAATCGTGTCAACATATACGGGGTTCGCTAAGATAATGCTAAGCCGCCTAAGTCGAAGAGTAACTATTTTTTAACAAATGAATAGGCTACTGATATACGATTATATCCAAAAAAACGACGGACTTCAATGTTTAAGATAGTAATAGACGTCATAATACTGTTATTAATTATTTACTCGTCGAATTTATTAAACAAAATACCTTGTAATATTGTGCGCATTTAGCTACTATATACTATACTTGAGTGAAACCGATTTTCAATAGTAACCCCCGACTGGAGACAACACTCAACAATTTACGCTACTACTACAATTACTACACGCGCCATGTTCTCGAGGAAAATTTCTTTTTGATCAGATATCTTTCTTTGTATTTGTCCTGGATGTTTGAATAACTTTTCAGTGGAGAACTATATAGTAAGCAGTTTCAGCAAATTTCGGCATTCTGCGATCCATCGTACGCATTTATCATTTATCCACCGCTAGTCCACGCACTATGTCAAAACTCGGGCCGTTCGATGTTACTGGTCGTTGTTATTACCGAATGGACAAACATGCTTCTTAAATGGATCCTAATGGGAGATAGACCTTTCTGGTGGGTTCTAGAAAACATGAAGGTACGTACGCTATACGCTTGTTACCGTTTCAGAGCATTGGTCATTTACCATGATACATTTACCAAACCGCGCACGAGGAGAGCGGTTCTCAAAAATGTCCAAAGAAGTAAAACACTTCTCTAATATAAAAAAAATATTCGGCTAACTTTAAAAAGGTAATGAATAGTCATGCATCATCGGTATTGTTTCGTTTTATCAGGTGATGTTGGGATCTGTGAACGAGCATAACTATATCTTTTTCATGTACTGGCGATTTTCTACCTCTTTCCAGCCGAGATTTGAAGGAGACACGATCATCACTCAATTTCCTTTGACCTGCGAAACAGGACCGGGTTCACCTTCAGGTCACGTTGAACTTCAAGCAGCGCTCAACTACGCTATCTTGCATTTCCTGACTACCAAAGTATGATTCTACCAGACTACGTACTGTTCGGATGACCGTTACTATAATATTGCAGTTTTATGTATGGTTTATCCTGTTGACTAACAATTGTTACTCTTATTATTAGTACATTAGGATGAGTTTGCGGTTATTTTTTTCATCCTTAAAAATTGTTTGCGCAGGTTGTTTACGCCACTATATCGCGTTTTGCCCTATGTGTGCCTACATCATTGGTATACATGTACAATTCTAGGCCAGGCTGAAAAAAAGCCCGAGAATAAAGCATTATGACCAACTTGCTAATTGGCAAAGATATCAGTTAATTAACGACAATTCATGGTTGCAGGTGTTCCGAAAAGCACAGTTTCTTTCCGGTCTGATATTATGGCCTGCTTACCTTATGCTGATTATAGCCGTTAGCCTCAGTCGACTCTATATAGCTGCACATTTTCCACATCAATGCGTTCTGGGAGCGTTCATCGGTACGAGTCATTATTTTCCTATTTTACCTATTGGGTGTTCTTAAATGCTCACTGCAAATGATAATCCATCAAATATATCTCGATATTAAACGCTGAATGATCTAACAAAACGTACACCATTTTCGTCGATTTTTTAAATTCGTATTTCCGAGATATAGCTTCTAATACATATGCGTTTTTATCCAAATCAATTTGTCAGCTTTTTTCTCCAAATATATGTTCCTTATATGCAACAAACACATATAGAAGAACAATATTTTCAGCACGTAGCGACAAGTTTAAAGTATAACAAGTCCCGTGTGGTCTTAAACGCTTCACAAGATTTTTTTTATAGAATTCAATTCATTCATTCAAACTTTGTACATTGCGCCGAAGCTGTGTATTGTATGATGCTCGACACTGTCGTTAAATTCTAATTCCGAACCTGTGTTTTTATTCTCTTTGCGGACCTTTTCGTGCATGTGTGGCATTACAGGGTTTACAATCGCATACTGCCTGGTCGACATCGATACGACCAGTTGGAGACTCCGGCATTATCTCCTGCTCACCCTATCCTTGTATCTGCTAGCTGTGTTGACGAAATATTCGCTTTTATTAAGTGGTACCGACCCAATGAGAACCCTTGTCCTGGCACGCAAACATTGTGCCAACCCTGCGTGGATTCATATCGACACGGCGCCATACTTTTCAATGATGAGATACCTCGGATTCTGTGCCGGTACGTTTAGTAAATGCATGCTAATGTAATGTCAGTTATTATGGGCATACAAGCATATACATTCGATACACAAGCGTGTATCGAGGCTACCTAGATCCTGCAATGACAATAGTGTGCGACCTGTGCCAACTTATTGGCCTGCTACGCTATAAAGCATGACAACCAACAGATCCTTGTTAATTCGCACAATTTAGCATTCCGTTTTAATGAATGCCCCTAAAAATGCTGTGTCATCTAACTATCATTCGCAGGTCTTGGTTTTGCCACGAGTTGCACTCGCTATGGCATCACAAATAGGAACATCGAACTACCTATAAGGGTCGTTATGGCCGTAGCTACAGGAATTGTCGGTAAATTATCCGAGAACGTCGTCCTACCCTTCCGTAAAGCTGATCCTATACTTTTTTATTCAACAGCTTTTGCTTATCACGCTATGTTAGCATATTTATTGTTCGCCTTTGTGCCAGCTGTTGTATTGAAGATAATGGGCGGCGAACGCAAAGATGGCGAAGACCCTAGAAAGACCTTGTAGAACTAGAGATAACAGTTCCGATCGAGTCAATTCGGAAATGCTCTGCCGACGTTAACATATCGCTATATAGATTAATGGACACACGGCGGAGAGTTTCTATAGATTTAAAGTCGTGCGACAAAACTTGGAAACGCCAAAATACTTCATAGAACGCGAGTGAGAAAGGGGAGCAGAGTGAGAGAGCGATATTTCGAATGCGCGGGTCGAGTGCGTTAAGTGATAATGTTCGTTATCTGCCGAGTAAGTTTTTGTTAAAAAAGCATGCATAAGACTGTACATCAAATAAAAACAAATTTTGGCTATACGTTATGAAAACACGAGAAGAAATTGGATTGGATATTTTCAGCTGAGCGTGTGGTGTCCGAGAGATAGGATATTGGGGCTCCGGAATTGGAACAACGGTATTCATTAAAAATACAAATCAATAACCAAAAAGGAAATACGAATATGCAATTATCTGACCCATACAAAAATATAGCTAATGTCGTTAGACCCAATTGCGCTAAACGATACTCAAGGAGTAATTCTAACACCAGACCTAGAACCAGAGCTCTCTCAAGAAGTTTAACGTGACTACAGCTCTATATAGATATATAAAGTAAATAAAGTCTAATATCAATGCTATTAATGTGGACTGATGCTTGTGGTGTTGTATTTGTCAGCCGACGATGGTAGTGGTAATGCGAGTGTTGAACGTTTATTTATTTAGAAATGTTTGTTCTATAAGTTGAGCGTTTGTATATATGTTATAATGATTTATCAAGAAATCAAAATATAAATAAATGAGTTATAGTTAATGAGAAGAACTTTTTTCAAAGCAGATGCTTTGTCTTGTCTATTGTGTGAAAGGAACGTCAAAACATTGTAATTAATATGCACAAAATTCAAAGCCTCTTTCGCCTTTCAAGTTTGTTATGTGTCTGCTAAGGCCATTACTTAGGCATAGGATAAGGTTAGGTCGGTAGAGTGTTTAAAAATGTTGAAAAAATATATAGTATGATAGGAGCGTATTTAAGCGAAGGTATGACAGAATTGGGGTAATTATATTAGATAATGCAACA
This sequence comes from Varroa destructor, assembly GCF_002443255.2. Classification (NCBI taxonomy): domain Eukaryota; kingdom Metazoa; phylum Arthropoda; class Arachnida; order Mesostigmata; family Varroidae; genus Varroa; species Varroa destructor. The sequence goes on from NW_019211457.1 coordinate 42,539,341, forward strand.
TGTCGGTTTGATTGCGTTTGGGTCACCTGGCAGGACCCCTAATTACTCCCGTTGTGTAGCAGAATCTGGACACACACAGTTTTACATTATTTGCTATATCGGTCGCGGGCATATGCAAGGGTAAAATTCTGCGATTGTCTAGATGTACCATCATCTGGACAACTTCTCAGTAACAGTGGTTTTTATTTGTATGAAAGCCTACTTTACGTCTTTGGAACAGTTACGGTTGTTGAAAATCGACTGATTTTTAACAAAATAACAGATATTTTTCACACACTTGAATCAAAAGTAAAGAGCGGTCTACCTGAAGATTTCTTTCAAGCACAAAAGGTACGAACGGATTTGCCATTTAAATTGACTACAAATACTCGCACAGAAGGGGTTCGCTATCAGTTGGTGTCTTACATTCATATCATTCTTTCAACGCGGGCGTTATCAGCACAGCTACACGGGACTACGAACCTTCGTATACCTATTGACTAGGGAATTGTTGTACTATAGACCACAATCTCTATAAACAAAAACGCAGACCGCGCATATAACGTTGTATCGCGTGACATGCGCGCGGTTCCTTTCACTTGTTGATCTAATCACAAAAATCGCTTCCGACCACAAGGTCCTCTTCCAGTTCAATACACAGCCTTCTCTCTTACCTTCTCTCTGTTTACCGCTTCCTAGCTCTATATAATCGCGACAAACCGACCATAAAACTATCGCAGAAGTCAATATCAACATACCTACCGCCCTATAATCAGGGCAAATCCCTTTGCAATTCGGACGGCAGCAAGGAACATTAACGAATCGCTTATAGGGAATTGGTAAGGTAGGGTTTCATAGGAGAAAGTTCCTCGGCTGCCCAATCGTGCAGCTGACGCCGTTTGCTCACTCGCTGCAACGACGGGCGACAGCTGACATAAAGGACTATACGTACATAGACATGTATATATATATATATATATATATATATATAAAGAGCAAACGAGGCCGTATACTATTGCGGGCGGCCGTAGTTAATTTGCTGAGCGGTTCATTATTATTATGTCGGGGAAAGTATGGGTCGGGCACATATGCCATTGGGAATCGAACTCACACACAATGAACAAGGTGACTCGGTTTATATCTAAGATAGCCGAGCGAAATTTCCCCGCCGGGGGACGAGGGGCGTTGTCGTGGTCGTTGGACTACGGAAGTGCCGACGATATTAATACTGTGCGTAAAAGCTGAACCCATGAGTGGATTAGCTGGTAATGTTGCTCGCGGATCAATTTTACATTTTGGTCACAAATAGTTACTGGAGAATGATAAATTGTAGATTTCCCTTTTTTCTCTTGCCGTCGTATAGGTTTATCCAGCGAAAGTCTTTTCTTGTCTTTATGCATGCTGATGTGACAGATCACTCTTGGGGCACAGCACGGAGCCCTCTAGAGAGATTAGCATATTGATTTACGATACTCACTGACTCGATCCATTGACCTAATGTACATGTGTGCAGTTTCTAACCTTCGCAGAAACCTTGCCCAATTTTAGCTTCAAAACGTAAGTCTTCCAATCAGTTGAATTCGTGCCAAGTGTTGAAAGATTGCTTGTTGTACCAGTATTAAGTAGCAGCGACTGTCGATTCATCCGAAGCGTATAATACATGTCTATTTCTTTGAAGTGAATTTAATTTTCCGTACTTTTTTGTCAAATATCAAGTGTACGTATGTTTGATGAGAGCCAGTGAGGAATCTGAAGTTAGTTATATGAGTGATGCCAACGCTTGCCGATTCAAGATTAATTTGTTTAATCTACGAACTCCGGTAGATCATCGTTACTATTATTAAACCATTTCTGATTTACTATTGATTTTGTTCTAACAGCTTCAGTATTTCTAGGCTGTCTCGCATCGTAGGCAATTTAGTTTTAGCCCATAGCTTTTTTCAATGAAGCCTTCTCTATTCAAGTGCTATTATTTATTACTGTAACACCTCGGGTAATCTTCATATAACAATAGTCTTGGCTAATCAAAGTTTATGATTTTTTTAATAAAGCCAGCCGGTCATATCTTGGTATTTTATTTTTGCTCTTGTGTAGATGTAAAGCAGTAAGGAGAGCATTTATCAGTAGGTCGCGTCGCTTTGCCCACTTCGGTAACCGCCTAAGCCACCAACTACAATAATGTCACGTCGCCCAACACAGCCTGTAGCATCAGGACCCGTCAACGTTCAGCCCATTACTAAGTTGATTCTAGCTGTGCCTGTTTCTAATTCAACCTGAAATGGTGGCTATGCCTACGAGACTCCACTTGCGGCATAGGGGGTGTTGCATTATTTTATTGCTTTCAACCCAAATTTAGCGAACGCGCACAGGGAGTAAATGAAAGGCTATCAAAAAGAGATTTAATGTTTTACTGGCTAAACCGACCGAATGAGGCTTTCTGGGTTGATGCCGTTTTGGTCTGGAAGTTACTTTGACCCTAAGGCGCTTTCAGCTCTACAGAATACATCATAGATCAAGACACGTCCGTCCTTTCGTAATCCGACTTGGCCTAGGACCTTATCCTGGGTGTCTTGGGACGCTTCAATGAATATTGAATTCGGCAAATTTTCAGGACAACGAACGGCTTTGAATGCTATGTGGGACCAGGGGTAGCCGAAGGTGTGCGATGCGTGACAACCTCTTTTTATAATAAAAAATATAATTTATGGTAGCATTTAATACGTAGAAGACGGTACAGTTTTCTCTCGTTAATTATGTTAGATATTAGATATTGACCTTTTTTTTTTGTTCTCGCGATATTTGGTTTTTATTGGCTTCTACAGCAATAGATGTGTATTCAAACGTTGCATGACCGTAACGAAACAACTATTGTAAACTCTCTTGTCTATACAAGACGCCTTCAAGTTTTCAGCACGAAAAACTAGTGCACCTAAAAATATCGTATCTTGTGAATTTTGCTTAATCTGAAGCAAGAGAATCTAGCGAACTGACTCCGTTGATTTCCTCGCTTCTCTTTAATAGCAACACTGCAAAGGATCCGGTCACATAACTTTAATAAACTTTTTTGAGCACAACAATTATCTGTATTATCAGTAAAGTTAACACCTTTATCTACCTGCATATAGCAAAAATAACTTTTGAAGCTACCGACAAGGTTAGCGTCTTTCCTTTTGTTAAGGTTCGATAATACCGCGTGCTCCGTCGAATAACTGGTCGTTGGGAAACAACTGCTGTTTACGAAGCATTACGATTCTTGTTACATGTTTAAAGCCCTTAGACTGTTTCCTAAAATGTACTAAGCATGGCAAAAACGCTTTACGAGGCCAAAGGCATAGAGGGTACTTAAAAGGCTTAGGGTTGGAATTAAGTTTCTTTGAAATAGAAAGTTTTACCGACGGCTACCTGGTCCTTTGAATATGCACTATTTGCCGTTTATTTTGGCGTCCTTGCCAATAAGTTGATTAGCGGATATTCTAATAACAGCTGACGGAAAAGAGACACGACTGTCACGTTTCTTTTATAGGTTGGCTTGATAGGCGCGCATTTGACAAAGTGATCAATTACAGATCAGTTAGATGCTCCTCTAATTGTATTGCGACGCCCCTTGTACGAGGCACTCCACTCGTTTCGTGTGTAACGACAGAGGACACATACGAGAAAGACACTTAGAAGCAACAACCTTATTTTATTTGGCGGCATAATCTCAGCTGATTTTGGTCACACCACGGTCATTTTGTCGCTACATAAAATTGGCTTACTTTCATAAGCTCACTCAGTATTGGCGATTTTTCTGGATCTTCTTTGTATGAAGATTTAACTTCTTCTTAAGATAGAAACCACTTCTGTATCATACTGATGTGGAAACATCACTTGTTGTCAGCTGTAGCAGTTCTGTCTAGGATTCGACCATTGCGCGTTGCCAGGCTAGACATAGGGGAGTAATGGAACACTCCGCTCGTATATCTGCTCCTCATGTCTGAGTGCAGTCCATCTGTCAAAGTTGCCTAGCGGTAGTTGAACAGGAATAGTTTTTCTGTTCGGTCAATTCAGGAGTAATTTGTCGATTATCTTCCGTCGAGAGTACCTTCAGGCGGTCCTCATCGATCTCGACTGTCCGACAGGGCCAAGATATATCCTCACAGCCCGAGAGATGCTGTCGTTGAAGTTAACATATCACTTTTAACAATTCTGCTTGAGTACGGAGTTTGCATTGTACCGGTACAAATACACTATTCTTCGGTGGCTCTTTGATCTCGGGAAAAGACGAAATAAAGCAGGTATTAAGAATTATCACCTTCTCTTCATCTTAGATAAAATCTCGTTTGCCAAGCAACATAAGTGCAACAGACTTATACAGGCAATGGAACGGTTTTGAATGGTCGATAAAACAAGCAGACAGGTGGATAATAATAAGGGAACACATGGTTTCCATCGGAGTTATTCGAAATAGCGCTCGCCACTGTAAAACTAAGTTTTTCAAATGTCCTCTTGTTAAGTTTGGGTCTGAAGTAATAAGTTAGACGCTTAATCGATCACAACGTACATTTAATTGAAGAATAGATTGACAAAAATAAGTTTATGTCTCCTTGGAATATGTAATTAACCCTATTGCTATATCCGTTACTCATGTTTACGGCAAATTGAAGTTACAAAAATTAGTTAATATTGCATGTGTGGCGCTTTGGTACGTTATTTGAACAGATGGTAATAACTATGACAAGCTGGATCTAGATACCAGTCTATAGATCTGCTTTATACGCGAATGCTATGAATACGTATTGGCCAGCAGACATTAGCTTCATAGCAAGTAAAAGAAATTCGTCATAATCATATTACATACTCGATCATATATAAACTTTAAATTAAAATGTTTACAATAGACCGTACTGTCACGAACCATGTGGGTCCTCAGTAATCTCGTTAATAATTATATATGTCGCGAGAAAATAAACATTTTTTCCATATGTAGACTTAAGCAACAAGATTGTCGACTAAGATCTAGTACAAAACTGAAAATAACAGGGGAATAAACACTATAATAAAAATACGTTACACCTTTGTGCGAAGCGTATTGAGCGAAGCGTCGTACCTATTCACGTTTGATGGACCATAGTATGCTTGGTGTTGCACGCGTTTATCAGACACGTTATGTCTAGGATAAGACATTATCCCCTTACTTTCTAGGGAATGATTTACAAATAACTTATTTACGGTGTATACTGAGAATATGGACAAATCACTATTTTACCAACGCCCTATCCTGCGTTCGTCTGCTCTACAAAAGCTCCACTGTGTGTGATCTCAGATATCTAAGTTTTTCTTCCCCTATTCGTGTCGTATCTATCTTCAATTCGCCCGAATATCATCGAAGCCACATCGCACTGTATCCTCACTCATTCGAAGCTGTATTATCTTGCTCCCTCAGTCGAATCATCCTTCCTCTTTCATTAGCGGTCCTACCCTTTCATTGTGGAGCTGGTTCCATTACCACACCGCACGACCCTTTCCCTTAGCCTCACGTGGCCTGGCGCTGTTCTCTACGCTCTATGCAGCGCCAGTGATCCAAGCTGCTCCGCTTCGGCTCTAATAAGAACGCGGCGATTCGACGATAAGAGCGCGCGCAGCGCCGCTGGGACAGGCCGTGCATTCACTTAGTATCGTAGAGTCGGGCTGCTGTGCCATGCGGGGCAAGTTCCACATACAAACAAGCATTGTCACTCACAAAATAAGAACAAGATCAGCGATAAGGATGCCCGCCATGGCTGTCACCAGTTTCGCAAGCGGCTGACGACATGTGCGACCAGCTTTTCACGTTGTATGGAGGCGGGTCCACCTTCGTCACACATCAACGCTTATCGAAACTGTGAACCGAACGACGTTAGCGGAGTCTTCGTTGGGTAACGAAGAAGGTTTAGAAGGTTCGTCGACGTTATCCAGTGCGGACCGATGCTTAATGATAATACTCGTACACATCTGAAACAACCAGCTTCCGACATCTTCCACAGAATGAGCTAACTATACGAGAAGTAGTTTTAGATCAATGTAAGGAAAAGCCTATTAAGATCAAATGAACAAAACAATCAGTGCAAGGATACGGATACCGTGTTTGACTGTTTGTGTCTTGTGTAAATGTGTGCAATTGGGTAAAAGGCAAAGTTTCTGGAGCTTTAAGGAAAAAAATTAATGCATCGATCGCAAACTATTACCAAAGTTTGAAGAAGCAATCAATGTACCGACATCTGATCCAGATAGGCGAAAAAAATCACGGTTAATAGTTTTAGTTGTGACGGTGTGATACTGACCCGCTAATGACCAATTGTTCATCTATTCTTGATGGAAATTCGCCAATAGCCACCATGTAAATTCAACAGAGATCAAGTAAGTAGGAACGTTGCTTAACAGTGCTCAGAGATTGTGATTGCGGCGCAATGTGGTCAGTTCTGGTCAACGAGCGACGTCTAGAAGAGACACAACGTATAAAAACAGAAATATACAGTGAATTGTGCAGAGCCTTTAGATTGCAGTGTTTCTAAAAAGTAAAAATCTAAAAGCATATCTCCTCGGTTGTAAACTATTTCGACTATCGGCACTAGGGCATTATTTTTCGGTGCCAAACGACGTTAATCAACGCATTTATTTCGTTGCTGTTAATATAAGTTAATTGTTTTGTGTATACGGTGTGTAATATATGAATTGTTTGTTTGTGTGTATATTACGTTTTTCAGGACAGTTTTTACCGTTTGAAGATAAGTCGGGTATTCTTAGTCGCCAGGTCTTATTAACATAGTAAACATGCAGAATAAGAGGTTCCATAATTTTGATTTAACTGGATGCGCTTTGTCATTTATACTTTCCCGTAAACAAAAAGCCATGAAAAATCACCACATATGCACAACCAGAATATGGATCTTCGTTCGCTTCTCATTTGTTTCAGTTGGTCCTTAACTTGTAACGTGGCGGGTGTTAAGAGGTGGTAAATTCAAACCGTATCAGTTCGCCCTTGAGTTAATGCGTCACCTGTTCTCCGACAGGCCTTTATATGTTTATGCTTGAGATTCATGACCATTACGTAAACTGAAATCTCTATCAAAATCTTTTTACCGGGCCCCTGAAGTGCAAAGATGCTATAAAAAAAAAAAAATAAATAAAAAGTGATGACTAGTCTTCGGCGTTGCTTATGCCGTGAGAAGAGTCCCATAAGTCCTCAAGTTTAGTTCATAAGAAAACTGTTCTGTGTTAAGCTTCATTGGCGCCCACATTCATAAAGCTCAGGTGATCGTCATAATAAGTCGCTTCGGGGAGTAAATAACGAATGATTATCTGGATGAGGAACAATCGCCGAGTTTTACAAATCTAAGCGATCTGAGTTTAGATCGAGATACTAAGCATCGGCCTTTTGAACACAATCGTCATGTTGCAGCGCCCGATACCGACCAGTTTCTAGTCCGAAATGTATTGATGTTCGATAATAAAATACGGTTAGAGCATACTTTATTACCAGTTTAAGTAAATATCTTTTTCTACTTAAGAAAGCCGTATAGTACGGACCGCTGGCAAAACATGAAGCAGCGACTCTCAGCTACGGCCTTTCTCAAGGCATCGTGCAAGAGCTCGGTTAGTTAAACGAATGAGAGAGATAAATAGGGGCTAAAATCATAGTGGCTTTAATGAGGGATCGTTAAATCGGCCGATAGTAAACGTCCGTCGCCCTTTGCAGCAGAACCACGAAAGTTGCAATCTCTTAAATCAGTTGCCTATTATTGCATTTATAGAAGCAGGAAACTAGAGAGATAGTTCATTAGTCCATGATCGTTAGATAGGCGTTGTGGCTATAAAATAAATTCCACTCAGGGGCAACCGGTGAAGCTTTTGAAATTTATATAGTCTTGAGTAGAGCCTAAGTATTTTATGAACATTTATTTGAATATTCGACGACCACAGAATGCATCAATGTTCACGATTGTTAAACGTATTTGCATGAAATAAAAATTCAATGCGTTTGAAATAACCCTAAGCTATATTCGAGATCTCATACGTTTGAGGTCAGTTGGCAGGTCGGTGAACGGAACGACTTTTGAGCAGTGAATATGATAAAAAAAATTTCACTTTTTTGAGTTATTTATTAATTATTTCTATCACCGGGAAGTCCTGAAGTTTGTATCCAGAATGCTCGCTACACATGGGTGTCGCTATTTAAAACTCATACTTTACGCTGTGGGTAGCGCATTATGTACCCTTTTGAAACAGATTTTGCCATGCCTGTCAGACTTGTGGAAATATTCATGCGCAACAAAAGACATGGTCATGGTAATGAATTGCCTGTGGTACCTTTTGATGAAGGCAGAATTTAAGCGCTTGAAAATAAACCATCTTCCAGCAGTTGCGCACTGCGCCTACAACAGCTAGAGTAGAAACAGATATTTCTTAGACCAATTTTTTCGAGATGTAGCCAGTAAAATGCAAAACTCTTTGATAGGATACAGCCTTTGAGTTCCACGAGCTAGCTAAAATATTTCTCTTGAATACTACAATACTCCGTGATTATCTCAAGAGACATCCCAAGACTAGCACAGACGTGCCAACAACCGTAAAATTCAAGCGAATCGTCATTACGTTGTTCCTAATTTCGCTGGGCCGCTGCTTACGTGCGAACGTACTTCAACCAAGTTAACGGGAAACGTACATACTCGTCTTTACTATCGGATCTCTCTGTCTAATGGGGAAATTTTGAAAGGACCAAATTATCAAATATCATAAAATGAATATGCCATGTTCGAACTGTAAATTAGGTTCTCTGGCACGCACATTTCCAAGCGTCCATTTAGCTAAGGTATCTATCACACAGAGGCGTTAAACCTTTGCTCTTTATGCGAGAAGATTATATTTGCCCTGTCCAAGCCGAAAGGCACATTAACTACAACTGAAACAAAATAAGCAGTCAACAGCACTTTGCTGGTGCTCATTTTTGCCCTTTTATATCTGTTTCAAGATTTTTTTAAGGTTCTGTACCCGCTAAAACATGTGAAACATATGAAATTTAGCTTACATCTTATCTGCTTATCCAATCCTCCAGCGAGGAATGTATTGATGATGATTTCAATATAGATGTAAATCGATAATTCTTAAAGGCGGGTTACTATGGTGGCCGACAAATGTAAAGGTGGAGGACGGAGCGTATGGAAGGAACGAAATTATTCACCTGATCCACTTCCGATAGCCTAACCCATTCTAGCAGGACCATGCCTAATAGAAGTCAAGCTAAATATGTAGCTCTGAGCGGCGGCGAGCTAAAGGTAATTCTATCGCAAAGTACGAAGTGTAAAAAAAATATCAAATTAAATACTATCAGAATCTCTCTTTGTTTACTTCATTTTTGTTGTGTTCTTTGGGTGTGTTTTGCTTAGTTCTGCAAAAAAGTTTTCAATCTTGCGCCATAGGAGCACCACGGCTCGAGATTGAAAAAAACTATGAAAAAAAACCCAAAGCGGAAGAACATGAAATTGGGGCTGACTGCGGCAAGCAACAGGACTTGTCACAACCCCAGATCGGCCCCCAATTGATAGAAAGTTCAATCAACTGATGCGTTAGCTTTTACGCGGGATATTCCCTTAAATTCAGACAGCGCTGATGCTTTTCTCCTGTAAGGTGCCTTTAAATGAAACACCTGTGTAAGTGACATTTTTTGCATGCTTGCATTGACTAGGACACTTCTGGCAGATATGTTTACTTAACATAATTTTCATTATCTTCGATCATAACCTCGATTAAGGATTTCAATTGCTAGCAGGTAATTTTTTTTCGCTAACTTTATAAATAGTTTTTTTAATAGTAACTGTGGATCAAAAGATAGTGGGTTGTACGTGTTGATCCAACAAGGTCTTGCTTAGACGTGCTATATACACAAAATGTCGCCGATCTAAATCTTTGGTATATAGCAGGCCAAAAACGGCAAAAACCCAAGGGTCCCAAGAAGTATAAAAGTTGAAAAGGTGCCAAAGCCGTAATGAGTTTAGACAACAATAACCATTAGGGTTCATCTGGACGGCCTGACTGACAACAATGGGCCTTCCCTAAAACAGCTTCTAAGTTCTATATTGAAATTGCGCGATCTTTACAAATTGCATTTTGAATCGCCGTTTATTAATCAGCCAGCGCTTTCAGTTCAATCTTTATTGTAGATGTTCGGCTTAACTTGCTAAAAATTTTTATTGGATTCTTTGGAATCCTCATAGAGGTTAGGAACAACATAGACTATTGATCTCGGGCAACCCAGCAAAAACAGATGAGTGCCATTTTTAGTCAGCAACATCCGTCGACTGTCAACTGTTCTCTGGAGTTGAAATGATTTTGACAAAGCTGGGAGGAACAAAGAGAGCGACGAGAGAATTGCTTTCCGAGATTTTCAAGTCGACGAAGGTCTTGAACAGTAATTAATATCTGAGCGTTTAAAACCAGCTTTGTAAGATGACATTCTATCACAGTAGTTCTATGATCTTGTATGTTTGTTTAGGATTCAACTACATGGACTCAGGTTTGATATTTTATAAATCGTGTCTGCTTGCAACGTAGTAAGTTCCAAACTAATATCTCGTGTATCGGGAACTCGAACCGACAATTCCTGGCGTCTTACGGATTAATTAGGCTTCATAGAAACAAGGTAGCAAGGGGTGTACCCTAATCTAGAACGTTAGGTCTGGTTATTTGTATGTCTCGCCTTAACCACTTTGATACAATGACTTAATAACAAGTTACACAGTATATTTGATTTCAAAATATTTCATTCATAGTGCTCTGCCTAGTCAGATCTTCCATTTGAGGGACAAGATTGGTACGAAGCGGCGACACCTTTTCCTCTGTAAATCTTTTTTCAAAATTTATACGTTCTCACAAACAACCGCGCACATGTATCAAGTCAGAATGATTCTCATCAAGAGAATTGTGTGTGGGGCAATATGATGACAAAGATTATTTTGGCTTAGACACCATTGACTCTCTAAGCACCTGTGCATAGAGCGGTTAAAGTTTATACTCAGCAGAATCAATGATGAAAGCATCTAAAAATAGTTTCAGATTTAAACGAATTTTAAATTTAGAGAGGAAGGAAACTGATGCACTTAGTTGTAAAACAAATGCCATGTCTCAGAATTTGTTTTTATTGCAGTATTGGAACCTAGGTAGGATAAGGAAGACCTATAATTCCCAACCAATATACGACACGGAAGGGCTAACGTTCAAAAGCTTATACAGATTTCTAGTCTTTTACAAATACCGCGCCAATTAAATCCTCGTACAGCTTTATACCAAGGCTCTGCTTAGAAATCGCCCTGAAAAATATTAGAAATGACCGATATCTACATGTACGGCTGGTCGGTGCCTGCAGTGATCAACATAGTGTATAATGTGACTGTGTATAGGTCTAAAAGTCTCACAGAAAAAGACTTCGAGAACGAAGCATGCTTGGCAAAGCACTCATGTATGGATATCGAAGGTTAGACTGAATGGGGTAACAAAAGCTAAAAAAAAAACAAGGTAACATGTCCGAAAGTCATGTGACTCAAAAAGTCGTTTCAGTGTGGCAACATTTTTAGGATATTTTTTCAGGCGATGATTATATTCGTCATAGTGCCGCTATACATTTAGTGTAAAGTTATAACTTACCTCTGGGGGCAATGGGAAAAGCCACTAAATATAGATTTTTATGACTACGATGAGTGGTTGGATTAAATTTGATTTTTACACACGCTGATATACAAAACAGAACGAATAATAGGGCAGAGAGATAATTGCGGCAAGACGACAAGGCGAGTTTCAAGATGAAAAATAGTCGTTCTTCAATATTTCCTCCTTATGCAAAAATTTGTCATAGTTTGTGTAAGTGGTGCCGGGTAGAAATATAACACTAATACATAGCATAACAATGAAGTAGTAACCCAATGTCATTATCAACTTGGTAACTTCATATGTCCCCAATGCGCTAACTACAGCATTCTCTACTATGTCGTAATCCCTAAAGAGACGCGCCTGTCGCTGTACACGTAATTTCACCGTTGGATCCTATGGGCTCCCACGGATATTATATTAAATCGATAACTTCGATTGCCGACCACATCTTTATAGAGGAAGCTGTGGGAACGTCAAATCTGGGCAGACCCAGTTCGTGTCTCTAACTGATGTCATCGCCTCAGTGAAAAGTTCCGTTAAGGAACTCGATTATAAAGTCAGCCGGAAAATCCTATAACTCTTGTATTATTATGGGCTATTGCAAACGCTGCAACAAAAAATTATGGATTTCCCTGTTAGCCACTCTTAAAACGAAAAATATGGCCATATCTATTGATATTTTGGCAGTCTCGATCCTAAAATCGAAACACGTGGACTTTGAACGGACCACTCCTTTACGTCCATTTGCTGTCAAAGTTTCATGACAAAACGAAAGCCAACGTTTTCCTCTTGTCTCGCCTCGGTTAACGAGCACAATAACTTTATAGTTCTGATTGAGTAATGCGCCATCAATCCATCCATCCATACATAGGCTATTAGCGGAATAAGGATCTAGTTGAGTTGAAATGGAGCGCTGTATACGCGAACAGCCGCGCAGAAAGGCTATAGACGATATAAGTGGCCGCTCGATCGTAAGAAGAATTGTAAGTGTGTTAGCACTTAACACTGCAAGATAAATAGGTTAGATTACTTATCGCCTCGATGATGTAAAACCTAGGAAGGGCAACAACGATTAAACGAATCGAGCAGCTGTAAGGTTTATTTTGTCGCCTTTTGACATGAAATGCCTATTCCTATACTTACTAACATATATATATATGTTATATATATATATATATATATATATATATATATATTTGACCAAATGGGATAAGGGTAAGTAAAGTATCTTAGTTTCAAGGTTTTAACATGATAAGCTGGCGAACTAATAGCCCTTTCCGCAGATATCCTACTCAACAATATAAACGGGTTTTGATAACATGAAATTCGTCAAACAATTGAACGAGGTCGAGCTACAATTGGGTTTCTATCCAATAACGTACCAAAGATCAGTAACGAAATCTGCGCGTGTTTACTTATGATGTACCACCAACACAATTATTGATATTGTAGCGGGCTTATGATTAAGTAAGCAATTTTCACAGTCCTTTTTGTAATCTCGAGTGTCAGTGTTTAAATCCCTGTGCTTAACTGAACGTCATAGAAGTGCTTCAAATCGTAAAGCAAATACGGAACCAAATATAGCCATGTATAATGCTCGAAATGGATATCGAGACTAAGCATAACTTCGAAAACCTTCCGGTCGAAAGTTGCTACTCCACGGACACGTGTGCCGGAACAGCGAGTTTATTGACTTACTAACCTATTAATTGCTACTCAGTAACAATTGAGCTTAATTCGTTCAATGAGCTTAATTATTACGGCTACGTCAGTGCATTTAGAAACCGCCAATGTTTGGCATTTTTTTTTCAAACAATTTCGTGTTGTTTTTCTAAAGCAACGTGTGCGTATCAGTTAAGCAGGATGGAACCAGACAGCCACATGATTCGCTACATAAAACAGACCAGAACGCTGGCGGCCCAGGGGCGATGCAGGACGATTTTTTGCTTATTTCCCCACATCTTCTCCGAATTCGTTGACGCAGCGTCATCGTTGCTGATAACGAGTGTCAATCATAATTATTGCAAGCAGTCACGGTGGCTGCGACAATGGGCTCTGCTGTTATCCATGGGCGTGCTTGTTGACGACGAACTTTGATTTTTAAAAACATCAGCCATAATGACGTCGGTGGTAGCAAGGCTTCATAACAAGCCCAAAGGGGTATGTGTCTTCTGAACATTCGTAAGCGTATACCGAACTGAAAACAGAATTTTTCTAATGAACAATTGAAATAGACGTCGTATTTGTCGGCGTCACAGAATAGCCAACACGTCAACATTTTATCGTTCGCATCTGCGCTCAGTCAGACGATTGTCAGAATCTACTTTGTTGTCACAGATAATTTTTACTTCCTTCAATGGTCAAATAGATTAAGAAGATATAACAAGCATCATCTAGCAACGGCTTTGTGAATCGAATCCGTTCGCGAATACATAGTGATGAAACGTCCAAAAGGGTACATCACAGAAGCTAGATCACTGACTTAACGCTCATATTAGCTACGTGCGCCTTAAAAGATTATTTCGATATTGGTCTGGCTCTCTTGCAGAGCGGGTTCCTTAAAGCGGACTCTGAAGACGGTTTGGAAATCGTCTCGGCTAACTGGCATGCACATTGTGTCGAGGATCGCTGGGATCGATGTTCCGTAAAAAAAAACCAACCCCCTTGAAATAAACATGCGTGTACGTATGTATGCGTATATATATATATATATATATACCTAAGCACTGACTAATATCCAGCCATCCTGTTGGTCTAGTCAGAGAGCCACCGGAACGTGTATCACCCCTTCGTCTTAAAAAATTGTTGGAAATGGCTTTGAACTACAGCTACGGTCGAGGTGGCCGCGAATTTAATACCTGCCGAGTTTTTCATTACGCCATTTAATGGAGCGAGCTCGTAAGTAGAAAGAGGCATAATCGACTTTCAGGGTCAAACCTACCAGATTTTACAGATCATCGCCGATCTGAAGTCGCGTCCGCGCAATGGATCGAATAGGAAAGTTAAATGGAAATATTGAATCTAGTGTTTCGTTACCCGAAGCAACATTTGCTGGATACCTATCTAGAAGCGCACGTATTCGTTTCAGCTTAGCTGCTTTAATCTACGGAATGTTATAACCGTTAAACGGTCCTTTAAGAGCTTATTTAAAGTGTATTACTCGTTTTGAAAGGTTTTCTTAACAAACAGCAGTTCATACATTTCCAGTAGTTGATAACTGACAAGATATCGCTCTCCGTGCGACTATCGTTCGGGAAGCGGACTCCGTCCCGCATAAACCATGCTACGATTTATTTGTGATATTAAGCCAATTTCTTTCATTCGAAGTAGTCCAAAAATAACTATTTACCAATACGATCAATCTAAAATCATGTATAGCACTTGGATATCCCAAGAGGTTCAATTAGTAGGTGCTGCTAAAACTGCTAAAATATCATTATTATTATTATCAAATGCATTTAAGTGTTGCCTAGGGGCCAATGAGCTGCCCCTTAGGTCGACCATGGCGCTCCATAATCATCTGCATTGTCGCCTGTCTAATGTTTTCCATTGTGAATATACGATTTAAAACGGCCGACACCGCAAACGTGAAGGTGAACTGAATGTTTCCCTTTTTTTAGCAATTTTATGAAGTCAACATATATGGAGCTGTAAAGACTGCTTGATAAATACAGGCAAGCACTGAAACTAACAGAGAATCGATACAAATTGACTGTACACGGATTCAACTCCTATTAGCAACTTTAATTAGCTCACATCACGCAATGCTAATATCTAACTGTAACTGTAGCATTTCAAAGGGGTACTGGTAACGCTGCTATTACGTATTAACCACCACATCCTAACGCTATCTGTGTTTAGCATAACTGTGCATAGGACAACAAGCATTACCGAACAGCACATCTGCAATTGATCGGCGTTAAGAGGCTTATGTACGCCACCCTTTTTGGACGATGAAATGCAGTTTAATCAACTTGTGTGCGAGCACCCTTTATGCCTAACTCCTTTGTCGACCCAGTTCTTCAATGAAAAATCGAACACTGTTTCAGACCTTAGAGCGGTATTGAATTGCGGGTTTGACAATAGCTTTTTAATGTTCGACAGATTTCTCAGCTTTCAAACGGTCCAGCCAATTATCTAGGACCTTACGCATTACAACATGTTGATCTCTCGAAGACTTAAAGGTGACAAAGAGCTCAATCTAACGATTTAATGACCTATATTAATGTTCAATATCTCAATCATATTATCATAAAAGAGGTGGAAGAGTAAACTCGCTTTGCCATGTTTTGTTTCTTAGACATTTTGAAAAGACGAGTTCGATTACACAAAGCTGGTGAGCTTACCAGCTGTTCATTTTCATTATGTTGTTGGTGTTTTCTTTCTTGTGATGTACGAAACTCCTGTTTCAATATTCCGCCTGAAGGCTCGTTCTGAAGCTCAGAAAATGTGCCCTACTTTGTCTAAAATTGATGCCTGCGTGACAACTTGATCAGTATGGCAGAGGCAAACCATACCTTGCTATTGTATCAGCAGGCCAGACATACAGGTAGAATCATATAGTAAGCCTATGCCGGTGCCACTTCATCGTAACTAACAACACCCAGTATGGGTTAACTTTTGTAATATTTTTGTAAAAACATAAACAAAAAAATAGCTGTTGGTGGTATTTCAGTTGTTTCGTGCTCCTGAAGCCCCTTCTCCACGTGCAGCCAGAGTCACGCGCAGTGATATCGATTTGCCTTGCGTGGATAATACTAATAATAATCCTGGCCAAAGTATGTCGAGCCGCGTAGGATTACGTCGAACTAAGCATAATAAGATCCTGTATTGTAACGAAATGGGCATATACTAACCATTCTAATAGGCTGATAATGAAGAGAAATAACATTAATCGTACGTAATAAGATGCCAAAGTTTTCAGTTCTCGAAAATTTCTTAATTTCCTAATTTCACACTAGCCATTTTCGGCCGACGCGTAGTGCATAACGTTCGACCCGTTTGTTTCAGAACGGATTTCACCTTATAGCCCATATAAGCTAAATACGTTCAGGGGACCTTGTTAATTTATCGACGGAATATTAGAAGCTAAAGTGTTTATGGGACACCGTAGCATTCATGCTCCTCACAAACAGCTAACTATCTGAAACAAAGCTTCCTCAATACCTTGAGATTGTTTGTTCGGAAGATGTCTCGTTGCGTTGCTGTAGGATCTCATTATGTGACTCGACATGAAAAGCATCTACTTAAGTGCTTATAACAAGTGCCATGTACATTTATTTACAATAAATTCTACACACGATCGATCGAGTCTTGTCAAGAAAACGCGCTGAATAGATCTTATCTAAGATGTGGATAAAGTTATCAAGTGTCGATAAATAACGCTTGAATGCAGCGCACTCAAGTGGAACGTAGGTCCTAGAGGGAATCCCATCGATGTCGACAAATCGTATTTCAGTGAGGTGCACGCGAAAGGGCCGCACCCAGGCCACCCAGAAATTCAACTGCTGACAGAGTTGTCAATTGCTTCAAGTTCAGTTTCGTTATGTCTCTACTTCACATAGGATTTAGTGGTTACTTTTCGAAAGCGTTGCCTAAAGGGGCGTCGTGGGATCGTTTCCATAGCGTCAGACCTCTAGAAGGCAGCAGTTGTTACAAGAAGAGACGATAGTTATAGTATATGTTCAAGAAAATCACTTCCTATGCGAGCTTCTTGTATTATTCTGATAATCGAGCATCTGTTAGGAGGTATTGTAAAAATAACACAATCATCACCAAGGGAATGGCCGACAGCTGCAAACGTAAAGTTCGCTTGTTACGATCTTAGTATTTTGTCCACATAGGTACCATTCGAGGTGCTAATTCTGGCGCGTCAGGCACTGGATGAAAGATGCTAATTGCAGAAGAAGGGAGAGTGCCTTTGTACAGGACACATCGATATTTATTTGTATTTATTCTTCTACGGACAGTTAATAAAAAACTTCCCCGCAAAGCAGCATAAGTTCAACAATGTACGACACACCCACAGAAGCTACGAAGGCAAGACTTACTACATTCCGCTAGCAGCTATAGCAGTGTGAACTAATTAACTGTATAAATTATTTTTCACATATAAAAAGTCGATTTTTCAGCTTTAGCTTAACCGAACTGGACTCTTCTGCATAGGAGCTCTTCACATAAAGTACTAGATGCAGAAGTTATGATGGCGGGACTCTCAAGAGATGAATCTTTATCGGCAGACGAGGCACATAACGTCTAGAAACGTTGTGTGCCTCCCACATATAGATACGTACGTATATGTACGTATTTATGCAAAAGCCTGATCATGAGAAATGGCTGTGTGAAAGGGTTACTCCTATTCGGGTCTCTAGCAATAGCTATGTATCTATGATAAACGCTAAGCTGTCACCTTAATCCAAAAATGGATCCTGCTGAGTGTGGGTCTAAAAGCGGAAAGGTAGACGCATCGTTGGCAAGCCCTACGGCTATATTGAAGCTGCTTCTCCGTTCGTTCACTATAACAGAGAATTGAACCTTAGTTAGACCTTTGAAAATCCAAGAATGGCAACGCAGAAACTGTAAGCAAGCAAAGTATATTATAGTTGGTCCGCATTGTTCCCTTTCTAGAGTCTAGCACGGTTACCGTTTGCGGTCACAACATTCAGTATATTGGAAACAATCCGTACTCTCCTTTGTCTTTTACTGGATAGAGCAATCGAAAGTTCCTTTTGAACCAACCAAGTTGATAAGCGTGCAGTGAAGACGCGTCGCACTTTGATTCGAGAAGGTTTAGATAGACAGTTATCGAGGCTAATATTTTTATTGCTGGTTTTCGAGCTTCGAATATCGCTGGACTATGGGTATCTGACCCAAATATCGCTGATCCTGGTTGACTGTAAGGGATGTACCCCAGGATGTCCAATATTATATCTCTCTTAGTTTCTGTTGTGCCTTACGCCAAGCGAAGCATGTACACTCAGCTAGATGGGAGTCTTGAATATGGCACGCCTATAATGATCATGGGCTAAATATACTCTGAAGCGTCGTTGCACATTGATATGTGCAGTACACTACGATATCGTAGACAGTGTTTTATAGGCATAAATATGTTTGAATATACTGCGCTAATTTTAAAATATATGCTAATTTATTGTTAGCGATGCAGAGGCTGTGTTTTTTTTACCAGTATCACTACCTTGGTTAACAAAGCTTGATACTTTCTTTAGTGAGGGAGCAGCAGCTCAAATGCAGCATCGTCGTTCTTAACAGGATTTATTATCATCTATAAAAGGAGTGTTTCACTGAGCACTCAATACTTTTCTGACAAGTGTAGGCTCACTTGATGACATCTGCAGACACTTACCTGAAAAAAGAACTTAGATTACTGTTTACGTAAGCGAGGGTGTTTAGACGAAACTCTGTCTGACCTAGTGGCCTGAAAGCTGTACTCCCCCACAGCCTGCGTAGCCTCTTTTATTGGTTTGGGGTACCAGACCTTGCACACCATTGGCATGTATACCGCGAAGTGTGCCAGTATGAGATTCTTTATGAAACCCTTCCGCCTTAGTAATGTAGTTATCATCCTAAACACAAATCGGCCAAAAGAAAATCTTGCAGATCGTGGTCTGAGTTCGAATCCGAGCGTTGACACGCTTCGTTTCATGCTGATGATTTTTGTAGCTGTCTGATCGACGTTTAGCAGCGGAACCAAACAAGAAACTAAAAAAAATAGCAGGCAGGTCTCAGGTAGCAGAAAAGTTAGATTTGCAACCTTATTTCTCTAGGGCTGTGTCTTCCACTTATTTCACTAAATATACAATAGCTCTTAAACATAATTCATTATAACTTCTATGCGTGTTTATAATTAAAGAAATCATAACTGTTTTTAGACCTTTTCCAATCTCTTACTCAGTTGATCATTAATAGTACTATTATACTGATTAGAACAACAATTCTAATCAGTCATTTTATATAATAGACTTAAGCTTCAATTGGTCCACATTATCTATAAAACATTTTTATCACCAGTGAAGAAATGTTCCTCACGCCATAATTTTGAGTAATCTCTTTTCATTAGTTGCGGATGGACAATATACAAGCTACTAGCTAAGTACCGTCGAATTAAAAGCAATGGGACAGGTTTTTTTACCGCTTGCTAGAGACCAGACGGGTTATGGTCAATACGAGCTGTCTGCTAGACAGACTTCGGCGCGCCTATTGGGAATACTGCTTTCGGCGGCGTTGAAACTTCGATCCAGTGGCAGTTTCCTATTTGACCGTTGAATACGAATATACCTAATTCGCATTTCGTTGTTTGCTCTTTAGAGTATTATAGAAGAGTAATAGAAGCAAATTACAACATTTCCACTTAAATTAACCTATCCAAAGTTGATTTGAAGCACATTATCATCACTTTAATTTTCAGGGCATTAGGTTTTGTTTTTATATTAATGCTCTACATATATATGCCCTATGCTCTTCCAATCACCTTTTAATACCTACCTAAACAAGTTTTCCATGAATGGTAGAGACGCTTAGAGCAAGCAGTCGTTTAAGGTTGTCCAACAGGCAAAAACCTTACCCAGTATTTATCAAGCGGAGTACCGGAGTTGTCTGCTTGACATTCGTTCTTCTGTTCTTTGGTCCGTACAAATATAGAACTATAATATTGTAAACACTTATTATTTCCCTCTCTCTCAGTCAGGATATCCTCTCGTGCAGGAAGATCTATGTGCCGGCAAAATAATTACGATCTGCGTATTACTAGATTCCATTTAATTTTAATAGAAATCAGTTAATCTCATCGAAGCATTTTAACGCATGCCTATTCGATTTGGATTATTTGTATCAATACAATATATTTTCACTTCAACTTACGCGAGCGACGGAAATTCGTGAAGTATCAGAAATACGCTAGAAGCTTCCATCGAACTATGCCATATGATCATTTTAGGCCTTGAGTCATGGCATGGGCCTGTTCGGATTGTCGTTACCCTTTCTGGGTCGAAATATGTATTTGGGTTATCCAGTTGAACAATGCCGTTTATTTTCATAGAATTGTACCCAAATCCTACCAGAGCCTAGTAACAATTTTTGTTTGTGGCTCACTTTTTCTTATAAAGAAAAAAAAAACGATAACTTTTTCCCGTCTTTTGTTGACCTTCCACTAACGTAATACCATCGGGTCGGCTCTGTAAATCATTTCACCAGGCTAGATTTGATCTTTTTCGATGTTCCTTTGAGTATATTTTATTTGCTAGCATCAACTCAGCTCTTCTATCGATTATTTTCAAATAATTATTCGGTACGCCGGCACAATTACTTTAGCGAAGACGGGATCTGAAAGGACAATGCTGTAACTCTGGTTTTAATATCGCTTTTCTCTGGCAGGCACTCGTCTGTTATCCGGACTATTTGCTATGTCATGAAATGCAATGAATTACTGTTGTTACGGCTACCCATAAGCCTCCGTGTGACTGATCTCGCATGCAAGGCAAGCTTTAGCATCCTGATAGTGACAAGCGGACAGCATACCATAACCATTTAAAAAACGAAACACGAATGATTATTGAAGGAAGATTAAGAAAATGGCAATATTCCCAGGCTAGAGGTCTCGAGAAAATCTGTTTCTGTTATCTTCTATCCACATACTGTCATAGTGTCTCAACCATATTTATAGGAAGGTAATTGATAAGGACATCTGCATATGCTTGACTTAAAAGCTCTTGGCATTTCTTCATTCTGAAACCTATGATTTTAACCATGATATATTTTACTTCCATTGAAGGGTACGTAAGTTTTAAGTTGTAGAGCTCAATCACGCGTCCCAGGTTGTTTGGAGCTGTTTAGGGTAACTATGATGATGATGACTTGTAAAAAAAGAAAAAAATTGGAAAAAGATTGGAAGGCCTACCAACAGTAATATAATAATAACAACGGCAATTCATAATTCATCAAAAAAATTTAAATATATTTCAGCCGCGTGACTGACTTTTTGACGATACCTCAGAATTACTCAGAACGTACTTTGCTATAATATTTAGCGTGCTTTTGAGAGAGATGAACATATAAGGCTCTTAAAGGCAACAAAGATCTATAACATTTTTATTTAATGTTTGCTTCTTATCGAATGCCCAAGTCTGTGCAAAATGCATAAAGGTTTTTCGGTTCGTTTGAAGGATACTATGATTACAAGTTCAGGTAAACAAACTATTATTTCGATACTCAAACCACGGGCAATTTTCTTAGCTCAATAAATGATATCTGAAAAATGTTATTTGCTATTTTTTTAGGATTCAGTCGCTTCGATTGGAGTTCAGGACGGTGATTTTAGATGTTTGATACAGACTTCGGTTACTCTATACACTATATACGGTAAGAAACAAGATCATTAATTTAGAAACTACTACAAGATTAATTAGTGTCACTCATCCATCAATCACAGATCTACTACTGGGAACACTTACGTCTACCTCCACTTCCTACTTGCTGCAAATAAAAAACAGCAAACCTAAATACAAGGCCTATTACCTCCAATTTATTTTCCCCTATATATATATATATATATATATATATATATATATATTAGAGGGTGTGGTACCTAAATTAGAACAGAGCGGACTCTTTGCCGTAAGGGCCCCGCGGGCATCTGCCATTCTGGAATATAACAACAAACTCACCATCGTTAAAACCAAGCGTTTTTTCCGTCAGTTTGAGGGAACCCGAGCTATAATTTGACATTTTCACGCTGCACGAAAATTTAGCACAAAAGTCAAAAGATCCTTAACAGATTTAAGGAGTTTAGAAGCTCATAAAAATAGCTCGGAAAGCCAGCTTTGATCCACCTAAATAATTTTCAATACATTAATTAATGGCCATTTTAATAAGACGGTGTCAATTATCGATTTGAATGTCCAGAGAAATTCCAATTGTTAGTCTTTTCAGGAATGGGCATTCGACATTTTGGGGGTTTGGAGCCCTTGTATTTTTAGGACCTGCTATTAGCCCAGCATTCGATCCTATTGAGATCTTTTGCATGTAGCGTATTTTTGCGATACGAGTTTAGCGTTAAACGTATACCTACAAGTATCGCTTGACGTGTAACTACTGTTAAAATGTTATTTACGGATCAAAGAGAATATTCTAGAAATCACTAGAAAGTGGTTTAGATTCTGAATTGAAGCTGGAGATTTGTGGTTATGTTAAATGGGCACGACCGTCAGAAATACCACTTCTAGTGATATTTGTTGATTTGATTCTATTTGTGATAGCTTAGTTCGTAATGTATCCGCTTGCTATTCCTAAAAACCTAGTACTCTAAACGCATAGATACAATTCGTTTTATGCTGGGAGTCGGCCATCTGGCGGAACCCCCTAACGACGATGCTGGACGTAACACTCATAAAAATTTAGTACACATAGAAAGAAACTCGCTAAATTAGGCACACTCCTAGAAACAAAAGTGTAGAAAAAACTAAATGCGTAACTTCACAGTGAAGTTACGTAGCCTGTGTAGATATAAATACGTGTATTGTTCAATAGGCAAGTGCGACTGATTATGTGATTATTACCTGCCCTAGTCTCCCACTGCTTGTTCGGTAGACTTGCATATACAACCACATGAAATTCAATGCCGTGGTAAGGTATGCGGCTAGTTAGATTTTCGACTTACACCTGCACGCCTTATGTGCGTTCGTTAGGTATACACACGACAACAAACACCTGCAGGAATTAGACCTAGCAATCGCCCAACTGATTTGCCAGACGCTCGAATTAGGTTACTGTCGATACCATCAACAGCCTGTACGACGACAGAGTGATGCTTTGCTGCCACAGCTATCACAGTATGTCCGATATGCTGCTATCGTCTAATAATATTGCCCATTCATTGAAGCTGGTAGCCACATAACACTGATTTGATTATGACTGCGCAAGACATAAGTAGTAGCTCGCCCGGTAGTAAAGGCTCTGGGTGGAAAAATAGCCGGCCTAGATTGGGTTATACTAACATCCGGTGTAGGCGCGAAATTTAAACATTTCCGTGGTCCGGCGAAAAGCTAGACGAAGCAGCAAGCTAGAGTGGTGAAACGAAGCGGTTTCAAAGGCACAACCGCTAGCATAGTCGTCTGAACAACGCTAGATTAATTCAACGACAGCGAAACGAGCGGAAAATACCTAACAGGAACAATCCACGTGAGGGACCCGACGTGGTCAAGAAAAGATCACCACGTATATCACACCTCGGTAGATTAAAAAGCGGTTTGCGACTACGTGGCCATTCCTGCACATCCCACGATCTCGTTCAGCAAAAACTGATGTTATCATACTACGGCAGATGACGAGCGCAGTTCACGCATTGTTCCGAAGACCGAGCAGTACAAGCATAGTTCGTGAGCTTTTGATTGTTAGGTTTCTGGCAGTAACGGATGTATCCTAAAAGGAAGCGAAAAATAGAGGCCGAAACACCAGCTTTCAAAAACATAATTCCGTTTAAAACTTCTGTTTTTATTATACTAGCTATAGATTAATCGTGTTAACTTGCACGATTGCCTTAGCTAACGTGGTATGCACGAATCACCCAGATGAAAAGAGTGCTTCGATATACTAATTTATCTGCCGAAAACAATCTTGTAAATAAAGTTCAGTCTTCAATCGTTAACTAACTAGTAAAGGCGTCCAGCTGCATTGAGGCTCAGTGACCCTCGTATCTAATTTGCTTATCGTGGGTCCGCTATTATTCGTCGGGTTAATGCTTAGCTTTACGTAAGCTTGGCTTTACGCTGTAACGGGCTCCTGTTAAAAATAGGCCGCAAACAGTGGTCAAATCCTAAAATCACCAAGCTTTTGACACGTTTTGTTTGAGCTAATGCATACTTACTATTATATTTCTACCGGTGATCCCATCTGGAAGCCAACGATGATGAACGCTGGACCAAGCTTTGAATTAATGATGTGGCTGTCACCATAAACGAGTCATCAACACTTGCCTCGCAAGAAAAATCTAATCACATTAAGGTATTTGAAGCATAGCGACACTCAGATGTAAATAGAGATTAACGCCTCAAGGAAGAATAGTTTTATATAGGCTGTGCCGTTTTTATGAAAAAATTCGTTGTTTCTTTGAAGAAATTAAGACAATATATTTAAGTTGCTCTCCAGTATTTAACGTCTAGGAAAATACTGAATTAGTCGAGTAGAATAGCTGGACATCTTAAGACTGAAATTCAGTAAGTACACGTCTACTATGAACTTGATTCCAAAAGTACGAGGCTACAATTCTTTAGTACTTTCCGTAGAGATGGAACTCAAAAAGCTGAGTAGATGCTTTGCGGGCGTCCAACAGTCGACCGATTACCCAGAATCCACTGTGAAACGGTGTTTCCTGACGAGACGCAAGATGTCAGCAATAAAAGCTTAAAAAAAAATGTATTTCCTGTTATAACGAGAATCATCCCGCCTAAGATACACACATGGATATCTGATTCTAACATCTACTTACAGCCTACTACACACTCATCACCCGGACGGAATCATTTAATTGCCCTCGACTAACAAGAAGTTGCAAAGGCCATGACAAGGGCACACTGCAGTTTCTGTATATTCATAATGGCTCTTATTACAATAGAGGCACTAGAGATAGTTGCTTATGTTTGGCGCATGAAGAGCGTCTATGAATATGTGCATCCGTTGGGCCACATAAGCGAGTCCGCAGTAAAATACCATAATAAACGGGTAGTCAGGTATCGTAGTTCCGTTTGTTTACGTATGAACATACAATACGAAAGGAGTGTGATGAAACAAATTGGCAGGGAGCTAGAATTACGTAGAAAATAATAACAGCATTCTCTTGTGGGTAGGGTAGTAGATAGCGGGACAGGGCGGTAATTCATCTTGCTTTACGTCGCTGAAAGACTCACTCAGACGTTGATGTCGAGGAACGGATTTTAAGCAAGGACATCGTACGACAGTTTTTGCGAAAAAGGGCTCGGCCAGAGAGGTGGCTTCATCGATTGAGTAGCCGTCCATAGAAGGCATATCCGGCCTCGACTCAAAGCTGTCGAGACCGAATGAACGTGGCCAGCATAATCGTCTTGGCTAGATAACACCATGAATTGTAGTTTTCGTCTAGATACTCTATGAATGTATGAAAAAGATAGCCAGTGAGGGCGGATTTCTATTTGAATGCTAGAACTGCAGGGTAGTTTCGACTGAGAACCGACGGTCTTCGAACATAGCACTGAATTGATGAGGGTCGGTGTTTTAGCGCGACTGAATGGAACCCTCCTACATCGCTTTTCGATTGTTGGTCATGAAACGAAGGTGGAAACTAAATATAGATTACCTGTGTCAGGAACAATTACAAAGCTAATACGTCAAAGGCCTGCCCTTTGTATTGTAAGGCGTGCCACGTTTACTTATATATATATATATATATATATATATATATATATACATACATTTTGTAGTAGATGGATGTTAAAAAATGCCGGGTATTTCAAATGTTTACTTATAGAATAATAGTCGTAATATAATAAACAATTAGCGTGCAATAATTATTTCACATGCCTCCTGTCTAGATCTAAGCAATCATTGGGTTAACACATGTCAGGTCAATTATCGTCGAAACGTCGGAATCCGATCGGTCATATAAACGGGCAGAAATCCTACTACAAAGATCCTAAAAGCTACTGATACCTT
This sequence comes from Varroa destructor, assembly GCF_002443255.2. NCBI lineage: Eukaryota > Metazoa > Arthropoda > Arachnida > Mesostigmata > Varroidae > Varroa > Varroa destructor. The sequence continues at coordinate 42,565,678 of NW_019211457.1, forward strand.
TCCGCGTATTCAAAGACTTTTTAGTTACAATCATCTTCACTGACTATAGTACTATATACAAAATTAGTAGGACGAACGAAATGTTGAGTCTTTGGGGGGTCTTCGGTTATATGCAAATTATTTAACTGGCTTATTAAGGCTCACATCGACATCTTCTCGCTTTTTGCAACCCGTCCATAAACTATACGTACGTGATCAGAGTTTTTTTTGTCTACTCTCAATCAAATCATGAAGGAATTTGTCTAAAGAGTTCTCCTTTGATTTTCTTTTTACTTTTTTACGTTTTTTGCAGTTCGCAGTGCTCAGCGAGCTGGGCTATCACCGCAGTGAGGTGCAATCTCGAAAACTGTATCTACTGCAATGCGACTCCGTTTGTTACAAATGTCGGACGCATTTTTTTGCTATTGTCTTCTGTCAGGTCTCCTGTTCGTGGCACAGGCCACAGCTCAACAAAATGGTAAGTACTCGGCTGATGTATAATAAAGCTTGCGTGTACACACACAGCAGTTCCGCATATGTTTGTCAATACTTGCATGTGGATATGTTCAGCTGTCCGGGATGTATATCGGATATGGGTCTGTTCGAAATTCGGGTATAAACGATGCACGTATTTTACATAATTGTATTCGTTCCTGTATTGAAAGGTATAGTTTGAAATGGTGAAAAGTAGAAGAATTATTTGGTTCTTCAATAGAAAACAGAACCAACCAGAGAATGCGATTCGAGAAGCTGGTGGTATGTCTATAAATTCACTTTTACAAATTGATAACTTATAGATTCTATAATGATTATGATTCACGTGTTTTATAGGGGCACATATTTTATTTCGTGCCATTTGAAGGGTCGGAGACAAAAGCTGAACGTAATTGAAGCTCTGTTGCAGAACGCACGACCCATGCGTAAACGACACTGGGTTGAATCAGGCTTCTTGCAATGACGCATTCGGACCGACAAGCAAACCCTTCCAATGATATGGGCTATACTATTTTATAGCATTTAAAAAAGGAACGATACCGAATTGGGCAACGAGTAATTTCTGCTACTGACCGAATTAAAAACGATGATGAGAAGGAGTGAAGAGAGAATGGACTGAAGGAGGACGACGAGGAGTATGTTCCCATTAGATTTCCTAATGTTTTTTCTTGTTTTTAATGCCTAAAAAGACGGATGACGAACCGGGCCGGCAAACGCGATTTCAAGTAATAAATATGGAAATAATATTTATTGTCAAAAATATCTGTTTGTACGTTTATAAATAATCTGCATTTGACATTTTTTTTTATTAAATCAACATCAGATTATCGGAAACCGATCAGTCTTTCAACAGTAGCTAAATGGAGAATGACCTAGGAATGAAAAGTGCTTTTTGCTTTTTCTAGTGGTCAAACTAGGCGTTCCTTAGTCGAGGAATTACATGCTCACCTATGAACCTGCGCCATTCAAAGCCGTCAGGGTTTACAGATTTAAATGTCAGTATCAATCCAATTGAAAGTACCGAGTCGACAGCGAATTATGGAATTCTATAAAACCCCGGATCGTTTTGCTCAGAGCTCTAGCACTATAGTCGTACAGTTTATTATTATCAGCACATTATCCGGCGAAACTAAAAAACAAAAAAATATTAGGCAACAAGAAGGAATAACCCCTAAACGCTAACGATTAACAAATATCTATTACACTCTGTCAGTCTGCAACCTACGAGGAGAAAAAGGGGAAGCTAATGACATGGTCTTTAGAGCAGAGTAGTCTTTAATATACTCGACTACCATTAGTCCCCCCCCTTCACAGCCAATAAGACTTTCGGGTTCGATTAAACGGCACAATAATAGGCTTAGAGCTGCTGTGCAATCATAATGCTCAGTAAAATATTTTTCCGAGACAGTAAAAACAGTCAGAAGAACACTATGATGAGTATTGTTCTTCTTCTTATAATGAAATCCTAACAAGCATCCATAATGGGCTAATAATATATTCTATCACAAGCCCAGCCCGTATACACTGACACAAACTGTACACGTCGTAATATCCAAAATAGGTTGGGGCTGAGACAATCTGTTATTTCCATATGTGACTGTGTATTAATAATAAGCTTTATAGTTGTTATTATTTTTTTATTACACTTACTACTTGCGTCAGCTTTTTTTTTATCCAGCAAAGGCTATGAACTTCCTGGACTCTTATTGATAACAACACAGCTTAATGTAGGACAATAATTCAGGGCTTAACTTCCCTGCCACTAGGAGTCCTAGAATTTGAAGCCTTTAGTTAAGACTTTTCGATGCTTTTAATGCCAGATCCTCAGTGTTTTATTTATGCTATGGGTCTCAACGCTAGACAGAGTTCCGACGTAGAGTGTAACTACTCATTTGGCGCTAGCAAAATTCTACATAGTTCTGCTGTATTCAATAGTGTTAATTTCAATGTCCCTTTATGGGATCCAAGTAATCTTGGAGCTGGCTGGTAGCTGTGTCTGCTAAGACGAAAAGCCTTCGGCTTCGAGAATGACAGCGGCTTTATTAAGCTGCTTCTCCAATCTGTTATGGCCCACCCTTTTCTTTAGAGAAATCAAGCGGTGATCGATTTACTAGCCCTTTTTATCCACTCACATAGACACGACTTTGCAAGCCTTATTGCCTACATTTCGTCTAGCAGCTTAAAGCCACGCGGTATTTAGTATGGCCACACAAACTAAGCAGGGGTCTTTGATTTGAGGTTATGACCCTAAAAAGGCACCGAAAAACGGGCTGCAGAATCCTATTTTCTATAGGAACAAATGAAGAGGGCTAAAAACTGACATATTTTGTGGTTTAGTTCTTCTTTTGCTGGCAGACCTAATATTTAAATTAGATGGATCCCGTCATTGTGCATATAAACAGCATTGCGACCGCATAGGCCTCTGACTTCTAAGCTTTCCGAGTGTATTATAGGTTTCAGTACCGCAATTAATACCGTGAGTAAAGCAAAAGCGCAACTGACTCATATCGATGTTTTACATCGTCTTCACTCGGAAGATTCACAATCAATTCGATTTATTGATCTAGGAGTTGGCTTGGACGGCTTTTCCGGTGACGCTACAGATTCGACAAACTGCAACAAAATTCATTTAAGGCTATGCACGCGGTACGATAGCCACTGCCGTCTGTCACGGAATCCAATATGAAATTGTCGAAACTGTTCAATATATCATTCCCTGACGATGCGTAAAAGCATTCGTCTTCGTCACTTCGTCACAAAAAAAACCTATTCAACCGCACTAATCGCACAGAGAGGTCAGTTTACTGCACTATTAGGTCGTCGTTCATCGTGTGGCGTCGGCATTTGTAGCCTCGAGAAGTAATATGTCATTTTTCAGAAAAAGAATGCGCATTATTTTTGTCAAACCAAAGGATACAGTTGAATAGGACCAGCCGGTTCGGTTTCAAAGAAGCGCGCAAGTGGATCATTTGACGGTCGCCCTGGTTGTAGATGCATGCGGTTCAGAACAAGATCCATTATAACATATAATCCAGGATAACGTGAAGGGTGCGAAGGCGCTGCAAGACGTTTTCTAGTGTAGAGGAACGTCTGCGCTCATCTGGAACTAGTGTTGTTATCGTAGAACCACCGAAGAACAAAAGACCACGTACGAAGAAGGACATGTGATGTCCTGTCACTCGGACATTAATTTTACGGTGTGCTTTCATGGGCAAACGCAGTTCCTGCAGTTCGCACGCCAAAACAAACGCTTAGGAGAGAAAGTCTGTAAAGGGGACCAAGATAAAACTAAGGGAAACCCGGCAAAACGAATTTCCAAGTGAAACAGACTTTTCTGAATTCAAATGTTTAATGACGTTGTATATTTTTCGTACACAGCAAAAATAGCGTATTTAATAGATGATTAGAGCATCTGTGATTTATCATTATTTTAAAGATGTAATTACTTTAGGAGCGGGAAAATTGGCGCACTCATTTCGAAACGGCGAACCTATCTTCGCCTCTTTCCTTCCAACTTCAGAATATTATAGGACCCTTTTCAAGCCCTACATAGTCCTAACTCTGGATTCGTGTACAATGTTGTTTGTTAGTCCTTCCCTGAACTTACAAAAATTCCGTTTCTGCAGGTTCGTTAAGCTACTGATCAGCGCAAGCTTTGTAGCGCGCAAAAATTTCGAAATACGTATCTACGTATATTTCTAACAGAACCACAACACGTTACAGACGACTCGGCCTTAGACAGCGCTTGTTGATACTGCTGTTGATGGTGGTAACTCCAAACGCTATTTTCATGAGCTAGATTTTTTCTCGTATGTCGATGCCTTTGACATGAGTGGCTGTGAACTTTCGTGACGGAATCTTCTACGCAGTATTTTAAGTAAGCCTCACCAGGTCGTCAACTCTATCCTACAGTACAGTCGCTTACATCGCATGACCAGTCCACGTTCCACATATTTTTCGGCCGTTCACTGGCATTGTGAGATTTCTACAATTATCACAATTACGCATAATTCCGAAAAGTCATTGCGCCAATACGCTGCATACAGTTGTGAAAAAATCCAGTAATAAAGCTGTTACCGCTATCGGTTTCTATTCGAGCTCCTTTGTTACCACTTTTTTTTTGTATACCTGAGTTAGTTCTGGCGGCGTCCTAAATGCTTACACCCTTGTCGTAGTTTTTAAAGCGATGTTGAAGGACGCGACATCTAACACGAACGATACTGAGCTAGTAAAAATTTTGACTGTAAAATTTTTCATTTGAGTTGTAAAAATGAAAGCTGTTTGTCGGATTCTCACGAATAACGTTGCCTGAATACTCGCACACGCCTCGTAAACGATCTAAAGCTTATTCGAAATAATTCATTTCTCTTTCATAACACATTTTCGATCGGTACAGCGACGTTCTCCCTGTCCTCTTAACATCAACAAATTTTTGATAGTAGCAAAACAAGTTAGTTGTCTGCATTTATGAAGATAATTTGGTAAAGCTGAATATAATACAAATCGAATATTTCCGTAAACACTGGCAGTGGCGAAATCAGAATGGACCATAGAAAGGGTATCTTTGAGGAGGGAATTTTTACTAAAACGCTTCTCATAAGCTTCAGTTTTCCATTTGGCGTCCTGTGTAGTAAACACTCGCAAAACAACTGCATATAAAGTATGGCATACCGGCTTTGCAACTAACTACCCGTTCTTCTTGTTAAAATCGGGCTTTATATTAATTATTTAATTTTATCTACACATTTAGAAAGTGCCGACATCTCGTTTATTCGTAGAGTGGTAATAGATTCTTAGTCAAAGCAGCGACTCTCCGAAAAGCAATTGGCTTTCATTGTGTTCTGCAAAATTCAACTCTAGGACAGGCCTTGTTATGGCCTAACAAACACCTATAGATAACGACAGTGTTTTCAGTAGCAAGCAGCAAGAAATATAGCCATTCGTAATATAGTAGTAAATTAAACCTGAAAATGTTTATTAGGAGGATAGATACCTAGTAGCCTCATAAGAATCAGATTCTACTATATATAGTATCTTGTATATGACGTGGTGGCTGTTTACTGTTCGTGCCGACCGATGCTATAAAACAACGGTATTGTAAAAACGGTTAAATGGCTAAATACAAAATCGCCAGCGTCACGCTACCTAACCGTATCCCGTCTATCCCCGAATTTTGAGATGAGCCATTGTTTTGACTACTGAAATGCAGCGAAAAATATACTCAAAAAATTTGAGAAACTAGCAAATTTTAGTCAATTCCTCGCAGATTTTGAGTGTCTAGAAGGTAAAAGGAATGCTGTCTACAGATATCGAATTCGTGTAATTCGCACAACACAAAATTATCACAAGAAAAAAGATCTGAGATCAGTTGCGATGTCTTTATATCGTACAGCTTTTGAAAAAACCGGGCTTTTTTAGTCGTTTGTTTCATTAGAGATCATCATAAATCATCATCAACTGAGGTCAATTGATCATATTTACTGCTTGGGGTGATATTTACGGAGCAATGAGATTTCGATGGCTATATGTGGGGTGACTTTAGACAAGCGGACACTTCAACGCATTTCGTTAGCTGACCTACTATTTGCCCCGTTCATAGTAGGGCGACCATTGGAACTGTTTACTGACTGACTATCAGTCACTGACCGAAAGTCAGAAGTAGATTTTCGCCTGATCACTATGATAGGTGGGTGCAAAGCTTTCTACAAGTTCCATTTAATTTAGCGGTATAGGGAAATGAGAAATCCGCGCCTCTAACAAAATATACCGTGGAGGTTTACTTCTCAAATTAAAAATAAAGAATTTCAAACAGCTTTATCATTATCACATTTATGAAGAGCAATGCAAATGATAGCAATCAGCAACGTTTTCCCATAGGCTGAAAACTCCAACGGCAATACATTACTGGGTTACGTACATAAACTAAAAAGCTGAAGTTGCAATCTGAAAAGCGTTTTCGTTAATATTTTAAGTTCGTGACAATGTGGACATTACAAAAATTGGTACTGGGAAATAATTGTAGCAAGATGTGCATTAGATATAGATATTGATACGTTTTCAGCTCTTCAAAAATATAAGAAACTAAAGTTGAAGATTCAAAGGCTAGGTTTAATAGCAAGAAAATCAAGGACCATCTTTTGGACGAGGTCTTTAGGGGCGTGAGAGCTGTCCTTAGTACTCTGTAGTGACCAGTTTTAATGCATTTGATAAGAACGGTGCAACTATGTTAGACCTAGATGCATAACTTCTGCTTTGATCGTGCAACAACGCAATTTGGCTGTGCGTCAGCGCCGAAGCCATTACAAAATATAAGTTAACTGTATAATAATCTACATCGTGCACTCTATGCTAAGCGGACACCTTCGTTGAATCATTTACCTAAAGAACTACATAGGTGTGGCTATACTGTGCCACGAAGTTTCGTCCCGCAGCAACACTACGATGAACTAGCGCTAGTAAAGAGCGCAGGTTCAACTTAGCGAAGATCTAGTGATTATGAACTACCTTGTCTATGTAGTCTGGCTGTGGTTAGGTGATGGTTACTATCCTCAACTTGCGCGTCCATACGGTCCACCTTGATGGATAGGTGGGAGAGGTACGAGATTCCCATTTGTGATCGATATCACTCGAGTGCGTTGACCGCAGGAGCAGCCGTGCCCTCTCAGGGAAGCCGCTGTTTTAGCTGCCGTCTGTTCTAGTGTCGGAGGATAACAGTAGAAAACGACCCTTCATGCGTAAAGCACGCGCGCGGGGAGTATACCGATAGACAACACTCACTTATATAGACTGAACAAAGATGGCCAACGGCATTTGTACGTATGTATTATAATTAATAGTATTTATACATTGAACTGAATGGGAATAGCAAATGGGTTAGAGGGTCGAATAAGACCCATACAGTAGGGCATGATGTACATCACTCTGCGTCATATACAATGGGTTTGGCAAGCCTTCGCTAAAGCGGAAACAACAAAACTTTATTTTACCTCGGATTTAACCTAATTAGTATCGAAATAATGTGAGAAAATTCTTGCACTCCAACGACGCCTCATTATCACTGAAAGCTATTAACAGTCATAGAATATTTTAAAGTTGTTCCTTTCATTAGCTTTGAATATCGGATCTGAATTTTCTATTAAGTAAATATTTGTTTGTTCTAAGTAGCAACGACAAGACCTATTCTGATCTAGCCCTGTTCGACTACTTATTGCTCTCCTTTCTGCGCCTCTGGTAGAAGCTAACTAACGTAAAGTAAACTGTGTCCCAAATCGTGTGTATATATCCCTCAAACGTTTTCAATCCGTCAAAAGTAGATAGCGCTTAGAACTGAGAGTTCTCATTAAAGTCATACGTTTCCCATGGGATAAAGCTAAGTGCGAGGCATTCGACGAATTCTCAGCCCACAGCTGGTTTTCAGCAGAAATCATCTATAAACTTGATAGACAGATGGACGTTGGCTTGGTTCGACTCAACTCTTGCAATATCGGAACGAGTGAAGTCGTGTCTGCGAGTAATTCAGGAGGCCGTGAAAGGTAGAGGCCAGAAGATAGGCATCCCAAGAGAACCGGAAGATTAGGGCATGCAGTGAGAACGTGCCTCGCGTCCTCGACAGAAAAGAGTCATGTTATTGCTAATCCAAGGGGTAACTTGCTTCTCATTCAAGCAATTCTGACCGGCTTGACCCTCTGTCTCTTACCGACATTTAGTGCGAAAGTATATATACTCAAGTTTGGATTCGCAGGGGAAAAAACTGACCGGGGTTCAAGGTCTCTTTTCATCAGGGGAATCAATCTTACAATTGGGACCCAGTGTAAGGCCGCTCCCTAAGAGCGGCACTCTTACAACCATAGCTACTTGCCTTCACGATTAGAATACTGCCAGCAGCGCCAACTGCTATTCCTAGTTCAACAACGATTGTTTATTTGATCCTACACGTCACGTAAAGGACAACCGTGAACAAAAAAAACGTTACTTAGTTCTTAGACTTTTAGCTCATAAGCACAAAAATCTTTACTATTTTTTTTCGATTCCTTCTCATGTAGTACACAAGACGATAGTTGATGTTCTAAGAATAATCCAGTTGAGACTCCAAGCGAAGTCGCAAGGTGAGCTGGAACTTAGGTAAAGAATCAAGAAAAGGTGTTTTTTCTTTTTTCTTCCAAAGACGCATTTGTACTACAGTTTTAGCAGACGAACGATTATGCAACTGTGTTTGCAGGAAAGGATTGAAACGGATCACAATAAAGGCTCTCCCCTTACCTAAATCATTCACCCAACCACGTGCCATCGATTGTTGAACTTCTAGCAGTTTTCCTAGTGCTACCTAAGATATCTACTTCGAGAAGTATGGTCGATCAAAGAACTTAGATGCATGCACTTTCTAAACATAGGACAAAGCTTTCCCTAAGATTTTACCTCATACGGCACGCATTACAGCAGTTTTTGTTTTGACAAGTAAGTTTGGATGCCATTATTATATTATACCATTGTATTACAATGTATGTATGTATTCTTTATTTGTGCCTGTTCGATAACTAGGTATAAAGGACCACCTTATTTTTTAAAATCCACAGCTTCATCAAAGGCTTTAGTCGATTCCACCTTTCATCAGAAATTTGAAAGAACTAGAAGTGTGCCCAAGTCTTGAGGATACAATTAATCCACTTATCGGAAATATTAGACGTTTCTACTGGCCATCGATAGCTCACTATAATCGACTATGGTATGGTTATATCAAATAGGGAAACATGCATTGATTAAGTTATTTCTACCTTCTCTTTACATTGTAGTTAACAGATAGAAAGATAGATAGATAGAGAGAGGGAGAGAGAGAGAGAGAGTATCCGTACATTACCCTTCAATCTTCCTTTATACGATCCGATTATGGCTTGTGGTTATGAATCTAGACGCTGTTCATATAATACATGATACAAGCTCGTATTCAATATACAAATATATATAATACGAGACACATGTAAGATAAATGGTAAATCCATGATTTTTGAGCTTTTTACTTCGATGAACTAGAAAACGGCTTATTATTTATTTTCCTTTCACAAATTCCATTCGCGACAATATTCTATGTGTAGATGCTTATACCTTTTTTTCTTGCATTAAGTAAATATATACGAGTGAATGAATAACGTCATTACCAACATCTCGGGTCCCTTCCCTGTATATACTGAGTAGGAAAAGTTTGTTCATCATGAAATATTTAGAAGGCCACCAAAGAGGTGAATCCTCAATATTTGATTTTTTTTGTAAGATGGAACTAATTATATTTCTGAGCGAGTTACCGCAATAATGATATGATTGAAACGGCAAGAGCCGTATAAAAAATAGCTTAAAAGAAAGGTAATAAGCTAGGCCTGCCTAATTGCGGCTTTGACCTAAACACAAACAAAGACGAAGACGCCTGAAATACCTATCATTAAACTTAATTAGGGACTAAATTAAATTAATTTTTCGTCGCCAGTTCAGATTTGGGCAATATTTTCAGCACGGCTTCTGCTTGAGTCATTCTTTTTCTCTTAAACACTTTGTTACTGCACCAATGCAGTTGGTCGTGAGATACAAAGGTGAGCTGATTTTAATGGCCTGCTTCCTATAGCTTTTCTATATAATAACAACGAATTTCGCCATTGTCTTTTTTTTCTGTTAGGTGCAAATTATCGTTTATACAAAGAACTATCACATAATATCGTCCGCTATATAGCACCTCCGTGGCCGCTGGATATTGAGAATGAACGAGGTAAAGTCCGTAGCCGGACCGTGTGCTCTATATGAGCGGTATGATGAGTCGGGAGGGGTTATGCCCTAGAGCCACGAAAAGCTGCCTCAGCGGTAACATCCAAAGCGGATAATATGCTTCGTCGCCAGTTCTCAGGCACCTCATGGGATACTCAACCGCGCTTTCAGCAAAGGTCACCTCGAACGAATTCACTTAGAGCATTGTTAGAGGGTCATCCATGTCACATTGGATAGGCAGTGATTAATATTAGTGTATGACCTAGTCAGTTTTATTTAAGCATTCGTTTATACGAATAGATTGAAAAAAAGGATTAAAAAAAATGATCGCAGCGCTATAACAACTATGTCAAACCCCACAATGGCCATACGTGTGAAGCCTTTTCCATTAAGTGTGCCCGTCTTTCGTTTTTACATAGTTAACTTTCGTAAGCGTTCTTGCAGCGAAGGAGGTGACTAGCTGCGCAGTTCTCTCTTACATAATTGACTACGAGACGTAATAAAACAGAAAAGTGACAGTTATTTAATACTTTCACTATACACTGTACAAATAGCTGACGGATCTATGGTTTTATAGATGTGTTTATTACGCGTTTTTATCGATGGGTCGTAGTCACTATTGTTACTTCGTCATTTAATCATGACGAGCAACTTTTTATCATATTGTAAGGCACAGTGAGTGATACGTCTGAAAAGCAACACGAACAACGAGTACGGTACAGCATCTGTGGCTAAGCACTTATCGCTATCGCATTTGTGATTCTATGCAAACAGAAGCTTCCCTCTGGGCTATACTTCAAAGTTCTTTTACTGGCTGAACGGCCTACGCAGGTGTAATGAACGAGCGTACTACCCTATCAAAAGATACGAATCGAGAGACACTTACTACGTTTTTAATATAATAGCTCGAAGATAGACACGCACGCACCCCTGTTGTGGAGTGAGTATATGGTCAGACATTTATTGGACGTTTTCAGTAGGAGGAGTGTCCTGTACTTCGGGTATTAAGAGGTTTTTCTTTACAAAAAAAAAAAAAATTGACTATGAATATCAGCCGAAACCATTCCGAGCTCTAAAAAATTCTAAATCTCGACCTCGGAAGGTTAATGGTATCGATCCCTAAATCGAGCGTGAGGACGTCTCGTATTAAAGAGTTACGAGCTCAACTTCTGGCAACTCACCGTCATTAAAGTCGTCTTTATTTAATTCTAACTCGATTCACGCTGTCTATCCGAAATAGAGTTTGCTCGGTTATTTTTGGTAATAGGCCGTTACGAGATGATAAAGCACAACTTAGCTCTAAAAAGGTTACAATAATAATAATGGGGACTATTAACAAAAGCATTCCATAATAACCTGAAGTACTTCTAAACGGAACTCTAATAGCTCGAAATATAAAAAAAAGAGCAGTGCTACGTCACGCCGAAGTCCTGCATCACTATTCACAACGTACTGTCTTTAACGATACCCCTAAGAAAGAACGTGCTTCATCTTACTTGCTCAAGCAAATGGTGTTTTCAGAGCGAGCGAATCGCTCCTTACTCAATAGCTGTTCTTTACTACATCAAGTAGACTTTAAACACCGCGAACTCGTAAAGGAATATCAGACTTTGTTCACGATTCCCCACCGATGAACGCACTTTCTGGAGATATGAGATCGATCACAGATCTACGCATAAAATTATATTAAGCTGCCGTCCACTGAAGCAAACTATATTATTACACGACGTGCGTGTCGTGGCTGTCACACGTTTTGAACGGCGGGTTATTTTTTACGTTTGTTTTGACTACGCTCGAAAAGTGAGGACCCAACGAAACCGGATCAGCTGTACCATAGCGTTTAATGCAGCGGATAATGAGACGACCTCATTCAACCACTCTGACCAGACTAGGTCATGCGTTTGAGTACGCTGCTAGCATCAACATCTCTTGAGTGAAATTAGGTACCATTGGACTTTTCGTAGGTATTCCTCGAGACGCTCAGAAAATGAAGCTATGATTTCTACTGCAGGTTCGCGGCAGAAAAGCACCTCGACCAGAAAGGTCGGCTTGCGTTAGGTTTTGTAGTGATCGAAGGGAACGAAAGGACAACAAAGATGACATCCTGTTAATAAACTAGTCGGTACGTGGGTGGCATAGTCAACTCGATTCGTCCGCTCCAATCGCATCCGTAGCGCTCATAACAAACGACAGGTGACGCCTTCGCATGTTTTACTTTTACTTCCCTTTTATATATAACAATTTTGATAAACAATCGATATGTTTGATCGATTGTCTGCTAGCACTCCAAACCATCAATGTATTCCGTCCTAATTATGATTGCTGACCATAACCAGTGTTTCCGTCGACCAGAGAAAATCGACTATGGAATAGTAATTTCTACCTGTCGATGTCACGTATTTGTATGATTTGTTGATGACTTTTTGGAGTATTTCTACTATAAGTAATAACTAAGTTAAAAAAAAAAATATTATTTGGCTTCAAAAATAGCCATTTGGAAAACGAAATGTGTTACTCTATCAAAACATCATAATGAAACGGAACTTGCAATTTCGACGGAACAGAAGTGCAGTAGTTGGACCTAGTTTTCCAAAGTCAGGAGCACGTCGCCACCCAGATTGAGACGTGTTTGAAGAAAAGCAGTTCCAGCGAGTAAGGTTTGTACCGGCCTGCTAAAGCTGAGAAAGTCTAAAGCTGTCTCATCCATATAGTTACGATTTAAACCTACGGTGATTGTAGCAGGAAACATATGTGATATTTGAAAAATTCAAGATGTCGTTAAGCCAAACTTGTGTTCGTCACATACACGTAGCTTAAAACATCGGCCAAAAAATCTGCGTTGATTGGAGCCTCTTAAACCTACCACGACGACACAACACTCGCAATGAAAATGCATACTACTAGGCTATCTATATCATCGAAGTCAAGTTAGCTTTTTTCGAAGTAATAGGCGGGTAGACCCATTGACTGGGCCTGTGGATCCTATGCCAAATTAGGGTCACGCATGACTGGCGTACGTGGAAAGCAGCGGCATGAAAGAATTGGCTGCGGGAGCGAAGGGTCAACCTAGCATTAAAACCTGCTAATTCCGACGTAACGAGCTCAGTTTTAGCGATTGATTAACAGGTTGGAACATCAGCGTCCTCCCAGACTGTTAAAAGTGTTGTCGTTCCAAGTAGGTAGTTCCAGTGTATAGAGACCTTCTAAAGCGATGTGCTTATACAAAGGGAACGAGTTCCACTGAATCAGTGATATCTAATTGGATTCAGCAAAGTCCGCTTTTGAGCCATCGACAAGATACGTAAGTGTCAAATATATATTGAGATAGTGATTGCTAAAGCGTACGTTTTTGGGTTTCAAATAATCGAAATCGGAAGATCTACAGCTTCAAGTCTGACGGATTCTCTCCCATTGTAACCCAACTGAAAGTACTGGGAAGCATACGCATGACAGTAATAAATGATCGAACGTAAACCTTAAATATATGCGCAATCATTTCAATGACTTTACATGTTTTCATTGACCATTGGTAGAACAGTTCTGTTGTATTTGCGCGTAGATATCGTAGCGCATCGTTGTTCGAAAAGCTGATCTGGCATCGCGCCGGCATACCGGACTTGTTTAGGAAGACTGCCGCTCGCCTTAGTCGGCCTAAAGCTCGATTCGCTCTTAATTATTATTAATGCTAATTAGTATATAGTAGTAATAGTATTGATCGGACTTGTATCGCTGTTCGACGAAACGACGGCTGATATTCTTTAATTTTACTCGATCACTAAACGCCCTTCGGGTCGACCCTGGGGACCGTTTGAACGGCCTCCACAAACAAAACAACACATATCAAGCAAACTGTCATTGAATTCGCCAGAGTCCTAGGATGACAACAGGAATAACATTTATTTTGCACAAGAAAAGGCACTGCGTAGACGCAAGCTCTACATCACTTGATAATAATCGCGTATGGTTCCACACATGAACGTATCAACGATCATTCCCTTTTTTAGAGAATGAAGAACTTTCATATTCAGCTAGCCAGTTACCCGGTGTTAGCATACATTGCACCTATGGGTTCAGTGTTATTTGAGACGTACAACTATTTTACTCGTAGACAAATCTTGATCTCGATGAAGACTGTCATGGTAATGTCCGGTGTGGTAGTGACCGTCATGGTGATGGCCGTTGTGGTGATGGTTGTTGTGGTGGTGGCCGTTGTGATGATTCGTATGTTGATCGTAGTCGTCTGGTGAAAGAAATTTCTGGTTCCTGTGCATCTCGCACTGGACGTTCTGTATAATATTGATCAATCCCCGAGCGACTTTTGACTTGTTCTTCATCATGAGTTGATCCAGCTGATTCAACTGCCGTTGGGTTTCCACGTCAATTTTCGCCTGTGTTCTAATTCGCCATTCCTTTAGGGATTCTTCGTACGCTTTGAACTTTCGTTCTTTTTCTTCACGATACTTCTCGGCTTCGTATTGCGCTTCTTGTTTGGCCTGCTTGATGCGTCGAGCCTTACGCCGTCGGGCTTCGGCAACTTTTTCGCTAGCGCGTCTTTCCGCTTCAAGCAACTGCTGAACGCCTCTCGATTGATTCTTTCGGTACTGTTGATACTGCAGATGTGGGTTCATCTGTGCAGTGGGATAGTTAATGTTTTGTTGACTATAGTTTATTTTTGGCGTAAGATTTGGCCAGCCGTCGTGGTTAGGTGACCTTTCGTGTCGTTCATGATGGCCGGTCGTCGGAGTCCCCAATTTCTCCTGGGGGCTATGTTGAGGCCGGGTGTGATGAATTCGTACCGATCTGTCGTGATGGTATTGTGCCTTGTCTTGATGACCCTGTTGCGGCGACTTCTCATGGTACCCTTGTGGATGGGCTGACTTATCATGATGACCATGTGGGCTTCTTTCTGGACCACGATGAGGTTTATCAAAATCATGACTCGTATGCGACTTGTCGTGACGAGGCTTGTGCGATCGTTCATGGTGCGCAGGGCTGTCGATCTTGTTACAGGTAGTACTATGTCTCAACTTATCCTGCTGGTCCGGCAGCCTTTCTGGATTGCGGTCTCAAAGAACAAAACAGGGGATACATGAATAAATAGAAGACAGAGAGAACAAAAAGTTATTAAATTAATATGTCTGTACGACTGGAGCTGAAGGCCCCAGCCGATAGCTTCCGTGTACAAGCATACGCATGACATTGCATCGAGAAGAAACGACAATTGCGTCTTACCACATGGTGTCTTGGTGAATAGTCCTAAACACTCTAATCATTAGTCCGTCCGCAAGGATGCATAGATTCATCAACCACTGTTTATTTGAATTGTGTCAGCCTTTATAGTTTGGCATTGGCCCAAACCCTTTTTACTCAGCATAAAGCATTATAGATGTGAAGTGGATATTTTGCTGTTTCGTGCCGAACTATTCAACAGGAAAAAACTGGAATTTACAAAATATATGGCACGCGCGAGTTATATCTAGACCATAAAATCTATAAGAACCATAGTTTTTAACGGCTCGCCTCCAGCAATTCAACGACGCTTCACGTATTAAGATGCGATACCCCTAGAGCGATTATGCAACGTAACTATGTAAGTTCCTGAAAATATGGCTTGCCTATGTAAATTTTTATGTGCAACGATAACATTATGACGGTTGCAACAGATCTAAATACAGTGGCTTTGATTTTAGTGCGATCTCTTAATGTAAAAAAAAAAAAATAGAAATACAAAAAAATGAAAAAATCGCTTTGAAGCTACAAGGACATGTTGTACGCCCCAAAATGGAGGTGATTTTTATCACCACTTGAATGATAGGGCCGCCTAAATCAAATTAACATTATTTCAATTTCAAGCTCATTTGACAGTTGCTTGCAGAAGCTAGCAGCTGATCGTATTATCAATATACGTTGAGTTAAACCACCAACAGTACTAGTTCCTCCATATTATAATAATGGGCACTCGGTTCTCATAAACCGAAACTGCAGAAAAAAAGATTTAAATAAATAATGAGATTAGTAGTCCTATGGGCAAAAAGTAGCGAAACGGGGGCAGACCCGTAGATCCTCGTTTGACTTACAGGGCATTTTTCCAAAAAGATATTATTCATTGAAAAATCGACGCTTTCGACACTAATCGGTTCCACTTCGTGAGGTGCTGAAGCGAATAGACGTGATCAGCACGTTGCTATACCTGTAAGGTATAAAATAGTTTCGTGAAGTTACAATTCTGTAGCACGATATTGAAATTCAGTCGCACCTCGGGCACATACCGTCAACATGTTTGTTCCTAGGATCGTTTCAAAACTTATTACCGTGAAACTGTATTTGATGCAATATTTTCTTCAATTAAAAACGCCTGCTGTACAAAGTGCGAATGTATAAGGCTTTTACTAAATAAAAGAAGGGACCCCGAATACGAATCAGTGACGCTTCGGCTATCTCAGACGTGTTAGACAGCCTCGTATCGGATCCCAGTGGTGTTTTAAATATATTGATACAAAGTCATCGTTACTGGGTTAATGCAATTCAGAAGATGACGATCCGAAGACTCCGGTGTGGACTATAGAGTTTATGATGAATAACATTGTTCGCAGTCCTTATGCTTTACGTTTGTCATGTTACAGGTGGCAAGGGGATAGATTCTGATGAGACTTCAAGACAAGGACACCTTGCAATTAACGTTACTTCGCAGCATATACTATAAAATAAAATCTTTCAACACCTTGATTTGAGTAGTATATATATATATTGCATTGATATTCGATGTATTTTTTGTGTGTATCCGCTTCCTCACTACCACGATGGCTCATTATAATTAATGAGTAAGTAAAAAATAGTAAGATTAACTCAAGAAGAGCTAACTGCCAAACTAAGTTAGCATTGGAAGCTCGTGTGTAAGGGGTAGCAGCGCGAGATAGCAACGTAATAACTTAATCTTCAATTATCGGTGCACTCGAATGATCCGTATGGTCTCACTCATCACATGCTATGCTATGTATAAACATAATCAAACCTATTGGTTAGTTGTCTAGTAGCAACGTTACCGGAAAGTGTCCGACGGATCGACAGCCGGTTACAGTATGTGGTGATAAAAAAACAACAAAACACGGCTAATTTTATGTCTTTGAAGCGGCCTTGAGGCCGTAGAGGAACAGTCGCTTCATGGCAGATCTGGAGGTTTTTTTTGCCCAAAACAAAAGGGTTTTATACACCCAAAAAATCGAGCGCGACCCTGCTTAAGCACATTACCCTATAGGTGGTTTGTTCAAAAAGCAAGTCAACGCAAAAATTATCTCTTCGGGATCTTCCGGAAACGTTCGTCTTAGAATGTTTTCTTTCAAAACACATTACTGGCTAAACAAATTATTACGTTTATTAGATTCAACTATAGAATCAACTGTTTTTTAGAACATTTTTTTTCTCATATTCAAATACGCTGTCAACTGGTAAGCATAACTGCTTTTTTACAGAACAAATTTATTTTTACAAAACAGCTAAAGTATTTATGCGTAATCCAAGAGCTCTGACGTGCGTTCTGGCCTCGAGTTGCTAAATCTGTTAGCCAGTTGCTTATCCTCTTGACCTGTCAATCGTTGTGTTATCTGATTAAATTTCAGGGATTCCCGATAATTTGCTCATTTCGTCCCGTCGAATTCGGCACTCACATTTGCATACGCACGGGCGTCGAGTGGAGCCGCGGGAGGTCAGGGCAAAACCCCTCGTCAACCCTAAGAAGGATGCAGCTGAAGATGGCCGCGAACATCGAACGAATAGGACCAGTAACGCACCAATGTACGGCGATGGCGGCAGCAGCAGTGACGCCAAAGACTACAGGACCGACGTCGCCACTAACAATAGAGGTGGCGGCGGCGGCGGCAGCAGGAGCAGCAGCAGAGCTCACGACGTGAACAGCAGCGATAGAGTGTATCAGCGCATCGATGAGGGTAGCGATAGTGAGCAGGTAATGTAGATCGGTCGGCCTAGAGTTTTGCATAGCTGCCTTTTATGTTATTCTACCATGTAGCTATGAAATCAACTGGGTAAATTACGAACTGGGACGCGCCGGACGTTGCTTCCAGACAGTAGTTGTATGACCTAACAGTCTTATTATGAGATGAATAAAGTCGCTTTTCGCTGGCTCAGGATTTAAAACTCAAACCCTTGATTTTCTATTATGAGAGATTGTTGTGTGACAGCGACCTCGTTACCAGTCGTCCAATAATAATCGTCGAGCAAACGCAGTATTGGCAAAAACAAAGGGAAAGCAGCCAAAACAATTCTACAAGACGATGAGAAGCCTAGATAGGAAAGGACTCGAAGGAGCTACTGAATAATGTCACGTAAATGTCCCAGGAGAAAGTAAGCACTAAACAACTAGTAAAGTTGTTTGTTCGATCGAACTTCACATGATACGTAGACGACCCCTCTTCACTCCGATGGCGTAGAAAGCTATGGATAAGGTTCAGAGTGTGAGGTATCAGGCAATATGTTAGCTACCTCGACCGCCAAAACGTTAAGAACAACAGTGGGGTTGCGTGCAGAGAACTGATGCTGGAAACAATGATGGTGGACGTCTGCGGTAGTCAGTTTCTATCTATCATAGTATCATTATAATTTGTGTCTTAACATGACGACATGATCTGTGCTAACTGGTTCCCTATTTACTCGGCGACTATAATACATCTCCTTAACGTAGTAGTAGCTGTTATTCATTTAAACTCACCGGCAGCCTCAAACCATATAATAAGCAGGCCCAGCGAAGTTCAACTTTGAAAGCTGCTTGTAAACTATATGTATCCAAAAAACTAGCTGTTGAAACACAGCGTAATAAGCTTAAGTTGCATACACGATAATGCTTCAGTGGCGTTCATTGTCTTTTACGCGTATTTTATGGTATGTAAGTTTACTTAGGATCAATGTAAACAGCAGGAAAATGTTGTTTGCCATATCGTGAGAACGTCGCCTTTAAAGTTAACTTTTTTAAAGTCTTCTTCGTCTAAAGACTGAAACCTTTCGGCGCCAACATAAGCATCAAAAGTATATCAAGTTGAGTAGCGGAGAACAGGTAGAATACATCATGTATTTCATCACACGCATAATGTAATGCATCAAAATGGCGTGATCTAAACCGGCGACGAATAAGCTACGGATAACGAATGTAATTTAACCTATTTCTCCTGTTGGACCATATGTCACTTATATGCATATCTATATCCTCAATGCTTTTGTTGACAATCACTCGATTATCAGAGGTTGCATGTTTTTCTATGCGCCATTGCTGATGATACTGATCCTTGTGCTAACGTGATGATGCAGGGACACACGCCGTATAGTGAACATCGCATCAATGGCGGTAAGACCATTTCGTTGTCGCTGAATCATCTCGATGAACCGTCGATGCAGTCGCAATTTACCGTAGCGGGGCCAAGTTTGTCAGCGGTGACCCCTCCGGCCCTCCACGAGCATGGAATGGCGGACGATCCCGCAGGCCATGGCGCTGACCATGGCAGCTTCAATCATACCATACTATTCGGAACACCGATCTCTCCCGTGGGCCATCAGGTACGTAAGGACTTCAATACCTTCTTGACTTAATTGTTAACTAGGTAGAGGGGTTAGGCTGGTTTCGAAATAGTACTCTACTCTATTACAAATAGCTCTAAGTAGTACTTATCTGCGTGGTGCTTCTGTGAATTTATTACGCTATGCCCTGAGCTGATGGTGAGGGTAAACCGACATCATGATTTGAACATGAATTTCGGTTTCGGGCCTACATTCATCGCATGGTAACGTGAAAGTAGACAGTACAAATTTTCTAACGTAGAGAATTATCAGCAAGGTGTCTGTCTAACTCCTAACTGAAGGTTAACACCTTTACCTTACCTTAGCAGATTTAGTCATCTGAAGTGCGTCCGTGTGAGTATGTGCGTGTGTGTACGAGGCTTCTACAGGGCCGCAAACAGGGCTTTTGAGGAATACAGGCCAGAAAAGTTTATACAAACACAAACATCCATACGAAATAGCCTTCGCAGGTTGATAAAATCGCGGCACTGGCTTACACAACCGTTTCAACATAAAATACGTTTTGTGTCTATGCGATGTAATAACAGCAGTTGATAGGATCGACATTTCTATACAGCTCCGGTAGAACTGTACCTGATTATCTACCAAGCAGGTGTTTGATCTCTACTCGGCGACCTATTATATGCCACGAAGATATTTACTAAATCGAATAAACTATATCAAGTTGCTTGTTGACCACACCTTTCATTGCAAGGCCATAACTGTTGTGGTTTTTGCTCTCTGGGATTCAGAAATGGCTATTTATTGATTAAACCTTTGATTAAATGACAATAAGTCTGCTATCAGCTACACCCGTTGTGGTAAGGAGTATACCGTACAGTGGCGAACTACACCTAACCACACGGCATTGAAGAATCATCTTCAAGGGCATTAATAGAACAAACTAACAGAACCTCCTGTGTTGATACGAAAGAAATAATTGATGAGTTGACAATTGTGTGGCGAGATGTATTAAAAGAAAACCTACTGGAGCAAGTCAACTTCGGCAGCAAACAATTTAGCCTTAGGCCAATTCGTATTAGGGAGTACCTAGTTAGACCTATTTCTAACAGAAGACGCACTTTTCTGTAAGACACAATTAAACGTCTGTGGGAACAATCAACAGCGAAAATTACTCCTTACCATGCACGTACGTAGATTAACAGAGTAGGTCACTCACCCTTGAAGTTTACATTCGAACAGACAAGTCTTCGCAGCTTATCTTGTTTCTTTACTGGTATAGCGGGCAATAGACTGCAGCAAAGTGTACGCCTCCTGCCGTAGGTAATAGCAAATCTATGGTTAATAGAAAACTATAAGCAAGACCGTATTCTGCAACGCTGAAACCGTTCCTTCGGCGACATTAAAAAAGCCTATTCAACTGTACTGGAGACGCGTCTGGCCGCCGATAGTCGGCCGATTAATTTGGTATCGCTTATCCCTTGACACACCAATCGAGTCTGTTGAGAATGGGCCACAGGTGATAGACAGGGACTTTGTCCTCATATAAAAACGCTTTACAAAAATGCTATTTGGTATACTCGCAGTTGTTTGGGAATCACTTAAATCACCGGGATTTAAGTGTGGAAAGCTTCGTTTTCTTTCTTTGCCAAACTAATGAATTGGGCGGGTGGAAGTAGAACGCTATTTGACATAGGTATGATTAAATAAAAGACTAAACCATTATCCGTTCAACGCTGCACAGTAACCATTGCTGTGGCCGAAATCTGTATCGTCACTAGGGAACCGCGAAACACGACAGCTTCCGCTAACCGGAACGGCAATCGTCAATAATAAAAATCGTTAAGTTAATTAGAGGAAAAAGCGTGGAACGTATGAACCTCAGAACATACGAGATAGTGATTGGAGGAACTGTATCGTACGGAGCAGATGCTCTGAGATTGCGCACCGAATTGAATAGATGATCAAATTTAGTATAGAAATTCTGTCCTTACCTATCAGTTCAGTCCCGCATCTGTATCGCATGTGTTCTGTACTTGAAACTAACAAAAGGTCAGAATTATTCGTTTAGAGTATTAATCACAGAGGATATTGTATATTATACACATTAAAGATTGGCGGAAACGTAGTTTTGGTGGACGTACACCGGCACATTACTAACACACACATGTTTACATCGAAAGGTGAGGGATCTATGTTGGGCAGCTTCAACCGACGGCTTGAACATATCAACGATCCGATACGTGTTACCTGAATAAAAATCTTATTCAAACATTATAAAATGACTTATGAGTGGGGCATGACGTTCATGAAATGACCGCCATCGACACACACACACAAGTCAAGTAAAGCTTTATTATAGTTTGACAAGTACGAGATGTTCGATGAACGCGTATAACAATACGCTGAGCCAAAGTGGGGTTCGATGTCCAATAACCTCATAAAACGATCAACTTCACAAGTTCTTTCAATTTAGTGCGTTTTACTACGTCTACACACGCACTCCAAATGGGAGCTCCTTTCGGCCTAAGGAGATAAAGACCTAAGGATGTGAGATTTTGCCACCAAAAAAAAAGCTGGCCGCCGGCCTCGACAGGTGTCCACATAGGCTTCTGTTAATTATCGCGTCGAAAGCAACGTGCATAATGCGAACACGCTTATATATTAGCTTTATTTTGAAATAAAACATAGAGCTTTACATGCGAGACTCTTCTCAATAACGGAGTGAGCTTCACGCCTTCATGTTGACTTTATCCGTTCAGGCGAATTACTCGTATTCGACCTGAACCAAAGTACCAGTCTTCGAATACCCAATGATGCGTCTGATCTTTTCAACTTTCTATGAAATCCTAGTCTGTGTAATGATAGTCATACGATCGATGATAATGCACTGAAAGGCGTGTCCACGATGCCTCTTAGACACGTGCCTCGTACGATTAAAAAGTTCTCACCGCAGATTGTCGCAGGAGCTGTTTCCGCAAAATCCCATATTGGCTTAAACTGTAACAAGATCATTTTGTATCGGTGCAGATATGATAGCTTCATCATTGACAGGAATAGTAACTTCTATTACTTTCGTAAAATACGTCGCATTGTCATAAATGTTATGTATTAGCAGTTGGAACTTTGAAGTCGAAAATAGAGCTACGTCACCGCCTTCACATCAAACCTTTACTGTTGAGAGTACAGATCGCCGTAAAAATTTCAGATTGCCGACAATTAAGCCTTATCTGCTTATGGTTCACGGATCACAATATACAAATGCGGATGGTTTTGAAAAACTCGCTAAAGTTTTTCAAAACGTATCCTAATAATGACTTTCTTGATTCTCACTAAAGAACGAATTGCCATTCCGCCTCTAGTGAAAGTGGCACGCGATCGAAATAAAAATTCATCTGGCCTATTCGGGGACGGACAAGCTTTGCCTAAACGCCAGGCTCTCTTATATACATCGTGGTATCTATTATTTCCATCTGTGAATCGATCTCTTACTATGTTCGCCTTCGAGGGACCCACACGGTCCGACACATATAGATAACCGTCTGATGGCTAGATAACTTCTAACTTTCTAATTAATATTTTATTCATTATTTGGACCTTTCCTCACTGCTCGATGGATACCATCCAAAATGTCGAATGGGACTTGATATCGATCACCGTGATTAGGTTGCCTGGTGTCACGACGAATCGACAGATCACGAGCACGCGGGTGGCGTATCCATTGCGTCGATTCGTTGGGAGTTCGTATCTGTTCCGTTCATGTTCACCGCCTTCGTTATTTTGGCCGGACTTACCAAAATCAGTAAGTGATATTATCTGACCATTGTTAGACTAGAGGAAACATGTGCATTTTTTAAGGTTCTCCGTCAATAGAGAAAGACGAGCTGCAGATAGTGTATATGCCGCCTTGCAAAACATTTTTAGGCCCTACTACAGATGCACATGTCGATTACTATGGTTTAGTTAACTTATACAGGAATTTCATTCGATTTACGAAGTGTTACAATGAGGAAATACTGTGCATGCTATGTTTTTTTTACTAAGTTACGTTAAATAATCGATTTTTATTGTTCGTGGTATAAAGGAGGATCACACACATATGCAGACCACCCTATATGTTATAAAATATATTGGATAACCGAATATTGCGAACGGTCTATATTTGACATATCATTTCATATAATCATACTATGTATTCAAAGTGTCCCACAAAACAGCTGCGAAAATTAACGCACAGCAGGCCTGTATTGAAATAAAGGGTTTAGTCCGCTTCATAAAAAAAAGACCTACATGTCTCAGTTGCCTTTAGTAGAATTTTAAGCTGCAATCTTCTGATCCGAAGGCGGACGCCTCATTCAATAGGCTCCAGAAACATACCTTCTTACTTCATACTTAGAAGACACCTTCTAAGATTAAGGATGGGAGTTAAAGATACATAGTTTAGAGAGTAAATTAGAACCTGGATGGCCTGCCTTTTAGAGAGTATCAGGAAAATATGCTGTTAATTTTACTGCGAAAACGATGTGTTCTATCTAAACATAACATTTTGATTGTTGTCGTGATGTGGCCATGTGACCTTTCTCAATTTTATTTCTTGATTGGACCAAGATTAATTTATAACCTGTCAACAGGAAATGGCTGTAATCTAGAGAGACCACGTACCTAACCGCTCCGCCGCAGTTAGAAGCATTCATACTCATACTGAACGACTACAGTGTAGTAAAACAAAGATGTCTGATAAGTCCACAACAACCACGAACGTTCGACGGAAAAAAGAATTGAAAAGTTCGTTAGGAGGGAATCTACCCGATTTGGTAAGAGCCAACCTACGTTGATGTACCGAAGCGTCGCGTGGAACAAATATCAGATCTTGTTTGTGCTAATCATAATTGGAATACCCATACACAAGAGGGTGACTCACACACGCAGAACAGCCTGCCAATTGAGGGAGCGACCGTTTAGGGGCGGGCCATGCCTTAAGTTCCACGAATTGGCAACATACACCGTCGGTCGACTTGGCACGTAATTCATTATTTATAGAACCAATTGTATTTGCAACTATAGAAGCCCGCTTGATGCTGCTTATTCAGAATACCACCGTAGTATCAGTAGCGTATGTATTGGCTGTCACATATCACTAAACAAATAAGTGAGACTATGACTATGCATTTGTGCGATGCTATGGAATCAATACGCGAACAGGGAACACCAGGTAAACCGAACATCGTTCGGAGAAATTGCGTCAGTTCGCAGTGCGACCGAGTAACGAGCCTGCGAAATAGGCCGCCAAGGTATCCGGCAGAGTCGAGGACGCTCCATGATAATTTGTGAAAACAATGCATCAGCCAGGTTTCTTTATGGATACATAGCATTTGATCCGGTAGCAGTGTAGCTCGTTCAGGAGTCGCTGGTTCGAGTCCGCCGATACGCATTACGTGTACAGGACTTGTGTGAACAATAGTTAAAGTTGTAATGTGCCGTACACTTAAATAAGGTACTGAATTTTACCAATTAGGATTACCATGCCCAGCCAGCTCGTCGACTGTAGAACGATAAACTGATCTATGTTCTTTTCTATCTCGCCGCTATATTAAAACCGATTTGACGGGGGCGGTAGATGTTCGTGGAAGGCCCTAATGGCATTCCTAAGGGCGGCATCGTGAATGTAAGCTTTGCTAAGTTACCGTGGCGTATACATGGTTAAATTTATCTACTAGAAATCTTTACCCCGACGAAGAGTATCGATAGACGACCGTTGACGCTTTCCTTTTGCTAAGATTTAACGTGCATTCAGTTATATCATTCTAAGCCTAAGTTGTACTATAACAATACTTATGTCACTTTATTCGAATCGGAACAAAGTTATGGATGACTCAATATAGCATATGACAGATAGAGCGGGTTCGTTGGTAAATGGTAACTTGAATACAAGTCGCAACTGATTTTTCTACTAGGAAAAGGAAACGGAGTTCCAAGTTATAGACAGTTGGTAATACAAGTCATGCCTTTGGGTTTGGTATGTCAAATCTAGGGTTTGCGTAAAAAAAGACCGAAGAGGAACAGCTCGTACTTATCTTAATCGTACTTAACTCATCGTAATTAGCCGCAAACTATCAAAAGGCGGTAGTTTCAGGGGGGCCAGAGAGATATAGCCTAATGGATTTCAGTAATAAATTCTCTTATGAATAATCCTGAATATTGCACGAGCAATATATATGAAAGCGCCAGGTCGCCCGGAGCTTAGCAGAACCGCTTTATTAATACTACTCTGAGATAGATCAGGACCCAGCGATGTTTAAGGGCTTTAACTATGTGGGCTATTTTAAATGACACTGTGCCATTTTCGTCGAAAAATTGAGAAAAGACTAAGCACCCTACAAATTTCAACTCGATGTTAATGAAAGCTTCCTTCTTTCGCGATATAGGGCCACATAGTATATATTGATCTCGATAGGTATACTTGTACCATCTACAAATGCTCGAGAATGTAATAATCGTTTGTAGACTATGGTAATATGGCTAAATAGGAACTAGGCCTGGAACGGTTTCCGATGAGGACGCTTTGTGAGGGAGGTGCGGAGATTCTGTAAAAAGACAGATGTTCTTATCTGAGCGCTTAATTGCTGGCTTTAATGAGAAGTTTAAATCTAAAAACCCAAATTTGGTCAAAACACTACTTCTTGACAACGTATTCCTAGGCCAACTAGTGGTTAAAAATCATGACAACCTAGACAGCATGTGGCTGTTCGGATGCCTTCGTCTACACTAAAAGGATCTAAATCAGGTCTTAGGTAAAACTAAAAAACAGCCTCTTAAAAAGAGTCTTATCACGTTTTAAATAGGAAGAGTTTTATTGATGTCGGTACGTCATTAACGGCGTCCTCATCGCTGCCAACCGCATCTGCGCCACTTAATAAGGATATTTAAGAGAATAAGTGTTGTTTAAACGTTCAGATTAAACCAAAGACAAGCGTTCCCTATACATGAAACGGAGCTTAACGGCAAAAACGCAGTAGAATACGATTCACCACTTAGAGAGTGCCAGCCAATTGTTCAGCTTGTTGCGTTGCAAAGATGAACTACTTGCGTCTGACTGTTTGTGATATACACGTCTGCCCTTGAAGTCTTCATTTGACGAAGGCTGCGTCAAATCTTATTGGAGGAAGAAAGGCTCTAATCTCGAAAGGTCACACAGTAGTTATCTGTCCATCGATAGCTGCAAGAACATGCTTCCATAAATTGGTCCATAAATCCATGGTACATTCAGGGATATCAGCGTTCGTGGCCCACAAACTCGCCGAGTGTGCAAAAGGAGATAGCAAACCTAGTATCTTAGCTGGGTTTGTCTTCGATGGCGTGAATAAGCCCACACTGATGTATCGAAATGAAGCTTGCAACCAGTTTCGATAGCCCTTTGAAACAGCCCTTTGAAACTTTGTAACGTAGTAACCCTTACATGTATGTGTTGTATGTATATATGTATGATGTGGTTGCTAACCTTATGGTGGCGAAAAACGTAAGTCTACTACGACGGGTCAGCACCACCGAACGGCCAATGTTCGTGATGTACTATCGACTATGTTTAATCATTTCTAAACAACATTTGACAAAATACACGGTAACCAGAAATTTTCGTGTTACAATGATCTGTAATTTCTCTTTTTGTGCTAAGTCGGGTGCTCTTCGTTGATGGGCCGCTTCCGTAGGATTTATAATGCCTTATACCAGAGCGGAGGAATTGTTGAAGCAATTTCCTGATGAGTTGAAGTAATGGAGGTGTATACAATGAGATCAACAGCGGGCACAGACGTGGTCCAACGACGAAGCAATCGAAGCATTACCTGGGGGTCGAATACTATCGCTCGTGATATCCTGACGCTCCTGAGTGCATCTCTAGCTTGGCTATTAATGAAAGAAATGCTAAGAGCAAAAACTTATTCAATGAAAAAACATGCCTTTTGTAATCGGACTGTTTTGAGCACTTCTTGTGAAGATCATTAGTCTCGACACTCTAAAGTCTGGACCTGTGTGCCTTGGGGGCAAAAAAATAAATATTGATGTATCGTTATTCAAAGGAATGAAACCGACATTTCGGAAATTAAAACGGAGGGATCCGACTTAATACGATAAATTACATAAAATGCCATGTGTGGTTCACTTTCGTAAAACTCTAAACGTCGGTATTGCGCACAACGTACGAGTAATGTACAGGTTGGATCGAGTCAAATTGTGGCCCATTAAGCAACTACATACAAGTGAGGCTAAACTTAATTTGCATATATATATATATATATATATATATACATATATATAAAGGAATGAACTTACCATATATCGAAAGTTAAGGAATTAGCTTTCGATATATGGTAAGTTAATCTAATCGAAATTTTATCAGGCATCTCTTACACAATAAGTTGTATATCATCCAGTAGTAATTCAGTAGTAATATAATAACTTGTTGAACTTAGACACGCAAAGTAATGCCTAACCGTACCCTTAAGTACCGAATGAGTAAAATTCTTCGATAAGAATATTTTTATATTTCGACCCTTAGATGTGCTTTGCGTGTAGTTGGATCAGTTGAACTTTCTTTTTTTAGATGTTAAATAAGTTTAATAAGTGATAAATACGCTTTCATTAGAGTAAACATGATACTAGCATTCGTACTCAATGAATGATACGGTCTTTTAGTAACGTAGAGCATCGGATTTGAACAGCAGAGTTACACCGAGTCAAAAATGTAACTTCGCTGTTAGGAAGTAGTTTAAAAATGTTTACGTAACTGTTAACATTGAAACATCATACGAACTTGAAAATAGTTACACCCTTCAATAAACTCACTCAAATGGTCGCTGCGTAGCATAAAATTTTCGTAATCTCAAGCTGAATAAGTCCGAGCGCTCAGTACGGCCTGCCAAACCACAAGGTCCTTAAATTTATGGATGAAATGTGGCAGATATGCATTATGCACTTGCTGCGGAAGGCGCCAGGATCTGGGCGATCGTGGTACGTTTGTGCGTACACATACAAAGATCTTAGCACCTATGGGGCGATGTCGCGTTCTGATTGACTGTTTAATAGTATTTGTGTTGTTTGGTAGATATATTTCGTTAACAGTCACCAGATCCACCCAGAAAACTAGGACTAGAAATCGTCGGAAATCAGGCGCAGCGATCGGGCTAGCCCTGTCGCGGAATTGGCCTGATGCGCATTTGAAATACGCGTGAGATTAGGGAAGCTCTTATAACAGTGAGCGTTCGCGAAGTGGCTTGACGCTACTTCAATTAACACTTTGATGAGATAGTTTAAGCATAGACAGCCGTATCTGTGCCTGCTGCCGAAGCTTTCATTGGTCTTAGAATACAGAGGCTTTGTGGTATGTGAAATGGGCAGTAGACGAGGTAGAGATAGGCAGGACTTGTCGAGCTGTGCTAAACTAGTTCTTGTTTGAAATGTGACATTCATGTAATGAATTGCGGCCTAGTGATAAGCACCCACAGCGAGTATATGTAGATTATAAAATTTTGACCCTTTTTATTCAGACTGGGAAAACTAAGAAGTCGAGTTGGCCTATTAGAAATCTGGGTATGACTAACATAATAACACGGTATAACGTCAATTGACACTATTTATATATAACATTATTTAGTGTAGAACTTCGCATTGGTAGGTAGAGGAGTGTTGATCGCCGACCGTATGGTATCTTGCTTTCCAATATAGTGAGTATTTCCCTATTGACGACCATGCCGACATCGTAGTGGTTCGATGCATAGCATCGTATGCTTTCCCGTCTATCTATTAACTCTCGCTAGTAAGAGGGCACAAATATGGAAAGCATATAACACCAGCTTATAATATTGGTTCTGGTGAGCGGCCGGCTTGACAGCGGTCTCCCACGAATGATCTGAACTGATCAAATATGTTTACCTATAACATGAAATTCTAAGAGTGGCCACAGAAACACTATTTGCTGGCAGACATGCGATACTGTACGTCCTTCTGACTGACTGTGCCCGATACCGAAACTCGGAATATATATATAGATATAGATAGATACTGGTGATGATATGGATAGATAATGCTACAGTCTACGAAGCAGTATATAACAGTGTCCTAACGACAGTCGTCACGTTAATGGCATCATCAGTTTTTTTTTTTTCATTTTTATCTCACTGCATCCAGCCGTTATTTGTTAACATCACGAATTGGAGAATGTCAAGCGGTGCATTAATATGAGCGGGCGGGGGCAAACAGCGAAACATTGAAGCGTGAAGAATATGAATGGCGACGCGTTTGACGCAGGCGTTGCCCGAAATAGAACGGTAATGAGGAAGGCCTCATTATAAGCTTCGCTCTTTGCCTCCACTCATTTTCGCACTTACCGGACCGGCACAGTCAATCGGGTATCAATAAGGCTCTCGGAGCTGTGACAACTAGTGCTACAGCCAAGCGCAGACCGTAGAACAAGAATTGTCAGATATTATTGACAAGAACTGTTGTGCGATTGTTAAACGATGCGAGTCGAGTACTACCAGCTCAACATATTAATTAAAAGATATCAAGCATTAGGTACTATTTCAATAGCCGTACGAAGGATGGAGAAGATGCGTTTGGCTAGCGTGACGTATTTGGTGGCCACGTGGCGTCAAGTCCCGCCTTTGAGTGTAGTTGACTATTCAGTGATGGTTCGATTCGGGATGTCTTGTCAGCGACGCTTCTCTACATATTTCATATGGTATTGCCTAGTGGCGACTGTTTATTCGGGCGATGGTACATGGCACACTTGGCGCCTACATACCTGCGCAGATGCAGAGATATACAAGCACACGGGCTTTTGTTGAATGAGGACGTCTTGCGCAGCTCGGAGCAATCGGACAGCCACGGATGTTGATGAATAGTAGATAAATTTTCTTGTACTACACGCGATACAGACTAAGCTACTAAATAGAAGATGGCCACCACTGTTTTGGTCTGTTTTGTTTCTATGTTACATTAGAGTCTTGAATATTTCAGTTGAACTACGGGAGGACAAAAATTAGTTAGTTTCCAACTAGGGCTATGACAGAGAGCTTCGAATTGTAAAGGAATACGGCCGTATCGATTCATTGCTAAATTAAAATCTTCTGCCTTAACTGCTAAAACCGAACGTATTGATAATTTGAGTGAAGTGTGACATGGTGGATCGGGGTAGAATGTCGTCGGGCAAGGCTCGACCTACTGGTGTGATACTTCACAGCTAGAAATAATGCAGTTGACTGAGTAGTGCGAAATAGTAAGATAAGATCTGAATTCAGCTCCCCAAAAGGTAGTATTTAGATGCATGTTTTGTCCTTCTATTCGACTGAACGGGTCGAAATATTCCTACCAAACTGCTAAACATTTGCTCTCCAAACACCAACCCTATTCGGGGGTGCCTCTGATAAAAATGAGGTTTCAGCCTCTTCGAGGCAAGCAAGTGTAATTTTCTAGGTTACACTCTGAGGGACACTAGCTGGCAGCTGCACGATACTCTGAAGCCGGAGTTCGTTTGGACGCGGTCCTCTCTCATTCAAAAATAACATTTTTGAAAAAAACACTCCGCGTATTTGCATTGCATCTGGTTTTTGACATAATTCGTCACACTTGCGAATGTGCTTGATATTTGTAATCTACGTGTGTTCTACTGTATCTAGAAAATTAGGGGTGATAGACAGAGCTTAGCCGACCCCATTCCCACGTTTTTATCGCAGAGACGAAAGATTAATTTAGAGCGATATCCTAGCCTAGATAGATCGCGATGATACAGCACCAAGCCAACGCAACACAAGTAAACAAATTGCGGGAAAACCTTGTTATCTTGTTCATTTGTTATAGCTCGATATTTTAGAAGCACCAGCGTCCAGGACTACGGACGTTTTGCGTTGAGTCTGCAGTAAACTTAAAAGTAAAGTAATTTGAAGTAAAACCCTCCGCGTCGGAACAACCATGAACACCGATGGTCTATCGTTGTATTTCAATTAGAATATTATTACTACTACTATCTAATGATCGATGTTCTTGGGGTAACCTGTCGGAAATATATCTCACATGCACGCAGTGTTCCACATTCTGGCGAATCTAAGTCATTCTGGCTCACTCGCAAATCCAGTCACTTTGGCCGCAAAATATCCTGTTTTTTCGCAGTACTCTCTGCATTTACCATTTGAGACTATGACAGCAGATGCAACTGAAATACGCAGTGGGCTTCACTGTGATTTACTGCCGAAAAAATCATTTTGATAATATAACCTAGGAGTTGGTCTTCCAGCAAGGGGAAACTTAAGATTTAGTCCCATCGGTTTACGTGACAGGCATCTTCTTCCCCTCGACGCTTATTGTCGACGTTGCAACATTTCTAAATTGAAGAAAAGGTATTTAGTTTGTATATAAATACTTGACATAAATCGAAACTGCTCTTGACGGTAATAAGATGACGCACCTGAATAAGTATTGAAGTAAACGATCGCAGAAGAACTCTGCGAATGGTCGGTTAGGCGAAATTTCCTAAAATAGATTACTGTGTTAGGGATCAACTACAGGGCAATAACGCATTCTATTTTGTAGATTGTTTTTGTCATCCGTAAGAAATCTTCCGTCCTTCCTTACGCGCTCCCATCGTAAAAAATATAAAGTATCAGTTTTTTCAGTTGGAATAATAATAAAGGTAATCGCGTATTCCTTCCTTCAAGCATGTTTTGTATGGCGAAGAGGAACATCCGTTCCCTTATACCCTCACCATACTTGTACTGGCGTCCTGCCGTTGAAACAGATGGACAAACAATTACATAACACACACATGCCTCCAAAATCTAGTGGCAAATGTTCAAAACAATGCATACAATCTTTCTTTAGGCGGTCGCCGTGGCAAGGTGTTCCGTTTAAATTTGTGCGCGTTTCTGATGTAATATCTTGGTCGTGCCTGTTTCGCGGTCAGTGTTACTTGCTTCAGTAAGCCCCTATGCATAAAGGCAATTGCATTATTGCAAATAATAATAATAATTGCAAATAAAGACGGGATTAATATTTAAACACTTTCGGTCAGAGAAATCTCGGCCGAAATGTCGTGAGTCAGGGGACGTAATACACGCTTCACTAAATGCGTGGTAAATTGTAAAGGATATCAATAATTATATGGATGGCAGCTTTCTTAGATTTAAATACACTATAAAACGTATCAATAAGCCAATGGACACTTCCAGGACTAACCAAATGCTGTCTACGAAAGCACGCAGAGTTTGTCTGCGTGCTTTCTTAAACAAACCCTGTCTATAATCCGCACGGGGTGCGTGCAATGCATCCAAGGTGCATGCTTAATTTACGTACACTTTCTAGCGGTTCGTATCACCACTCGAGTTCCGCGATGAGTGTGTTTATTATATGATACAGTATTCGCAGCGTCACCACTTGAAAGGTACAATTCATGTGGTCGTTGAAACGTAGACATATTTATTATCCGCAGTGTATGTGTTAATCTGTAAATGTTTTTCAACCAAAATCGCAATTGGTTATGAAATCTATAGCAAATGGCATTAATAGTTGAAATTTACCAACCGATATGGTTAGACAATACAGGATTGACAATTAGCTAATTAGTACCACACAGTTCCGCGGGCCTGAATAGGTTTATTTTAGCAATACGCAGATAGACGACTACGATCACACAAGATCACGATCTATACCGTTATAAGCATATCAAAAACTTCTAATAAGGAAGTGCGGTATTCATCTTGTAAGTGTTCCAACTCCTCTCTGTTGCGCTATAACGGATCTGTATATTTTTGTTATCGATCAGATTATCCATGGCTAGGGCGACAATGACTATTCTAACCGTGAACTCTCTATGAATTCTGTGTCGATGTCTTGTATCTTCAGTATTCCATCACGCAAACTTCCTGTCTTCAATCATTCCTGAATCATGGTATGTGTTCCATTTGCGCTCTCAGTCAGCTTCTGAAGACAATTTGCTATGCCTCTAGTCACTGATGTATTAATGAGAACGTCAACAATTCCGTCTGTATTTTACTTTACATCGATTTGTCTCATTGTTGTTGTTCCAGCATGCTCATCGTGTTGGGAACACTGGTTGGTGGTATCGCTCAGTAAGTATCAGACGTTATAACAATTTCTTAGTTTTTTTTTAAGCTATCCGATGTCAAAAAATGTATGATCGGTATTATAGATCAGAGCATTAGCTCTCCCACACTGATAGCATAATATAATAAATTCATCTACCAAATTGCCATTTGTCGAACACCTCTTAGGACGCTACCGGTTCCTTTTCTATGCCGTTTGTTAAAGAACTGAGTACTGAATTATATTATATCTCTGCGGCGACTCCTACAATGCACCGCGATGTCGAAGCGGAGAAAATGTTTTTTGATAAAAACTGTGCGGTCTGAAACAAGTAGTGATGATGAAGCGACTCTCATGATGTTTCTTGCCGTGGCATGTAATTTCAGCATCAGCAATAATGACACGCTCCCGGCATTTTCACCAGACACGTTCTTTTTGTACCTGCTACCACCGTAAGTTCATCGGACATTTTACTTTTAATGTAAATATCTTACTTCCTTTAAATGCCGTAAATTTTAACATAGACGTCCTGTATATGGTGCATGTAAAAAACCTTATTACCTCCTTGGTATATCAATCTGTCATACCCATCTATCGTAATGGTATATTTCATTGGACTAAATCTTTTCTACAGAAGATCCTTTCACATTTCTGCTCAGCGGTTGAGGCTGTACAAGCCCTGAACGAACTGCGTAACCGATAACTCAAAACGTTTAGCCGGATGCAGCTGATCACAACGAACATGTACACATGTGAAAAGCAATCTATGTATTTTTAAAGCCATAGCATGAAAATAGAGTCAAGAAAGTATACTTATTTAGAGATTATTCTATAAAGGGAAGGGATATACATTAGTTCCCTTACTTGCAGCAGACATTGGCAAAAGACGTATGAACTTAGGTCAAAAAAGTTACATGCCGGTTGGGTATAGGCTCACAAGGACGACTTGGATTGTTAACCTGTCGTTGTAGAATACAAAGCGATCAAAAGAAACGGATCTATCCAGTCACGTACGTCTCTGATGAGCTCTTTACTTACTAACAAGGCAATCTGCTGTTGGTGTCTTGCATAAGCAAGCTTACCCACTTTTAAAAAAGAACGCATTTCACGTACCAGACATGTTATGCCCACTATACGCCTGGTTAACGTTAGATGATGCACGTAGCGGGATCACAGGCGTGACAACTCCGTCACACTTACTCCCTAGCTCATTAGGTTGTAGTAGAAGACAGAAAAAACTAAATTGAATCCTCGTGCTTAACTATATATTTGTGTATCTAAACATTATAACTGACGAAATGACACAGACAGATCGCGGACCAGTAAATCAGTGAAGGCATGTACAGCTTAGCCACAAAAGCCACAAAGGCCAGAAAAGCCACAAACAAAATTCAAATGCGACCGTTCGTACGGTTGGTACGGTGTTCTTCCGTTCCACAAGATTTCCACTGCAGCAGCGTACTCTTATTCTGTCTAGCACGCAAATAACTGAACCCAACGCAAACCATCCATCGTGGTAAAGTATTTCAAATTTTTGCAGTCTGGTACGATTACTTCCTTATTTAGTTAGACCTTTGTTCCTCTTGCCGCGAGCACTTTTCACGCAATCAACCCCATCCTAATAACCACAGAACCATAGGCTGGTCCTGCTGTAGGAAGGCTCAATATTATTCTGTATCCAGTATGATTCTGAAGTTTGTTCTCCGATTGTCTAGTAACAGCCAATGATATCCGAACACGTGACGCATAACTAGCTCAGACAGGCTTAAAATGAACGAAATTGAATTTGTTAATTGGCCGCACATAGGCCTCGTACAGTTTGATGGCGCGTGTCCTTAAAGTACGGCTACAGTTAATAGTGATGCTTTGGACAGCGATGTGATGGTTTTCTTAGTATGAAATTGACAGGAGTGAGGCTTAAATTATGAGGTTTTTGCGGATACGCCTTGACAGAGGATCAATAAGGCAAATAGACTTGAGTGTGTGAATGTAAGTAAGAAAGGTTTAAAGGAGACTCGCACGTGATAGAAAGTTACGTAAAGGTTTACCTCGGCCAAAGTGATGGCAAATGCGATGTTGAAATAAGAAAACATGGCAATTTCAGCTGAGCTCATTCAGTTTATTGTAGTTCACAGAAAACTGGACTAGGGTCGGCGACTGTAGCAACAACGATACACTTATAATGTGTTAATGTGCGTTGCAATGTTTATGGTACTTAGGTTAGGTAGTTGCACAAAATTGAAACCTTTCAGCAGTACTGCAATTAACTTCAATGGCAAAGTTACACTGGACTAATCGCATTATCCTATTCCATTTACATTATCCTTTAACTCAAACTCGAAAACTTCGTACGTGTCTTTAACGCCGCTTGTTTAGGACATATTTAGAACAACCGTTTTAATGTCAGTGTATCTGAGTGACATAGATCCTAACATAATTTGGCAAGAATGCATTCTCAAATGGGTCAGTCACGGTTCTTTCGTAAATTCTAGACTCAATCGCTTTCTGTATCTGTTTATACTACGAACCATTTGTCCTGCTTTGTCTTGCAAGAAGGTGCTTTGTAAAGTTCTGTATCTTATTCTGTTCGATTGAAATTGGCTATCTGAAACAATTCAAATAATAATAATAATAAGTCGGCAACTACAATACAGAAGAGATCGCACGGATATTACGATTTATGTTATTTTTACTTACTGTTTTTCACTTCTTATTTTTTTAAATTTTTTACTCTTATTTATTTTTTTTTTTACTTATTTACTTCTCTCTAACGCTGTCATGGGCAGTGCTATCGTAAAGCGTTTCTAGAAGCTATCGGTCCGTAGCTTCAATCTTCTATTACAGCTAAAATTGAGAAACTCGTATTCAGTTGGAATATGCTTACCGAACTTAACGCTTTGTCGGATAGCCTGGGTGCAATACTCTTGATTACTCCAAATTGACAACTAGATTGGACCACCTAACCGATTTGAATTAACAGAGTACAACACTTCCGCAAGTTACGTGCTCTTCTAGACGACTCTGGAAGGCAATATTGAAGTTATTTCCAATCAACCGCTACTTTTTGACAGCATAGTAGGTTCCGTCTAAACCTCCCGGTATGGACGTTCAGATGGACGCTAAGTTCGATCAGAGAAGTTTGTTGCAATACGCTTCGACACAGGGTCCAACAGGGTCTGAATCGTACATAAAACACCCTATGGTTTATCAAGGGCAAACGCGTTTACCCCCCCCCCCCCCAAAAAAAAGGGGTGTAATTAGTCTCGGATGATATTATTGATGCATTGCCGCACGGAGGACTGCAACAGAATTGACTCAATGCAGTTTCGCATGTTTAACTACATTCAAGATGCGGCGTGTTCTCTGAATGTACAAGGACGTATCCATCTCATAGCTAAACTAGTTTAAGATATAAAACCAGATAGACGGGTTCCAAATCGTATAAATACCAGAAGCTTCAAAGCACCTCACATCCAACACTGCCGCTTTGTCTTGAAACCACTAAACCCCTTCTGAGTAAGCCCCCGTGTCCCCATTACAAACCGCACCGCGTCGAACAAATTAGACTGCTTAATTACTTTTCCGTATGGGCAGAAAAAGTTGTCGATGCAAAGTCTAAATGCGTATGGACATGCAGAAATCGAATATACCTTCTACCTTTAACGGCTATAGGAGCTGGGGCGCATAGATACAGTGGAAAGCTTCGTTATGCCAACCTCTCCGTCGCTTCACGCTATCGTTCGACCGTCTGGGTCTTCGCCTTTTGTCAAAAACATTCACAACATTTTCAAATAGAAGTCGTTCGTTAAAATTCGATGGCTCAAAGTGTTTCCTTTTATTTAGTTTTGATAGTCTCCATCGGTCGACGTCCTGTTTCCTCGTACATGGCTAGCTGCGATCCTATCACTTACTCGAATTGTTGCCAATCGCTGCTTAACTTATATCGTACGGAAGCAAAAAATACACACCATAGACGTTACGACTAAACATGTTCATACGAATGTCGGCATGTAGGCTTTGGCACACGTTGCCGTTCCAGCAACTAGAAAAGGCAAACGCGTTGAATTTCTCTGGTGACGTAACGATTTTGCAGATTTTATGTTAGACATTGGCGCGTTCGTTGCCTTCGAAACAACGGCACCTGCCGATTGTTTACAAACTCTCCCTGTATACTTCGCTTATTTTTGTCAAAAAACTGCAATAGAGTGCTGGAAACGAGGTGAGCCGACCTCATGGTGTTTTAGTTGTCTGAATTCAAAGCCAAGTGAGGCACCTAATCCGTTCCGTCCAGACACATTTTCATTCCCCACAGTACTGGGCTTTACGAGAGCCCTCCTCAAAGGCCACTAGTCAGATCTAGGTTGGATGCCAATACAAATATTAAGCAGCATAAGATAGTATTGTATATCGTAGGTAAAACAATCCGCATTTCTTCCTTTCAGAAAAGCACGAATTGTCTGCGACGGGACTGTATGCTCAGATTGTTCGCCAGCAACGTAGAAATCATATGTGTAAGATGCCTGATAGGGAGCTTCATGAACTACTCGTGCACAGCTGGTTGAGTGTAGCAGCAGGGCGCAAGTAGTCCCGGTAATTTTGGCCCTGTTTTAATTGGAGGGGCCTTATGAAATTAAGCAGCTGCGTTCTGATGTGTGTCTGTAAATGAAGGCATTACTCGCCCCTTTGATGGCAACGTTGCCTAATAAAATCCGTGGACTTGAATCAAATACGTAATTGTTGCATTATATTTTTAGCAGACATGTCACAGTCGAGTGCAGTAGTGACGATAGTATAAAATTAACAGAAGACTCCAACGTGACCGTGATATCCCGTTAAACTTGTTTTACTATTGCAGAACTGTGGAGGACTGATGTCTTTGTGCGATACGCTGAAGCTAACAGAGAATGCTTCTTGGTAGACGGTTTAATGGCCGGGCCGATCGCTGTTTAAATTAACGTTAAACAATAGTAATTGAGTCTTTAAATCGCTGCTTTCTAATAATTGTGTGCCGTGGCTAGATGAAATCAATTTTAATAAGCTAGCTATGTAACATTCCCTCTCGGATAGGCTCATTCTTTGCCGTTTTGACTGCAGGTTTTTTCCACACCTTCTGTTTTACCTAACTTTGTGTATGGAGTATATTCGATTGTTTCATACTAAATTGGATGAATACGAAATTTCTTGCCGTTGTTTTTGGAACTTGGGTCCTCAGTATCATTGGCAGCATAACCTAGCCTCTTTTCCGACTGAGCCTTGCGTTACGTTGATCTCACGCTCACTTTCATCATAACGCAGAGCATTTGTGGCTCTTCAGTGCACATGTGCCATACGTCACTATAAAAAATAAGAAGAAATAAATATTGTTGCACGCCTCCACAGAATTTGGTGTTCAACCTTTGCAACAGAAAGTTCCATGAATAAATGACCCGAGGTTGTAAATGGCTGAACACGTTTCACGTGGGTATCGAAGGACAACGTGAGTGGCTGCATGGCCGGCTTGTATATGCGGGCCTTTGTTTATAATGCCCTGTCACCTTCAATGGGACCGAATAGGCGGGATTAGAACT
The DNA here is from genome assembly GCF_002443255.2 of Varroa destructor. Taxonomy (NCBI): domain Eukaryota; kingdom Metazoa; phylum Arthropoda; class Arachnida; order Mesostigmata; family Varroidae; genus Varroa; species Varroa destructor. Next base: position 42,605,079 of record NW_019211457.1, read on the forward strand.
CAATCACGAATCGAGGGCAAGCATTTAGCAGTACTATGTGGTAGGGTCCAAGCTTACACAACCCTTTTTTACCGATATGGTGCCGCCAAGCAGAGTGTAGGAGCGCTCGTTGAACATGTTTTTACCTAAGCGGGTAGCTTACTAAGATATATGCTAATGCGATTATGTGTTCGTCTCATTGTTACAACATTGCCTTTATTTTACATGTAAAAAAAGATCCACCGACCATGTCCTCACCGTTTTCACATTGTGTCTATCCCCCAGTTTTAGTTAAAATTCCTTTTACGTTTATTTTGCTAATTCGCATTCGGATTTACTAATTCGGTACGTGTACTCAGCCAAAGCCAGTTACGTATTCGGAAAGATATTGTTATTATAGGCCGCTCATTTTTATTATGATAGGACGTTCATTAAAAATTGCGCCGATAGATTGACACCTCCAGTAAAAAACGAGAGTGTACACAGTTTCATGAATTGGCTTTTTCTTAGGAAGGAAGACATGATTGTTCAGGTCTTTGCGTGGTGTCCTGTCTTCTCTAATCATCGGAGATCACCATCCGTAAAAATATATACCGAGATTGCCGCTCAAATCAGATTTCTATTGCGTCTAAACAAACGCACGCATGATAGATGACTGGTGTTTTGGGAGACATCAGACCAGAGCGCGGACTAAATTTTCATGGAACGCACGAATCAGAGTGGGACTTCATCTGCTGTAATCACTGTAGGTATGCGAATCGGCAGAAAACAACTGAGACACTACAGTTTAACCGTCAGCCAAGAATTTATGAAAGCGATAGGACCTTAATTAGGTTCGGGTTGTTCCCTGCGAGGTGGGATGAAAAGGCCTTTGGAAAGATCGCCTGAATTGAATGGCCTGTTTAGCTATGAGATCCCGCTTAATAAAAACATTTGTTGGATTACCAAAAGAAGATTGTAGCTCGCATAAATACCTCAAATCGCTCTACTGCCCCATTCAAATCAGCTAACAAATTTCTCTACTGCTCCTAATCTTTCCCTAATTAGAGCGATTTGGCAGTCGTGCATCTCCAAGTGTAGGTCGTCACGCTAGCGGATAACCCTAGGATATGTGTTCACGTAGAATACATGGCTGCAGCCGGTACGTTAAGTTAATGCCGGTTTTTGCATTATTTTCAGCATTGTACTCGAGTCTTCGTACTCGCTATACGACAACTCATTTTTCTCAAACATCGGAACGATTCTTCTTTACGCCGTTATGGTGAGTGATGTAGGACTAACCCTAAGCCTAATAAGCCTCTTGAGGATGCTTGTCGTTGTGAGTGTTTGTTATAGTTGTTGATTCCAAGGAGGAATAATATAAAAATAGCCGTGAGAGTAAACAGGTCAACAACTCGGGAGAAGCTTCCCGAAACCGTAACAGTAAATATTCGTCCTGTATCTTCACTGATTTTTACTTACACACCGACTAACAGAAATACTTTGCATGCGTAATCCGTAAAGCTTCCTGCACATGTTTGCTTTGATGATGTCGTTGTTGACGTTATTAGATAATAAAACATTATCCCTACTACGGTACATGTTGGCAGCTGTTTGAGATCAAAGTTTGCTTGGCTCCTTGTACAAAAGCTAATACAAGCTCACTCGAACGAGCTAGCTATTTCTAGCAGACATCAGCTGCGCGGAAATTAAAGTTTACGGGCCCAAAACTACTTATATATTAACCAGTGGCTTGTTGACTCTGTGGAGCGTAATATCGTATGTGGAAATTAAACGAACATTACTTCAAAACTGGGGTCGTGGAAGTGAGAGAGAAGCTCTTATTTAATAATTAAAAAAAATGATGAAAATCTAATGATCGAGGTTAACCGAAGAATGTGTCGACTTCCCGTTGCGTCGCCATTATATATATATATATATATATGTATATATATATATGTATATATATATATATATACATATATATATATATCTATATATATATGTATATATATGTAATTATTGTGCGGTCGTGGCGGATGAGAGTCGATCATTGCAGACGCACTCGGAAGCGCTGTAGACACGTCTTGCGGCATGCTATGATAATAGTTTATCTGGGGCCATACGCAGTGCAGTACGTTATCTTTCGTCTGCCCCAGCGAAACTTGATGAAAAGAAGAATAGCAATCCTGCTACTACAGTGCTAACAAAATCTGACACTTTGGTTATGTCCGCCTATCTATTTTCTCTAATAAAATACATTCACTTAACTTAAGTCGCAATGTCTGACATACGAGTGTGCTAAAATTAGCCGTGCCTTACATTTTGTTTCTACGCAACTTGCATAAAATAAGGATGATAATAATGAGCGGAACAAAATTACTCCAGTCATATGTACATATGTAGACATCTGAGGTGATCGATAATCTGTCACACATAGTACGTGTCAGCTGTCACACATAGTACGTGTCAGCTGTCACACATAGTACGTGTGCCCAGATGCGTCCTGCGGCGTGTTCATAAAGATATTTCGCTTGCGGCGACTAAAGGGTTTTTCGACTAGGTCAACCTTGAAAGTAGCCGCTTGGCATTCTTGGAAGAAGAAGAAGAAGAAGAAGAAGAAGAAGAGGAAGAATGAAGCCAATTTCAAACTCTAGTATGAACCAAAACAGGGAGCTCGAGGTTGTAATCGGCCTGAAGCAAACGTAACCACGCATCCGAACGTGAACTCGACTATGTTCTAAATTTCTTTGCCTTTTATCTGGTAAAGCCCTGACAATTCTCTGCCTCGCAAGCTATGCTGACGGCAAATATTTTTCGGCGCCTGTTTTCGACTCGTTAGAAAATCAGAGGTATTTTTCATACTCTTATTTATCGATCAAAGGCCTTCAGAGTAAAACGGTACGTTCTGTTTTCAAATTCTATTCGCAAAAAAAATATTTTTCGTAATGACGTGGGTCATAGTATACCGTAGTTAAACCCAATAATAGCAAGGCATGCGTGGAAATACTTAACTTAGAAATGACATACAGTAACTTTGATCGATTACAATTTTAGTCGAAAATGGAGGTCTTCTTTATGTAAATTTCGAGGAGAAAGACCAGCTGAAAACGCCCTGGAAGCGAAACCATAGATTTGTACAGCGAAATGATGAGATCCAATAAGAATGTAGTCGGTAACTGTTTTTTTTCCACCAAAAGATTACGCTGTAGAGTTTTAATGAATGGTTCTAACTTAGTTCAAGCGGTCGAGTTTTGATTACCATTGCTTTAGCTCTTGTCACCGTCATTTCGGAAACATTTCAATGGCTCAACTTAATCCAAATCGTACAACAGACAAGATCATAGTGAACAAAATTACAGTTGACTTTAAAAGTATAATTTTCGCCTTTTAGTGGGAAAAAGTGTCTGTGACGTTGGAAGACATCAGAGAATTGGGACTTTTAAGAACTCCAGTGGCACATTCAGTGGATACTGGAAAATTCTAACAGATTTATAGGCTGAATGTTGATTGGAGCGTATGAGTCGGAAAAGCTTTCAATGTTCTATCTGAATAGTTTAATCATATGTTGTGTGCCTCACTGTTGTGATCTTAATTAACGCTTAATTAATCAAGGGTCTTACATGATTTCGGAGTGCAAATATATCTTCTTGAGGTTAGCGTTGTTGACGACGCTAGCGTATCGATTAACTTTTTTTTTTCAAGAACCTGGGTCTTAACCCAAGTTCCACAGAATCAAACAAGTTTTCAACAGTACATTCATGCGTAGTTTTTCAGGTGAACAAATAACTTCACGCAGCCTAAACGTGAACTTTACGCAGAGTGTTTTTTTTTTCCAGGCCAACAACGAAAAAGTTTTTCCTACATCATTTCGCTAAAGGCAGCCCTTTAGTGCATCATTATGCATTTAGTGTAAGCGAAGCTCATTAATGTTATGAGCTCTGCATCAATTCGTCCTGGCGCACATATTCAAAGGAAGTCTGTTCGGTGTAACAAAAAGCTTTATTTTGACGCAGGCCAACATCGCTCGTTTAGGAATAGAAACACTTCAAAGTTGTCTAGAAGGTCGTCAGTCCCGTAAGGCCAACTTATTAAGCGAAAATAGGCACAACGTATCATTTTTGAACTGTTTATTTTTTTACATTCATTGAGCTGGCTCAGTCGTCGTACCATATCATCATCGTAGGATTAAACTATTCTAACGACAGCGTGCTAAAAGATCTTGAAAGCCCAACTTAGTAGACGTCGCTCTAGCGGTTAGTTCACGGCCCCGACGACACAAGGGTGTATTAGATAACATTTTAGCTAACACCTTTCCGACTTGTAGAATGCCTTTTCTGTTTTCCTTTACGGAATTCTGAATTCCACTTAACAAGATGCCGCTGTCGCGAATTCTGCAGTCTCATTGTACGTACTACGACCTATCTACAAGGGATGCCTAGTTGGCAGAGTAAAAATTTTCGAAATGTTAGGCCAGCACTAAGTATTCAAACAAATTGTAGAGGGCAAATCTACAAAACCAGTGTTACTTTGGTTGGAAAATTTACGTTAAGAATACCTTGTAAAACGTTAGCCAGTAACAAGTTCAATACCGAACGTGGCTTAAGGACGAGGCTAATGCACACATATATTGTAGCATTTTTAACACAGTAGGACCGATGCGATCAGGAAGCTGATGATATCGTAGAATACCAGTATCACAGTAAAACGTCGAAAAGGTGCCCGAGAAGAATCGAAGTATTTAAACAGCCGATATATTGCTTCTGACTAAGGATAGGTTCGGACCATTTGGGGCTTTTGCAGCCGGATCCTAAATACGACCTTAACAAAGGTTGCCAACTTCGACACCCCCTTCAACCATGGCATTGCGTGTGTCAGAGGAAAAGTCATGAGATGAAGGGGATTATAACAGATACCTCAGTTATGATTGCTGACGAACGCTGGACAGATTTATCAAAGTTACCTTGTTACCGAAACGTGTGTCTTACAAATGCACGTTCCCAGTTTTGTTTAATTACATATGTAGATCTAAGACTTCTGAGATCTAAAGTATTTGTAAGGAAATGCTGATTGTCTCCAGCACCGGATCAGGCTTCGAGGTTCTGAATGTCACCCGATCTATGTGACGCTTAAAAATATACTTTTGTAGCAATCGTTGAGAACAACATCCTTAGGTATGAACGTCATATTACTGCTTTTAAAAAACATCGAATAATTAGGCCTCCCTGTTTAGGGTTCCTCTTTTTCAACATTTCCCTTAACTGAATACGGTTTGCACGAGCACTTCAGACACTTGTCCCGAACATAGTTCGTTGAACCACGCCGGTCGCGATAGCCAAGGTAATCTTCGCCGAGGATCTAGGTTGCCACCTAAAGCCAATTGGCTACAATCTACACGTCGCTACGCGCTATACGGCCTTACAAATGTTTAAGGAAGATAATAAATTAAGTTAATATTTTCTAGAGAGAAAGCTTTCATCTTCTTGCAGTATTGGCTGGCACATTGCATTAACAGTTGCTTGGTACACTATAAGCTCGGCACAAAGCTATTTGGAAAACCACAGTCTTCTTTTAGACGTTAACGGTATCTTTTATAGATGGCGATTAGATTTTTTACGTACACGTAAAGATTTCAAATTTGTTCTGGTTTATTCACAAAATATATTATTTGTAGCGCGCCTTACCTAGGGCGATTTCAGGTTTACTTAATGATATGGTTGGGTCGCCCGTTCTATTTTAGAAAAGTCTTACCTCGTATATATAAGCGGCAGTAGAGAGAGGGTCGATTTTGTGTGTAGCCTCTAACTTGTTTCAATTAATTAGACGCTCGTTTGTTGTCGAAAAGGTATCATATCCTTGGCCCCTCGAAGGCTTTCAAGCTCTGCCGCCAAACAGATCAACGGAAACCGCTTTACTGCGCGCAGTATATTGATGAAGGAAAGACAGATTATGTTCTCTTCGATAAATGGTAGCGAAAGCTGATATTCTTTAACCTTACAATCTACTTAGGTTTAGATTTGTATAAAGCTGTATAAAGCTGATAATACGACGACTGCAACTTAGCAGGCTAAAAGGGACGTCTAACTTTAGGTGTTTGAAAAACATGAACCAATTCAAGTAAAAAACTGAACGATGATCGAAGTTACAAAACGAATCGTGCATTATGATGGCATATGTGAAAGTATGCAATAAAACTCCGTAGCGAACTTTTATCGCTAAACAAACGTATCCTTTTGCCATTCCCATTAGCGGGAACTGAAGAATTGGGTTATCCAGTCCTAGCAATGTATAGAGGTAGCAGCCATCCTCTGTTTATAAAGCCACATCAGTCAAGCATATGTGTGGGTTCGCATTTGGGCGAAAACCCAGACGCGTGGCAAGTCTTCAAAAGGCGCCCAATCGCTATGTTTCTGTGCGTATCGTCGCTTGCAATATATTACTCGATAGTTTTATATTGTCAGTACCTTTATGGATACGTATTTTTATACCGAAACTTCTACATACAATTTTTTCTTCCCTATGCAATTTATATTTGCAGTAGCCTCATTCCTCTGCTCGTACCCATTGTCCTCTATTCAAGCTCGAAAATGCACATATATGTATAGTAATGCCAAATAAATCGACGCAGGAGAGGCGTCCGATCCATTAAACAGATAAATCTGTAACCGAAGCTTATTTACGGAAAAAAGGCAAACACATTTTTTGATTTTGATTAAAATTACTTCGTTGAAAATATCTAGGCGGATTCTTGAGAAGACTGTGGGTTCTTGCGTTTGAGTGCTGTCGATGACCTCTGCACTCTACAATGATGAGCGTATATAGCTGCGATATCGTAAGCTTTACACTTGTGGACTTCGTGAGATCTTGATTATTTATGATCGTTTCGCTTAACAGATAACATCGAAAGGAACTTTTGATGGCAAACATATAGGACACGTGTTCAGGGATGCACAATTTGTTCCAGTGGTTCTTGGAAGGCCTCCGCCCAACGTTGGTTAAATGAAGGCCATAACAATTCCACCCTATACTCAGCAAGCGTATTAATTTGCGTTGATCTTCTTCAATAATAATACTTCGCATAAACGACATAGCTTGTATCATAAACACAAATAATTAAATGGGCATATTCGTATAGCAAAAATGAAAATAGTTTTTTTTTTTTTTTTTTGGTAAAAAGTGATCGCTTATGTTTTTAGACCTAGTTTACCTTTCTCACAAAAACGTTGCACGAAAACTAACATTGTAGCCGTATATATTCCTCCGTCCTATCGTATGGAATGCAACGAAATCGTTAACCAGATATGCTGTATGGGTGCATGGTCGAGGTCGCAATTTGATACCGAAAAGACCACTGTCTATGGCTGTGCATAGATAACATACCCGATATGAATTCTCAAACCTCCAGCATCGAGTGGAATCTGAGTTCTCTTTCCCATGCTTTATAAACACACTAACCTCTGGCTAGGCCTTTTTAGTCATCTCACCAAAGCGATGCAATACAGATGAAATTTCGGCGGTGGAAGCAACTGCTTCGCAGATGGCCCGCTTCTCCTGTGCCTGCAGCGTGTTTAGGTGTCTCCACATAAACCGCCTTGTTTATGCAAAGAAACCTAAACCTGACAGGTAACAGATAGTTAACAAAGCGACTGATTATTACGAGAAAAAAGTAGAACAGCAAAGAGACAATGAATAATGGCTACGGTTATATTATAGTTAGGTGTGACAGATTTTAGGGATACATGGTGTTTTTTCATTTTCTGTCGATATATCAATTGTGCAGATGAGATCTGCCTCGCATATTTTGAACCAGACATAGGTATATAATCGAGGAATGTTCAAATGCACACGGTAAACTAAGTTTGATGAGGGAACGTCTAATTTTCATTGATTATAGGCACGCGAGTAAACGGCAAAGGGGCGAATCAAGTTTGTGCCTTCAGAAGCCTACACAATGAAATCTCGAAGACCGTGCCTAATTTTATTTGTCAAACGTACATGCTTCTCGGAAGAAGAACAGCCAGAACTTGTTCAAGGGGAAACTTATCGACTGGCGACGGCGTTTTAAGGACATTGGCCAGAGGCCTTTTCCTTTAAGTGACTACGTCTATGCGCAAAAGCATAAAACGAAAAGAAAGGATTTATTGCATTTTGTCCCATTTGGATCAGTAGGTCATCTTTGTTATCGGGCCTGTGGTCGGATAGATTCGACCATAAGGAAAGTTGCACTGAAGGACAGTAGAAGATTTCTGATATAAGTCTTTTTTACAATCATCTTCAGTCGGCACCTTTTGTACTTCCTCTTTAACTATGACCATACTACAGGTCACAAGGACTGCATTGGTTTCATAAGTATATATAATAAATATAACTCATATCTGCCAGTGGTATTTTAGAAATATCTCATTGAATTTACTGCCATCGATGGACTTTTGATTTGCAATTGCAGGGGACCTTGATCAACGTGTTCACTATCGGTCCTTCGTTGTTCGTCCTTGATAAGCTTGGTTGGCTCGGCGGCCTTGACCTCGGCCTGCTCGAGTCACTCGTTTTCTCGTCGCTCATATCGGCTGTGGACCCTGTGGCTGTCCTGGCAATCTTTCAAGAAGTCGGTGTCAATAAAGTGCTCTACTTCCTTGTGTTCGGAGAGAGTTTACTCAACGGTAATTACTGTATCTGTCACTCACATTAGTTGGCACTCAAATAGATAAGCAGCTCACATTTTCCGGCTAGAAACGATTATGGCATAGTGTTGGTGCACCAACACAATTTGTACCAATGTTGTTGATTCGACCAAACTATATATATAGTGGACAGGCACATCTGCGAATACGCACAAAATAACTATAGTGGATGTGTCTAATAGTGCGTTCGTGATAAAGATTCGTTCGAAACAAACAGGGATCTCTGTTGACCCGTCGGATCGGCCGCTTCCTTTGCAGATGCTGTAACCGTGGTTGTGTACAACATGATGGTCTCATTTCACGGAAGCGAGGTCACGCTACAAGCGGTAAAGACGCTACGTCAGACTCATAGTATTTACGTCAACATACACACATACGGGAATAGGAAATAACTCTTACGATCGAAAGAGGCCAAGATTGAAAGAAACAAAGAAGGAAAGAAAGAAATAAGTCAAATTTAACGCGAATGCGAAAGCAGCTACCGAAACGAATTCGGTCATATATATGAATGAAAACGTAAAACAGAAAAACACAGATAATTATCAAATTTCGAATCTGCGTTTCGCCTCGCCAGCGCAAGTTGTGGTGACGGAACTTATTTGAAAAAATCATCGCTTCACGTGTTTTTTTCATTCTCTATGTAGTCATAAACTCTGTGTTCTGAAAGGGCGTATCGACGTGCCCGTGCCGTTATAACTATCTCTAGGTACAAAACTTCTATGTTCTGCCTGTGTTCTCCGGTGGGCAGCGCTTTACCTTGATTCACACACTTTTTAATAGTATTACTTCGATATTCTGCCAAGCTGTGCATTTATCTTAATATATTGCTCAGGTATCATGTTTGTCATTTTCATTTAAATAACAACTAATTAAACGAATAGTGTTTTTATTTAGTTACACACACTGTACAATGTAACATATACAGTTGAATATCTCACAGGAGAGCGCTACATACGACGCTTTGCGCGACGTAAAGCGTGTTATACGACCGCTGTAGCTCATATCTATAGTAATTTCATATGGATTTGTTTGTAAATTATTAAATTTTCGTAAAGCTAATCCAAGTACTTTATACTATAGAGTTTTTAGTAAATTTTTAAAGTATGTTCACGAGTAATAGTTATTTTATGTAGTGTGACATACGTTTAGTCAGTGTATTTGATACTGGGCGAAAGCCGTATTAAGTTTTATATATAAAGTTCGTTGACTAATTGATGTTACCGTCAATCGTCAGAGCGTCGATCTGCGAAAACCAAAAGAAAAAGCGGACACTCTTACTAAGAATCTGAAACAGAACTATCAACTAAATCCGTTTGCTATGCAGCGAAGTTACGATAAACGTTTCAAAGCGGAATAGCGCTTCCGAATCATGAACAGACGATAGAAGGGTAATGAATAAAACGTACGTATAAGAGAAATGTTATTTCTAGACTATGTATGTATGTATGTCCTCTTTCTGTGTGAGGACTTGCTTTTTTATTCAGTCGCTATACTTTGTGTGGCTTCTCTGTAATAAGGCGATACATTATCGATTAATGTGTTTTCCGTCACGGTACCTATCGAAGGTAATCGACTCGGCGGGACGACAAGCAATTTTTAAAAAAAAAAAAAAAGCTAAAGCTTTTCGATGTGAACGGTTTCAACAGGACAGGACAGGACAGGACAGTACGAACAATGTCATCTCTAATAGGACGGAATCTTAATTCTTACTTACTCAGGCTATTTAATATCTATCCTGGACGCCTTTTTCTCTATTAGGATTTCGCGAAGGACCAAGTCTGCTGCAATGCCTTTAGATTACTTCGGAAACTTAAACACCGTGGTAGCGAAATTATTGCCGGTTATATAAATATATATGCACAAAACATATAATAAAATATAATAAGGAGATATATATATTCGGGATAAGTTTGAATAGGTTATGATAGGGGAGTGTAATAATACTCACTCTGGTCAAGAATATTGCCTATGATTCGGTGTAAGCAACCTGAAATACTCGTCATGAATCCAGCGTCAAAACACAAGCCAACCAATTGATCTGCAGTAATGTTTATTAATTTACTCGTTTTGTAGGGAAATACAAGTCAAGTACTCAGCTGATCCGGAGGTGGATCGACTCCTTTTACTGGCTTCTTCTACTCTGAAGTGGCAAAGAATAGCTGAAACAGACAGGGTTCAAAATCGTATAGACGGGAGCACAGAGCACAGACTCTTCCCCCAAAAAAAAAACATCTCTTGTTCACGATATGTCCTGAAGGACCTGAGGAAATAATTGCTTGATTTTTAAATAATAGCCTTGCTTCATTGAGCTGCGGTTACATAGTAGGGCACGATGGCTGGCGTGTTACTAAATACTGTTACAATTCTCATAACTGCTAATCAGAGTACGGGTGTAATAATCAGTAGTAAGAGGGCTATACCAACACTATTTTCGAGTCTAACCCTGTGCAGATTTCATTTTCTTCATTTAACGCTCTCATCCAAATATATCCCATGCTTTCTAAAATGTGCTTCGTATCATTCTCAGCAAACTTCTATCTATTCCGAAAATTATACTGAGCGCCATGTTGTCGAATTCTAGCTAAGTCGATTATCCACTTAACGCGTTCTAAATTATTCGATCTATTGCCAAGGATGTACATGCATGTGTACACATCATACGAAAGAAACTCTGTCATCGCTAAAAAGTACGGTTATAACAAAGTTATTTGCAAGCCGATCTTTAGCGGGGATGTTGTATCCTTGCTATCAAAACGAATTGCTAATACGTGTGACGAATAGGGCGATGCCGCCCGCCCATGAGGAAATGATAACCCTATAGGGTGTCCAAGCGCCTTTTGACCGAAGGAAGCGCAAGATGTGCAACGATTTTTGTATTGCATTCTGTAAAAGTACGTAGACCAAGAGCGAGTTACTGGACGAGAACAGCGTGGCGTACCCTCTATGCCTATGACGAGAAATTTCAGCTAATATTTGTTCGTGAATTTAACGACAGGCCTTATATTGTGATTGATAGAGATTTGCCCACCGTGTCTGTCATGACTACTATAAAAAACTCGTTCGAAAGGCGCTACACACACAAATAATTATCCATATGCACACGACGATGTGACTGACTTCAATGTACTTCAGGCGTACAGGATGGAACAAGTGAAATTTCGCATAGGATACAAGCATCGTTTCGTTACCGCTAATCTCCTAGTAAAATTCTATGTCTCAAAAATGATTATTATCTCATACGTTATAAAATCGGTTTGAAAAAGCAGGAGACACTTATTATTGTGCAGATATGTACAAAGGTCAATACTGCGACGTCTATGCAAATGAAGACCACTGATTTAGGCAGCGCATGACGACATGATGGTGACAGAAAGATCGGTAGGAGCATTGACATTGTTGGCGTTAGTTTGCTTTGATTTATCTTTGTTCCTTTTCAGATTTTGACCGGAATAGCCGCATTCTTGTCTGTGTCGATGGGGGCAGTTGCTATCGGAGGCATATTTGGCTTTGTGACGGCCTTGGTCACTCTTTACACGAATGAGGTGCGCGTGGTCGAACCTCTAGCTGTTATTGGCCTCGCCTATATGGCCTATTTGACAGCCGAGCTGGTACACTTCTCTGGGATCATCGCGATTATTTGTTGCGGCCTGATTCAGGTATGTATGCATAATAACATTTTGGTCTAGCGCGCCTAAGCTTGTGAGGTTTGCGTCGATCTTCGCGAATGCATGATGAAACGGAACATATTTACAAAGCTAATTCGGAAGATACGTGAATAGTAGACACTTTTTTCTGCGATTCTTCTCGAATGCATAAACAAGACAGTATGTTAGCGATCCGTTGCAGCGCAAATAGTAATCTACATAAGAAAATAGGTTCTTTCCTAAGGTCCTTTGCTGACTATCTGCCATCTGTGTAACGTTCCTGTCACGTTGCACGACCATACATCAGCAGAGAAATAGTTCTAAAGGACGAAGGTCCAGCACCACATCATCGCTATTCGAATAAGACTTGACGAATGAGTATTCCGCTCGAATCGCAGTGACTCATGCGATACTTACGGGAAAAAGTTTCTCGTTGCATTGTGCAATTGAGTTGCAACGAAGTTGCGGAGCTTTAAACTGTACCATTTCCCATGCCCCCAGTACCCCAAAGGGGTATACCGGGACTTACTCGCAGTTGTTGTACGTAAAAAAAGCTATTCGTTACGTTACAAATATGTAAATGAGACCGTACAGAATAAGCTAAACTTACATATATAAAATATATCTGTTTTGTATGTGGATAAGTGTGTCTTTGTGTTATACATGTTCCATTCGGATTCACGTTATTATCTAACTGCCTCTACTAGTTTGTAGGAATAAATACTTTTGAGTTTTTCGTCCAGCACTTAAACTTTAGTTTTGTTCTAGGTTTCAATGACATTGATGAGTTAAGTTAACTTAGTAAAACTAGTAGCTATGCATGCGTAATTATTAAAACAATTCATCTTTAAGCTTGTTTCTGTGATGTTGTGTTTGTGCTCGTTTTCCAGGTTCAATATGCGATGAACAATATTTCTCAGAAAAGTTATACCACTGTGAAATACTTCACGAAGATGATGAGGTTAGTGTGACTCCTTGCTTAAATCCATCATTAACCCTAAACTGGTCTCCATGATGGAGCAGCAGTGACGTATTTGAATACTAAACTTACATTTATTTGAAGTGGTCCAGGTTCAAAACCTTTAGTCGGTAGACTTCGTTTCGTGACGGGGACCGATCGCCTGATGCGATACTAGGCGGCAGGACCAGATGGAAACCCGAAATATGTATTTATTACGGTTCAATTGCTCACCTAGCCTAGATGCGTATACCTCTATGTCTTAGGAGATGTTGCTCACTGGGCTCACGCGTAAGTCTGTGACTTAAAATCGGTTTGCCCTAAGGTTAGAACTAGACATGTTCTTGCTTTAACTTATTTACCAAATAATCATTGTCGTCACTTCTAGCATATACTTGTTTTGAGGCATTTTTACCTGCTCTGAATTAGCACGTCAAATATGTGACAGCAAGGAAGATCTTCGCGTGAACTTTGAATACCACACTGTCAATATAAGTTTTCGGCTGTGGAGTGGGCTGTATATCATACGTCGCTTTGAGGAATGATCGATCGAGACAAATAGCATTTATTACATTACAAGCACATATATATATATATATAGGAAAACGCAAATCTTTACGGTATTAACGTAGAATCCAACAGAAGCGGCCAAGATGATTGGGACGGTACTGTATAGCCGTAACGATGGCTTCACCACTGTGGCGCCATAGTTCAAAATATGGACATCGTCATTATTACTTGCGTATGTTAACGATTTTGCCTGGTACAATTCATAGTGTTACAGCTGGCCGAATAGAATGGATTCGTTTCATAGAGGATGGACGCTTTATCCTGCCATAAGGTAACAGGTGTGAACCGCAGGAAGACCCAAGCGAAGTTTACTCTGTCGCACGAACACTCATACCTTCGCGTGCCGATGATGCCTGGCCGTCTCATCCTAGCTGTCAGCATTCTTTTTCCTACACAGACATTCGCCTACAGCTACGGCCCACTGCAGTACAGGCTTATATGCTGGCAAAGTAAATTTTGGCTGGTAGAGAGGTTTCGTCCTCCAGATCGCTGCTACAGTATAGTCGTAAAGCGATGCGTAAATATTATATTAAAACTTTCCTGATCCTTCGTTGCCATATACTAGAGAGAACACGATCTTGTGCTCTGAAACCCGTTGAACGCTAACGGCTAAACTGGACCTAGAGTGAGTTCACTGCCGTGCTAGAAATATCGCATTTTAGGGATTTTCCACTTGATTTACCGCTTTCAATGGGCGGCAAATGGTACCACTATAAACATCAACGGTCAGTATCGACGGGGGTTACTCACGCATACGGCCGATACCGTAGTAGACGTTAGTAACGTAGTAGTACCGTGGTAGACGTTACGTGTATCATCTGTTCGCTTCCCTGTAATTATACGGCTGTAAAAGCTTACATTCGTTATATATATACATAATATTGAGCACTGAGTGTCTTTATTATACGTGGAATGTATATGCAGGAAAACTCGTTGGACTCTTTTGTTGATTACTATATTTATATTATGTCCTTTTCCTAGAGGGTTGTACATTTTCAGACTTCCTTCACCTACATATCACCTAACACAATGACGTCGAACAATTGAATAGAAAAATCTTTCTAGATACCTTGGTAGGTCAGCATGGCCGTCTGGAACTAAGGCCTACGCGAGCAAGACCGTCTTTCTTGATAATGAAAGCAATTATATAGGTGGTCGACATAACATACACATACCAGCTCCGTCCTTGTCTCAAGGGTATCAAGCGGTTGAAGACTGCGTACACTAAATTTTTGCGCGTATACCGATTACTTTTATAGTAATAACTATATACATGAAGATAACAGTAAAGAAAGTCCATTACGCTCTAAACCACGAATTTAGCCGATGCCGATCGAAATAAGAAGCCCGTTATTCAAATACAATAAAGAAAAGTAGACAGATTTGCAACACAGCAGTACGATCAGGTGAAGATTGACAAGTGATAATTGGAAATGATGATGTCACGAGTGAAGCATCAGCATGAAGTAGAAACCGCTGACAAATTCGGTTGCTCGCGTATCAGCTAACGCAGGTCATACTTATCGTATGATTATAAAGTATTATAGATCTAATCAAATGAACCTTCGTAGGCTCACATTGCACAGATTGAGACACTTTTAGACCGGTTATAGTATTTAAAATTCAGACAAGTCCCGTACTAAAGAAGGCCCAACAATCCCTGTCGCAATTTATCGGAGCATTTAAAACAAAGCCTTCGTATTCAGTCTAAGAGTTTCCATCTAATTTCTTCGGGCCGGAAATGCGTAGATGCTGATTGATGCGCCGATATGCTAATTTCAGGTTTCACGTGATCGTAATCAGCGACTACCCGAATTGGAACCTCCTTATGGTCACTAAACTGGGGGGGCCAACCAAAACTTAGCGATTTGTCAGGATTCGTCAATCCGTTATCTGTATAACGTCTTCGTATATTAGCCGGCAATATATCATTTGCAAGTGTCGCCTTTACCTCTTTTCGGACAAACGGAACATCTGAAGTCATAATATAATATGAAAGCTAGCATTCTTCAAGATCGAATAGTTATTTATTCCGGAACGATAATTCAGCGGGGCGTTCGCCGAAAAAAATCGTTTTTGTAAACAATAATGAGCTGAGACTGTAACAAGAGAAAAACAACCGCCGTGAGCAGGATATTTCTAGCTCATATGGCCTACTCAGAGAACATGAGCTCTGTGTATGTGGTCTGTCTGATCAGTTACGCTCGTCCGCTGTGATCGGAGCGTCATATAGCAATGCAATCTGAGGCCAAATTACATTACCGACGTCCTATAAACTGCGAGAAATTCAATCGCTTTTTTCCTACCTGTCTCCATCGTATAAGCTATATTTAATATCCACATACGGATAAATGTCTTTTCTCCGAGATACTTGTACGATCCGTTGGCCCTTTACAGTTTTTATTAAAAAGTAAATAATTGATTTTTGCACTTCTTTAACATACGATTCATTATAATCAAGTGCATTAGGCTCTAAGGACACATGCCCTTTGTTGATATACATGCAGTTTTGATGGCACCTATGATGCCTGTTGCTGCTGTTTCATTTATCAACATGACCTCCCTTCTGTGATCTTTCACATTTCCCTTTATTCCTTTATAAACAGTCGGGCTAATTCTTCTCACCAGAACATTACCAAAGTCACAATTTCTCGTCCACAATTAACTCAAGCCGTAACCTGCCTAATAAACAAATGATACTAGGAACAGCGTCGGTAAAATCGAACTTACTGATTTTCACAGTTTTATTTTTCTCTTTTAATTGAAATACCTATGAGTCGAACTCATAAAAATCATATAAGCAAGGAACAATTCGCTAATGTTAAAGTAAACGTGTTACTTCTCTATCGTGTTTAATCTCTGCGCAAATCTCAAAAACCTTCATCTCGTTTAACGAGAACTCTGCAAAACAGCAGTCTGAGGAAATAACATAGTACTCCATAGGAAAACTGAGAGAAGGCTCCTCAACGCCCTCTTCTGAATACACTCCTGTACTTCGACAGTCTTCTATTTCCATCCAACAACGTGACTTCTCGCGACAGGCTTTTATTCGTTACGCTTTCGCCAAAAGCGGGTAACGTTACTCTTATGTTACTGTCGCTGTATTGCGTGTCTTCGGTATGACCCTGCTGTGATCCCATTTTGACCCGATACGTCACGGGGTGGCTGGAGTTCGCTAGCTGGCTTTGATTCAACAGATCCAGTCAGACCAGGACAAACGAACCCCACAATGCATTTGCAAAGCGGAAAGTGGTGAGAGGGAAGGACAGACAGGGCAGTCGGTGGGTGCTATGCTTGTAAAGAGATGGTAAAATAAGTCTGCAGAGTTAGTCTACACGAGCACTTCGGTCACTTGTAGTTCTGTCGACTAGCGACAGCTTAAATTGTAAGTCCGCTCACTACAAGCGCAGATGGGCCAGGAGCGATGGCTTTTTTAATGTTCCGTAACAGTTCATGAACTACGTCAATGCTACTAGTTATCTAAAGTTCTCTTCCGAAGTGTGCGAGGCATCGAGCGGGCTCCGACGGAGGATTGCTTCTCAGTTAAAGGACCGGGGACTATCGATTTCGGCTGCCTACGTTACGTCACGTACGCGTTGCGAGCTTCCTGCCCGACGTAGCCATTGCGTAGTAATAGTCTTGCAGTCAGCTACAGTCTTAATAGAGTCTCCGGTTTCAAATGCGATAACGATCGAATGACAATGACAACAGCTTTACCGTCTATAAGTTTTCGAGCTATATCCGACAAATTCCTTTAGTTCAACTAACTTTAAACTCGTGCCGAGCCACTTTCCATGTCTCCTAAACGTCCTAGGGCTTCCAGTGTTCAAACGGTTGAACTTCCTACGCCGTTCAACATTTAGGTTGCTATCTTTACTGAGCATGCAGAATTGGAAGTACTCTTGCCGAACTACTTAGTACCAACCTTCTCGAATAAGGGCAGCAGTGGGTTATTTTTTACTTGAAATGGGAAAGATCACTAGAAGCTGAACTCGGCTTTTGCGGGCGTCCTACATGCAGTAACAAGCTCTAGAAACTCGCGTACAACAGCTAAAGCAAGTCTTGGAACGATAAAAAAAGCCACAGCTTTTTCTTCGATATCGTGCTACATAGTCTGCTGCACCGAGGGTAGGGATGAGATCCAGTTGGACAAAGGGATTTTGTAAAGGGTTACAACGAAATCAATAACTACAAGAAGAAACGGCTACAAAGTTACGGGCACCAATTGGGTCCATCTTACTACTCTTTTAAAGGCTTACATCTGTCGGGCGTTTGCGTCCCATTTTCTCCCATTGAAGTGCAGAACTGAACCCATTAAGCAGTCTTGCTCAAACTAGCTGATCGCTGAGCAGGACTTAGATAAACACCCAACAGTTATCCCTAGCGTTTTCACATCTAAACATCTAAAGAGATGTTAGATCAGCCTACTATTATTTACATCGTTCGACATTCATCAGTGCCATCCCAGTGGAATACGTAACTTGAAATGCTGTCCGCAACTTTACCGGCGTGCCATATCAGGTGACGTAACTAGCGCTGCTTTAGAACTTCCTTTTGTCTACTGAAATATTGATTTTTCAAATCACTACAGCTAATTATCGTCGCGCTATTATTACTTGTCTTTTTATGAGTGTGCGCAGCCTTGCGTCGTACTTGTTAGGAAACCATCTGCCTAGGAAAAGAGTACCTAGTCAACGTTGCTTTCCGAGTTACCGAAGAACATTCCCTTTGAACGTAACAACTGTTCTGCTACACGCTTACCACTCGCACAAACTGGCCCGTTCGTATCATCTTCTATATACATTCTTCTTTATAATTCAGGGCTACCTAGAGTTTACTAAACGACTTGTAAGCTCGAACTATCAGCTATTGTAGTCAATGTAATCCGTAGTTAGTGCAGATGCGATATATATCCAAAATTTGTGCTGCGTCTTTACTGTACCTTATTTACCTGGACTGTTGTACCTGACTTCTTTTCAAACGGGAAACCGTATCGTGGCGGCTTTTAGACATCTTTTGCACAGCGAACGCCTACGTTCGACTACTGCGTTCCGGTATCGACTAACGTCCCGTTCCGTACGTTTCAACACGGAGCCGCACAGGGAAAGACGACAGTCATGAAGAAATGCTGTGTTTCCATTAGTTGGATTCCGAAGGAGACGCTATCGTCAACGTAATTAGTCTTTTTCGTTCATATTCACTTACAGTCCTAACGGTCCATGAAGTTGGTACACATCGTCGTGGCCGCTTATAGGCCTACGAACAGGACAACGATAATTCGACCATCCATATAATTTATCTGAAACGAACCTCGCGGATTGATGGCTAGATGAGCATTCTTTTCAGACAGGCAGAACATGACTAGTGGAATATTTTGCTAGAACAGTTATAAGTGTGTAGATAATAATTGTTTTATTTCGTTACTGTCTGGCCGTTCCGTCAGTATGATTTCTTGAGAGAGATGGTAGATGGTTGTTTGTGTTTCGGGATTCAGACTGTCATGAACTACATTACATGTACTTTTAGAGAGAAATTCTGCCACCTAAAACCTACTCCCGATCGCCTGTTCTTCAATGATCTTATACATCAACGCACGTTTATAGAAACAACGCACGCCAGGTAGCCGGGGCTATTATATATAATATTGCATCATCAATACCCACTTGGAGCTTTATGTTGGGGCCGTTCCATAACGTACGCCACGGGTCGTAGCTTCAGGGTGAATTCCAAGCGAACAGCTATATTTGATAAAAAGGTCTTTAGTTGTTGTCTTACTCGAAGGCCATCCGTACATGGGTCAAATACGGTTTTGGTTGCTAAACTATTGCTCAGACAGCGATAGTCACAGCATAACCCACTCACTTCATAGAGACAGATCACCGGCCACAAATTGTATAACAGATTTGAAATACAAAACTTAGGCTTGAGTTCAACGTACTACCATCTCTGTTCCAGAATTGCATACAGATATAGTACAGTATGAATTTAGACTGTTGCGCAATTTCTTACGAAGCAAAAAAGCTCGGTGGTCTAGCAAAACACGTATTGAAGAAGTGGACCTTTTTCAAGATACGAAGTAAGTGTGGCTCACATGGTAAGCGCTGACATACCTGGGTCGCTAATTACGTTCGTGACACAGAGCATTAAAAAACTTTAAGTTTAGAGTTATAGTTGATGAACAGGCAGCATATGAAAGGCAGCACGATCTATTGCGATAGCAAGTTTCCCCGGAAAACCGGTACCGCCTTCTAGCAATGGTTACATTTCAATACGGTTAGTTGATAATCTCCAGGAGAATTCGAACGCAAAACCCAATTCTAAAGCTGTATCGATAAGTTTATAATAATTTACGTAACACAATGTACACCGCATTCATTGGGTTTATTAACTACTACGGTATGCTTTGAGTGATACGAAATAGTCACACTCTCAGTCAGATATTAAAAGCAACAATAGTTCGACTACGGAGGTGTCAGTCCATGTTTTCTTGTAATCGATAACTTATATTTTCTTAACGGGACTATATCTTAGCCAGCGTAGGCTGACGTTTGCCTCTATCCCTATACAGGGCGCGTAAGATACACAACCGGCCATTTGAAGAGTTGCCACACGGTGAAGCGACGATGATCTGAACGTATTTTTATGATAATAAAGTGTTTCCCGATTCTGTGTTTTCTGTTCTCTGCTTTCAGCGCTGTGTGCGACACAATCATTTTTATCTTTCTCGGGATGGTCCTCGTCAACAAAAAACCTGAATTTCGGATCGAATTCATCGTCTGGACAACAATTCTTTGCCTCGTCTTCCGATTCATGAGTCAGTCTAATTGTGACCGAAAGTAAACAATGGCCTCTATCCAGAATCCAAGAATCATTCAGTTCACAACTCTGCCACCCTCGGCCTTGTCGTCACAGGACCCTAGCTCTTACGTTGTTACCAAGACTGACAATGACATCTAATAAGACGCTAATATTGTATATTATTGTTTTGATATCTGACTGAGGTGACACCGAGCTATTATTGATTGAACAACTTAGTGGGTATTCCAGATGGGGCCAAACCACCAAGCAGAATCTAGCACACATTAACAAAGAAAACTGCTCTGTGTACGCTTTCTGATATACAGGCTTGTTTCATTTATTACCCGTTATTACTATTACACCCCTTTCCGAGTGCTGGGGTGGCTACCCACCGTCACAGATTTGCTAGCCGAAAGGATATATCCGACCCAATTAGTCACAAATCAAAAGTGTGTATATCTAAATAATACAACGCTAATATATTAAGTCACCTAAGTAGTTTCGATGGCTTAATACGCTAAAAAAAGAAGGGCGCCATTTTGCATAATGTAAGTCCACAGAGAAGGAGCCATCTTGAAGTCATGCCAAACGACGCGGGCATGTTTGATGAAAAAAGAGACTTTATATTAAGTTGCCTAGCGTGTTTTTTGCATACCTAGTATGATTTTTGTTGTCACTAGCCAACGTGACAATTTGGTGCATTTGTCAAAGACAATATTGACCCTCGAAGCTGACTCAGCTTAGCATCTATGCGAGCTCCTTGATAACTTCATCATTGACTTTGCGTTCCTTTCGCGCGCCCCTACCATTAGAGTACCCTGCAAAAAAGACTCAATTCTATTCAAAGATTTCTGTCTGAAAATATAAATTGCGAAATAAGCCTCAGGAACAACTGCGGTGTTAAAATTTGTTGGACCAACTAAACGTACAACTGGTCTACGAACATGGCGTACTGGGTTCTATATAGTTTAGCACTAAGGAAATCGTTAAGCTGGTGGCTTGAGACAAACGATAGAAAAAAGAAAAAAAAAAAAAGATACGACACTTTCTTTTGTTGCATAACTATTTTTTAATGTACTACCGGATATAGGTGCCTCACGTATATTCGGGTCACAATAGGGTAAATAAATGCAAAATCTGTGACAAATATCGGCTGCGGCAGTATCGGTGAACAAACGTTAGCTTTTTCTCGCCCGTCAGAACGGGTCTTTGCCGCAATAATGACTAGGTTCCACTGATCTTTTTTTACATTCGTGACTATCTGAAGCGCTTCGGTGCAATTAAATTAGAATTAAGGTTCTTTAAGAATTACTTTGACTTCGTTTTCGATTTCTCGCTGTCTCTCTTTCTGTCCGTACAGGCGTGTTTGGCTTAACGTATTGCGTGAACACAGCCGGACGAGTGCTAAAAATTAACCTTGAAGAACAATTCATTATGGCGTATGGTGGCCTCCGAGGTGCTGTTTCATTCTCCCTCGTTATCATGCTCTCACCCTGCAAATTTCCGCACTACGATATTTTCGTCACCACAACCCTGTTCATAATCATCTTTACTGTTTTTATTCAGGTTTGTTATGTAATTACAGCAATGCCTTTATCACGACAGTCAACAGAACCTCAAAGATCTCTGCTTGAAGAGACTGCCTAGTGCAAACAATTTGTCTGTTACGCGGCCTTAGATAGGCCTAGTTGAGGGTGTAAGTTACAAACGTTCGTGCATATTTCATACATCAATCGTAATGTTAACATCTTGTTATTATTCATTATTGCCCTATTGTTGTTGTTATTATCCATAGGTGGAAGGCAAATTAAGCTATTTAGTCGCACGAGAACCGAGTAAAAAAGCGTCATATTTGAAGCACAGCGAATACGTGTAAGATAGCATGCCCCATCAGGTGATTCATTGCTGAAACTGGCAGAAGTCAACAGGAAAGCAATACCTGCAGTTATGAAAAGATAGTCTCTAGAATCAGTAATAATCTTATTTTCCTCAGGCCTGTTGTTTTCATCACAGTGCTTTTTACGCACGTCCCAACAATTCTTCAGGTCGCCGCCGAAATGGCCACATAACCTTACGTTTGCTTGGTTTAAGCTGTAAAGATAAATATATAGGCAAACACAAGTAACAACAGCCAACAACAAACAGTGTCTCAGCCAATCATGGTCAAAATCTGAACACACTGCTCGACTTTCAACAGGAAAGTGACGGAGATTTCGATCTGATGCAGCTAAGCATCCATAACGATTGAGCACGTGTTACGTGTACGTTTAAGCGCTTCCGTTGACGAAAAATAGCCGTTACCTATTACATAAGATGGTGGACCTCGATGATCGTGCGCGGAAGCTTGGTTGGCTGAAAGGTGGTAGAATTTGTTTAGAGGGCATCTTACACGAGTTTCGAGCACCGTGGGCATTGTGCGAAAATCGTGCCTTAGCTCTGCGGCTGCTTTTCATAGAAATTCTCCACGGTCGACGTGACCTTTGCCAACAACAATAAGATGCTAGGTTGACTCATATACCGGCGACTATAACACCGCAAATGGTACAATAACCTTTTCATGAGGATCTCTTTGATAAACTGGTCACGGCCAAGTGGCGGGAACGAAACCGCAATATCTGAGATCTAAAGTAAAAAGTTTATCACTAGTCCTTCGGTTAATGGCATAAATTAACTCGGGAAATGTATATGATACAGAAGGTTAAACTCTGTTAAGTTTATGCGAAGCGTGCCGTTAGTTAATTTCTACGATTTGGCTCTATCTCGACTTTAATCCCATCTGTTGTGTGTCAATGGACAAGTAAATACATGTCTTCAAAGAACTGTAAAGGCCATAGCGCGGCATATGTGCTTGGGCTGCCCTTTGGTCCCACAGGGCGCCTCTGTGAAACCGCTAGTGAACCTGTTGAAGATTCGACGCCATCAGAGTCTCGGCGATTCGCTGTTTACCGAAATCAACAAAAAGCTGGTGGACAATATTATGCTCGGCATTGAAGAGGTTACCGGGAACAGAGGAGGTACGTAATGCACGGCACGTATGCCAGAACAGATTGCAGCGTCTGAGTGGCACGTACGTTCTTAATTTGTATATATATGGCTTGACTTATGTATGACTTTTTTAAAACACTAATTGAATGAAACGAACCGATGTGTTAATGAGGTGCCGGTCAAGGGCAAGTGTTGGATTAGAACGAATGATGGCATCAATCCATTGGCGCCCTATAGAATGGCTGTATATTCGCCTAATTTTATGATAAACTATTCTTAGGTAAAATTATCTGTAGTAATTGTTCTACTACCGTTATGAATATCATCACTGATGCGTAACTGACTCTATAATAGGTAACTATTGGAAGGGAGTCCTGAGCAGCTTGGACGAGAAGTACCTCCGGCCGTTGCTGGTTCGAGATAACGGTCACAACAGCCTAACTCGGATATACACCAAGGTCGTTCTGGCGTGAGTATTCAACTTCTAAAGTTGAATAGAATTCAAGTTAGTAAGAAGAAACACTGCGATACAAATTTCTGCCGTTAACAAAATTGGCTTTCAATAGATCTAGCGATAATTATACTTTTGAGAACGAATAACAACCAAACTAAACGTACCACTTAAATAATTTCTGGTGCCTCTTATCGCACTGCTATCAGTCGTTAATAGATCCGTTTCTACTATATTCTTTTAGACTTTTCTGCTATTATAATGCATTCGTTAGGGAGTACTCCTAGTATTCCTAGGGAACTCCTAGAGCGGATGCTATATACATCTTTCCTAACAAGCCCAAAACGCGCCGGCGTTCACTCCGTTGGCTAAATCTAAATCAATGAATAAGATAGCGGATATTATCTCCAGAGATATTTATTACGGGAGAAATATCAACACGCTTGGGAATTATGTTAGAAGTAAAAATGTAAAGTGCTAACTAAATTGACTCATAAAAAACTTTATCTCTCCATTATGGCCGGAGTGGTGAAGGATAACTACGTAACACTTCGTTGATACAATCGAATGTTTTGTTAGAACTTGAGAAGTAGTCAATGTTTTGCTTAGGTTATCCATTGTTACTGAAACTACTATTCAGAAAATATTGACGTCTTGCATACAATACCTCGATGACTCTTCTGAATTTCTGTGAATGAGAATGCCTATTACTAGTCCTCGTCGACCCTATATCTTCAAAAATGTCTATACTTATTCGGTATCCTTAAGCTAAGTTCGAATACTTGTAGTGATATCAACAGATAACTCACTTAAAAATAAACCTCATCACAAATTCTGCCAAGACACACAATTAACTTAGATAAATACCATGCTTCTGCATCCTGCGGCTAAATATTTCTTTCGGCTAGCCGCGTTGAAGTTTGGATGGTATCAAATAAAGCTTCTAAGTTTAACTCTTAAGTCTTGGGCTACAATAGAGACTTTTTACGAATTTTAATTAATTTTTCATTTTATTATAATTGGTAATTAGCTAAAACGTGAAATACATTTAGGGAAAGAATGGAAGAAGTGCCCCCCTCTATATACGTACATGCCCTCATTTTCCCTACTGAGAGAAGTATTCCTTTTATAATCGCATATTTATCGAAGTAGTATCTGCCAGGTTACCTTTTTCATAGGCTTTAATTGGGAGCACCAAAATAAGTATCAGCGCTGCATGCTCTTTGGCGTATTTTTTTTCAAAAATTAAGCCCAAAATTTGAAACATTGAATTTCGATTTAAATGTTGCTTAAAAATCGAAGACATATCTTAAGATAAAATTATGTATCGTGTACAAGATAAAATTATGTATCGTGTACAAGGTCATTTGCATTAATCACTCGAGTATCTTTAAAATTGGCGGCACATTATATAGATCATAGTTGTTTCTTTCTAAGCACAGTCCTAAAGTATATCAAATCAATTTAATATGGCGAGATCTTTATTTGTGGCCGATCGCTAAATGGCTGTGTTGTTAAAAGGACTCGGCGTTTATTCTGTCCGCCCTTTATGCGTCCAGATTATTGGAGCTAATTATAATATAGTGCCTCTGATAACTTCGACAATATAATCGTGTACGTGTATAACGTACATCTATGATTAGGGCGTCGCAGTCACGTGTCACCAGGCAAGCGCCGTTTAATCTAGTACCCTTTCTATCTAGTTCTCCGCTGTGAAAGGTAAACTTCTTTGCACGTTTGGGTCGCTTATCTTATTGTAAAACGAAGTTTTCCCTTCGGCTGGAACTTCGAATCAGGAAAGTAGCCTCTGGCGATTTTGAAAAGCAATGCCGTCGCGACGCTCTCTTGAGTTAGCAATCGGTTGCTTCTCCGTATGCCCAGGGTCCAGTGTGTGAGCAAGCGTCCACTTTGTTTGGCAACCGAAGAAACGTCGCGTGTAATAGCTATTGTTGCCTGTCGCATCCTGTACTATTATGGAGGATTTGCTCTTAATTTTGTTAGATTTTTGAAAGATAGATGGGGACCACAATGGATATGACCAACGCCAAGCTTAAAAACCTTTTGTTGTCTCAACGTTTTTAATATATAATATTAATATATAATATAAATTCCAATTCAAACAAACCAAGCATTTTTCCATTCACCATTGCCTCATATCAGGATCACTGATCTCAAACTAGGGCGTAGCCTTTTAGCTTAAATGTAAAGGACGGATTTTTTTTCTAGGCAAAACAAACATTTTCTATTTTTCTCAGACTGTCTTTATTCAAGCAATGTGCGGTACTTTGTTCGAATGGTTACTTGAAATCCTGACCAAATGCTCGTTTCGATCGTTCGGCCACCACCATTTTTCTAATATTGTTATTGTCGATTATTTTTTATTTAGACTATTGCAGTTACGGTCTTATCAATGGATCTGGTGCACATTTAGCATCAGAGGGTTTCCAGACCCTTGTTTAAAGTTCACCCAGTCCATTGATTTCATTGTAGTACTCGTTCATAAAAATATACAGAGTAACGCAAATGTTTCGATAGTTTAAGAACCTTAATATTTTTTACGCTTTCTTTGTTACCGCATTCTACTCTGTGGCTGCCTTAGCAAATCTCAAAAGAACATTTCTAAGCTGTTAAAAGACCCCGGTATATATAATTCACTCATTCCCCAAGTATCTATTTCAGACATCAGTTTGTCGAACACGCATAATACCAAGCTCATACGCAAACGGCAGTGTTTGCCGTTGTGTTTAAAGTAATATGTTACTCCGGCAGCGGTTTTTTTTCCTTACTAACGAGAAAAAACACAAAATTCACACTAACTCTTTATTACAAATTGGGCGTATCTACTAAAATTTTCGTCTAGTGCACTTTTTTTTTTAGTTTCCAATTGTAGAACGTTTATTACTTGGGATAATTTAGAATATTGATATCGCACTCTTTGTGCGGCTTGTGTAGGCACGGCTGTACTTAACGCCATTCTATAGAACGCATCCCTGGCGTGAAGAATACGTTTGCTTACGAATATCTGGGTTTTTGAATACCTTTGTTAAGTGCCTGTAGGTCCAAAACAGTGCGAATTTATGTCCGGGTCGGCACACAGATATGAGGTTAAAGACCCATTATTTTGAACAATCTACCTTCTAATGGCTTTTTGGTACTCTATGTAATAATTTGATTCCCTTAGACCCATCTACGAGCGTATCGCGTGCCATTAGCCTTTGTATTTCAATCAAAAGTTGAATTAGCTCTAGTCTTTCTCATCAGAGCTACATATTGTCCGAGTCAAACTCATCGAATTCAAGGCGCTATAACATCCAGAACTATAAAAAGTTAAGTAACAAAAAAACACGGTCGGGCAGCACTCTCTAGCCAGAGTCCGCGTCCATAAGTCCATAAGAAGTTCTATATATTTGAAATAAGGTACGCTTCCGGTATGTTTATATGGGGCAATTTTGCTTCACTCATCAATTTTGTGATTTAGTTATTCAAATAACTGATTAAATCATTCCAACTAGAAAATTAGGATATCACCGTAGCTACTATTCGGCTTGTACAGGAAACGTAGGACACTTTGCATGGCCTGTAAATCTGTTGCGATCCTGGGTAAACTGAATTTTATAGGACCGAACACACAGGTTTTTGTGCAACACAGGTACCAGAAAATATCATACGTTGGGCCTACCCATTAAAATCGGCAAAAAATAGAAGTTGCCCTTAGCTACTGCATTAACAGGCTTTCTTCTGGACAAACCTTTCAGTTAGTCTTCTTCGACCTTTATAAAGAGATCTCAAAAACTGCGGTATGTCTGCCTTGTAATGTATGCATTGGGCTTTGAAGCAATGGTTTTCATAACAAAAATTGATTACGTCAGTCCTTTAATCCAAGTCTATGATTGAACGGCATTCTCTGCTGTTCCTTATAAATACTAATTTGCTTGTACGCGCGGTTTAATTGTATTGCAAATCCTTCAATAAAGCCGATACGCCGGACATCCATATATAAAAAGCGAAAAATCCGTTTGGAATACATACACCCGCTACAACTTTGAATGAAAACCTAAACAAGTGAACAGCTTCAAATCTAATTGGCACCATTGTCATCGCTATCCTTGACAAACCCTTTCATAGAATACCTTCTAAATGTTACTTTGGTTTTCGATTTTTATTATTATATATTCATGGTAACGTCCAAATAATGACGGCAGTGATCATTACGCACACCTCTACGGACCGGCAACGGCTTTGGAAGAAAAGCTTCCTTTGCACGTTCCACGATCCCTCGGGGAGAAAGCACTTTCCCTGGCCGCGGAAGATCAGATCTCGATGTCGGTACCCGATGAAAATGGACAGGAGGTAAGCGATTCTGCTACTGTTTGTCTTGTGCCTTCGTACGAGTGTGCTTGTGCTGCGCATGGAGACGTTATCTTATCTCTCTAGCATTTTATAAGCGTGTTATGGAGACGCTGTGGAATTTCGTGTGAGTCCCTGTCATTTCCGTGTCAGCTGGAAGTAGACGTTCGCAGACGAAAACTAGAGTAACCTTACATAGCAATTCTCAATAATGGCATCCTTGACTTCCGATATTTCTCACAGCAGCGGCCTGAAATAACATAAGTAGTATATATTAATGGTGTTCAAGGAAAAGGCGTTTTAAATGATTAATTGCAGTATTTTAGCTGAATCTCTTAGGTAGGTACCTGAACCCTACGGGAGCTTCCGACATCGCATGGGAACGTTCCACATAAGTATATCAATGTCGCACTTGTCACTGCTGTTACTAATAAGCTCTC
Source organism: Varroa destructor (assembly GCF_002443255.2). Taxonomy (NCBI): domain Eukaryota; kingdom Metazoa; phylum Arthropoda; class Arachnida; order Mesostigmata; family Varroidae; genus Varroa; species Varroa destructor. The sequence goes on from NW_019211457.1 coordinate 42,633,911, forward strand.
AACACAGGTATCCACCTCCGAAGACGAGGATCGCGTATTACTTCGTCATGAAGGTCGAAAGAAGTCAGTCACAGTCGCCGCTCACGCCAACGGTAACAGTGCACTGAACTGTCTAACCGACGAACCTTTAAATCAATTTTCCCTTTTTATCGGTCTGTATGTGATACAGTGACTACAGTATGGAGACAAAGCGCTGGCGTTGAAGAGTCTCTCTGGTATAGTTGAAGTTTTCGACAAAAACAAACGCCTAAATGTAAATTAATTCGTAATTAAGTGACATTTCTAATGGATTGTTCTGTTGTAAATGAAAGCTTCTTTGGTACATAATTTATTTTAGACTGCACATGTTATGGATACGCGTCCTTTGACCGTTCTATGCTGAGTGACCACCACTCAGTTTGTATCGAAAAATACAATAGACGGAAATTCAAGAGATGTTTGTGTGGAAAAGATTTTGTTGTTATGCTCATAGGTCTTACGGCGTAACACTTGATAAGCTCAATTTTCAATTTCTTGTAGTTGAAAATTAGCCGAAACTGAAAATTAGCTTAGTGAAACTCTAACGATACGGTACCGGTGGTGATGGTAAAACTTACTGTACAGTCACGAAGATCGGTGAAGGTGGCAATTAGAAGGATTTTGCGAGAGGTCTCTGGTGGTCTTCGGTCAGATCGCCACTGAACTTAAAACATCTTCGATCAGTCTACGTTAGTTCGTACCGACAACTTTTTTAAAGAGCTATTTTTACCCGACATAACGTTCAAACCGTAGGATTCAAAACACTGAAAGAGCTGCGTATTGGACAAAGTAGAACTGATCCTTCATAGACAGTAAATTACACCATAATAACAAATAAAAACCAAAAAAATTTCAATTGACTAGCTAACGCACGGCGTTTTTTTCCGATCCATCCTCGGCTTGGCATCACCCCCGCAGTCTCACCAAAACGTGTACGCTTCTCCCGGTTTGGTAAGTTAATGACTATTAGTAATATTAGACGGGTTCGTGGACAGAACGCAAACCAAGCAACAACTTACTGATTATTCTATCTAAAAGTACTTTTTAAGGAATGTTTTCATGTACCCAATGGTACAAAAAAAAAATACCCAAAAAAACACCAATCGTGAATGAAACAATTGACAAATCGCACCTAAATAATTCACGATTTACTCTATGATTGGCGATTATTTTTTTGACGAAGAAAAAAACACAGAACAGTTAAACACTGTTCGTTAGATTAAAGTTAGGTTATTTAATGTTTGACAAACAGTTTTAAGTATAGAAAGATTGATTTGTATAGCATGAAACGGTTCTAAATAGAATTTCAATTGCAATAATGTTTTTATTGCCCGTTTGCCAGGCCAAACTAGCTTGCATTAAGGAACTCCAACGACGAATACGTTAGGCTCATTCATACCTATAATCTCTAATCAGAATGGATTAACACAGAGCGATATGGCAGAGCAGTACGGGATGAAATAGGAAAACCGCATCATCATCATCTCAATCTTAATGGCCACTCTACGTCTAACTGGCCGTTTTGTCTTCTAACACTTATTCAACATACAACGATTACGAATTTTACTTATTAATTGTTGTTGATGAGCAAACAGGCTTGTTGTATAAAAAGAAGATTAAAGAAGGATAGTTCTGTAACGTTTACAATAATGGAAGAAACCTATGACAAACTCCCTGCTGTCCGATATTTCAGTATGACGTGTTCATTCTCATGTTATTATCTGCCATTATCTCGATGAATCCATATGGCAGAGCACATAAGTTCTCTATGGTTCGTACAAATATCATTCGCAGTCGAGCCACACCACAAGGCCCTTTATGTCTCTATGCAGGACAGTACGAACGGGGTGTCGCTGTGAAGTCTCGGATCGTCTTGAAAAATCCGTTAGGTCCGCACACACATACACACACACGCACACACAAACACACACCACACACACACACACACACACACACACACACACACACACACACACACACACACACACACACACACACACACACACACACACACACACACACACACACACACACACACACACACACACACACACACACACCACACACACACACACACACACACACACA
>NW_019211457.1:42636041-42685829 GCF_002443255.2 Varroa destructor
CACCCACACACACACACACACACACACACACACACACACACACACACACACACACACACACACACACACACACACACACACACACACACACACACACACACACACACACACACACACACACACACACACACACACACACACACACACACACACACACACACACACACACACACACACACACACACACACACACACACACACACACACACACACACACACACACACACACACACACACACACACACACACACACACACACACACACACACACACACACACACACACACACACACACACACACACACACACACACACACACACACACACACACACACACACACACACACACACACACACACACACACACACACACACACACACACACACACACACACACACACACACACACACACACACACACACACACACACACACACACACACACACACACACACACACACACACACACACACACACACACACACACACACACACACACACACACACACACACACACACACACACACACACACACACACACACACACACACACACACACACACACACACACACACACACACACACACACACACACACACACACACACACACACACACACACACACACTCACACACACGCAAATTCAGACATCGTAACGGGAGATTTGGATATTGCCTTTATTTTTATAGTGTGCCAGGTTCCCTCGATTCCTCGCTCATCTGATGGCTGTTTACATTTGCCGATTAGCCTTAACTGATAGAATATCGCTTTTGGGAAAAAGTTACTAGTTTAGATAAGCTACAATATTTCTCGACTCAATCGCTAAAGTTCATTACGTAAAGTAGTATTAAGAACTAAATAAATAAATATACTTAAGTTACAGAGAGCTCTATAGCGCCTAGTTGCTGAGATAAAGCTTCAGCAAGTAATTCTAACGCCTGTCATGTCAAATCCTAATGTAGACACGTTACTTTTTCATGGCCCGCCTTTACGCGTAGTTGAAGACAGAGGATTGTTTAGAGCTCTGAACCACAATAAAACCCACTGATGTATAAGGAGGCCCTCGCATACCACCAAGATCTGTCAATATTACACTTTTTGGATATCCAAGGAAGTAGAATTTGTAGAACGCTTCGTTTCGCTTATTTATGTCTGTTTTCACTAAAAAAATTATATAGAGTGTTTAGTTTTTTTTACTATTCGACTACCCATTAGCGTAATACCAAATGATGTTTGCCAAAAGAGCTGCAGTGCATGTTATCGACTATATATTGAGCCTGCAGAAAGGTAACCGGGCAGGTAACCAGGTTTATTTGCTAACTAACTCTTTATAATGGGAATCATACGAAATATTCTTGCAGCTAGTCAATTTTTCGGATACGAACACGCCTCCCTTACCTTTCTTTATACACTTTCTTATAATCCACGCTTAAATCATACATTGTAAAAGTGCCAAGCCTGATACGATTACTATGTCTATGATTTACAATACGATCGAGCTTCAGAGCTACATGATCTTCTGATGCTTAGTCTAACGACTGTACATACACCGCTTCTATTTTCACCGAGTCGTTTGCTTCCACGTATATTTGTATGCCTATATTCTATTCCTAAAAGCTTCAATAATATTTCGAATTAGGAAGTAACAGGCGTAACAACCATCTAATTCTTTCCATTGATTTGTGCTAATCACACCTTCCGCAGTGTTGATGCCGAGACTCACCATGAGCTGCAATGACGGTACGTAGCATGTACAATTTTATAACTGATATTTAACTAATGGACAAGTCTATAGTAATGTTATTGCACTGACCTGTACCTATTCACTGACTAGACAGCGTCTGATAAAAATAGCCTTCTGAGAAATCGATACTGCAAAGATACGAAACCTGCATGACAGCCTTATAGGACCGATTGCGATCTACGACTTAGATTTTTCTTCGCTATGTCTCGCCTTAAATAAGACATTCCCTATATCGCCTTGAATACTGGGCCTGTCATGCTTTAGCTGAACCTACAAAAGGGAGTGGCTTGGGGCAAAAGGGGGAGAACCTAATGAGTACTACCTATTTCTCTTGATGGATCAGCGATAATAGCATATGAACAAAAAACTCGTTCATCATCTTAAGAAGTGTGATTATTGCTTAGCCCAACGTGGGCTGAAGCAGACAACATTTTCACGGTCAACGTGAACTACGGTAACGAAACCCAGCTATGCATAGATGACGAATCTCCAAAAAAAGCTGACATTTCTGGGTCTCGTTTCATCGGTCGTCTGTGACCTGTTATTCCGTTTAGATGCTGAATGTATAGTGTGAATGAAAACCCAGAATATACATAAAGAAAGAAAATAGATTTGTCCGTAGTCCTTGTCAGCCAATATTTTTCATGTTTCTAAATGCTATATCAGTTGGTCTGGGTACCACGTTCCTTAATTCTATATTATGGATATAATTGAATTTTTTTTTTGACTACACTAAGTGTATACTATTCTTTGAGATAAACTCTAAAAATGTGTATTAGCCAAGTCGTAATAGAGTTTATTCTATTTTCCTCTGAATGTTATTCTTAAAATGAAGTTATTGGCCATATTGGCAATGTCTCCCTTTCGTGTTTTCTTAAAGGGCCTCAGACCCAACAAGGGGTAAGCAATCAGATTGCAAACTATACGTCCTCGAGCAAGCCTTCTACTTTGCCTAGCGAACAACTTGCAGTTTGCCGAAGTAGTGGATCAGAGCATACTCGTCCACGTTTATCAGTGGTTCGACAGTATACATAAGCTGGGTCGGTTGTACTGCCAATGGCTTTCTGTCGACCATTGTAGCTCGCCATTTCTGCGTTAAAAGATCAATAGGACCCAGTAGCAGGTGTCCAGGGTAAGCAGGTAAAGGTCTGTCGATCGATCCCCCAGAGGCTCAAGAAACTCTGCTACTTTATCTACATTGTTGCAATTTTAGTTTTTCCTCCATGCGCATCTCTGGTAACTGTAATTACATTATTAATTAGCGCATCGTCGAAGCTCGTGCTTGGAGAGCTCTCGTCTCGATTTACTTAGTAAAGCAATAGGGAATCAGGATGCGGAAACGGTTCAAGCAGTTGCAGCTTAAGCAGTTAGGGTAATTAAGGGATTTGCTTCATATTTCACTACAAATCAGGACTCGGCATATAAGCATACTCTTTTCAGCGATATCTGTAGGCAAATGCTATTTAACATCGCGTACTCTTTCGCTGATTGGCATATCTCTGCAGCTCAGCTTAACAAGGTATGGTATTGTTAATCTGGGGTTTTTATTAGAAAAAAGTTCTGGAAATTATCACGTGATCAGTTTAACCGCAAAGAAAATAAATTTGGGGCTCGCACGAGTAGCACGTCGCAAGACCGCGTAAAATAGCGAGCATCTGATAGCTTTCGTGGTCTTTCGATTCTCTTTCAAGTGATCGTGACGATGGATCGGAAAGGGGTCGATCCCGAAAACCTAAGCTTTCATAGACGATTTTCATCACTTGTATTTGTATATTTCTGACACTAAAATTGCGAGAAACCAAATGCCATTTCATGTTTGATTTTTTTAATGTGCGACTTGTAAGGTGCTGTTAAGTTATATATGTAAAATGTCATCTACGTTTTTTAGTCTATATAAAACGTTTAGGTTATCTTTTCTTTATTATATCAACGTAATTATGTGCACAATAGCATCATGCTTGAGAGTTACTGTAGACGGTCAATGTTCCTTTTACGGCATTCGCATAGAAAATATCAACAAATCGTGCTATTTGACCTGTTATCGAGATTCTTGCCGCTTCTACTACCACTACACCCCATTTCTATGCTGAACGAAGCACCGCCTACTATTATCAGTTTCGTGTATATGCGAAAACGGTCCGTTCCTAAGAATTTGTTTTGCTATTACCTCTTTACGCCGCAGTAACGGGGGCGGCGGGAAATTATTTACATTACGATAATTCAATTGGCTTCGTTTCCAGCGGAACAATTGCGCGCAGCCTCGAGAAGCCTCGACTCGGAAATGTCGAATAACAACCATTCGATGACAGCGTTCGGTAGTCCCACCAGAATCGGAAGTGACGTAGGCGCACTATCGTCGGACGAGAAGAGGCAGTACACAATGGGACTATGGCGTAAAGCGGTCGCTAGGGCCTCATCACTCGATTCCCGTCCGAAAACAGATACTACCAAGCTGCTACTCAAAGCACTCAATGAAAATCCGTACCATAAGGTCGGTGTTACAGACATGCAAATCTTTCGTGATAGCTTAGATAACGTATTAGCGTGCTAATTTTAGACACACGTTCAGACCCGGGCATAGACAGACAATCTTCGCTTTGTACTGGGAGCCAGCCGGCCAGCCGTGTGATGCAGTGGCTAACGGCGATACCAATTTAAAATATAGACCCATATAGAAATCAGCATCAAAACTAAACGTTTCTACAAATCACAGAGGCAACTGATCGAATTTGCTTTTGCAAATCATAAACATTTCTAGTAACTAAGCTGATGCGCCACGTGCCTCAAATACGTCTTCCGATACGATTAACTGGATCGAAGGTAATAGAGCTATGCCTTCACCAGAGTTTTACAACAGTATCGTATGGCACTCGTAGCCTGAAGACTTGGCTTGCACATTATCTAGAAGTGCATAACTAAAAGTTTGTTACTTAGTAAAAATTTACACATTTAATGTTCACTTAAGCTTTTGTAACGTTAGATTAACTCGACGGTACGGGGTTTCAGCGCCAGTTTTACGTGCTCGTTGTATCGTTCGGCTATTCTATAGAGTCTTCAATGAAGCACTGATTAATCGCTCCGTGGCATAAATTATGATTCCGAAAAAATGCCAACACTTCATGAGACCCATACTTCTTCCATTCGACTTTAGATAACTCAGAATATCGTTGTTTCAATGAATTCAACTATAAAGCCTTTGCGGCGAAACTTTCAGCTTACAGATGAGATGAGCTACATTAACACTAACTGTTTAAGTTGAACTTGTGGCCAATCAAAGATTACCCGCGTCTCTGGTTCAAGTTAGCCATCTCAAAGTGGCAGGTCGGGCTCTCTCGCTCCCAGAAGATTTACCTGTTTGCCTGATAGATGGATCTTGTTGGGGGAATAAATCTCCTAAATTAATGTTGCCGATACTGTATTAAATTAGAATCTGCAAACTGTGTCAGTTTTATCGAAGTATAAATAAATTGAAATCCAAGTTAAGCAGATAAAATCGACGAAACTGCCGACAATCATTAAAAGCTTGACATCAAAACAAAACAAAATTTTGGAAATATTTGAGGAAACGACTATGTCTTATCGTCTCTAATTATCTTGTTTCGTTTCGTCCCATCTTTCACATGGTTCCACAAAAGTATCACCACCGATATAATCCGAACCTCGTTAACGACGATAACCAGGAGCTGGCGGCTCACCTTCGAGCTCGCCGTTTGCGGGCCCGCCGTCTGACGATGTACACTCTTGCTGGTGATGTACCCTCGGAACCCGAGCAGACTGACCAGGATTCGCTGCATGGCAGCTCAGCCCTTCCGATCCAGGGGTATCAGCCCATGTCGGGTGGGCAAAAAAACACTACCGAAAGCGAGTCTGATACTGAAACAAAAGGTACAATAGGTTATAAGACGCAACCGTCTTCAATCGGTCTGCACGAGCGTGCAGAAATAGCCGAATTGTCAGATCAGCTAATCGCGCTATTGCATGCAAAGCATCTTGAAAATTGCCGGCTGTTAGTTTCGTTAACAGATACACTGAATTCTTCTTCTTTACACATGTATGTTTGTATGCATAAAAAGCATGAAAAGCAGCCGTTTAAATATGGCGCAACCATATTATCTGAGACAATCCTGTTCGTACTCCTATACTATATGCATGGTCGTTACTTTGACTTGTGCCAATCATCATATTTTCCCGTTGTCTGTTTGGGCACTAATGTTTTTTCGTAGGTCGCCGAAGGACATCGTCTCAGGGAGAGCGACGTCGTTCGCTTCGTCAACGACGGAAGATCTCGACGCTGACGTTAGGCCAAGTGTCGCATTTGGACATTCTACGTGCGGCACAGCAAAGACGCAGCTCATTGCTTAGCCGCCAATCGGGAAGCCTATCTGGGCCTCCGACAGCGGGCACGACCATGCCAACAGGCCACGCTGCCTTTCACGCCGCCGTAGAAAAAACCGATTCCGGAAAGGTCAGCACGCCTTATGCTGCCTTTGCATAGTTTCCATAGGGCAAACAGTGCATCAAAGCCAGTTAATGGAATGGGCCTCCCAGTCTGCTTTTATTTTTATAGAGACTATAATCCGCGTGTAGTAAATAGTCTTTAGGTAGAGTTAAACGCTCCTCTCATATGCGAGGAAATCGAATACCTGATGTGGGACCTAAACTTGACTACTGTGAAAATCATACAAAAAGGCAAGCAGATCGTAAGCTCTCTACTGCAACAATAGAAAATTATCCGTTCATCCTCTTAGAACTAGACATAAAGAAAATACTCATAATGGTTCCTGTTTGAAAACAATATTCAATTAATAAACCTACTCTTAGGACCCGTTTGATTTGGTTTATATATGGCTCTAACAATAGATAATCATTCGTTATTCATTTATTTGTTGGCATAAATTATAATCCCTGTTTTTTTGAACGTCGTTTAAATTTAGCTAGCAATACTGTCTACAAAGATGAACCTCATATACGTTTTGTAGTTGCATGATATGACATATTATAATCTGTAGTGATTGGAAAGCGTAGTTCCTTACGAGCTGTGCCACCATTAACTACCGCTACCGAACTGTAAATAATAACAACCCTATCTTTTGGTATCGAGCTAACGACGTTTGCAATCACTTTGTGTCGTTGGTAACACTGCTTGGTGGCAATGGGGTATACGCATATAGGAAAGCGTTCAGTCAAGTAGACCACCCAGTTTGAGATTGTCTCGCCAAAAGGCAATCTCATCCTCTCAGGAGGACGTGCTTGACACGCTACGGAGCCCACACGCCTCCGGGTCCGCATGTGCTACTGTAGCTTCAGCAAGCAGCAGCAGTGGCGGCGGCGACGGCGACGGCGGCGGCAGCCGGAGCAGGCAGGACTCCTGCACCGCTCCGGAAGCGATGTCCGGAATGAGTACTCCCACTGGCGAACGGAGAAGCTCATTAAAATCGCAAGATCGAAACCACTCAGGCGAGGAGGATGCAGAAGTCCGCAGCCGACATCACGTGGTCACCATCGAGGATAACGGCGAGGACGATAAAAAGACCTTTGAAGAAACTAGCATATAGGCAAATACAGATAGCAAGCCCAAGTGGGTCGTGGGAAAAGCGTCACCTATAAAACGCTTATTGATTCTAGCATAAATAGCAGTATCGATGCTGGAACCAACAGCCGCCGAACAAACGGACCTCGCTGGTTAACGATATCGTTTAACATTACCGACTACTGACTAAGTTAGCGACCCAGATCACAGATGGAAATACTGAAAGTTCAAGCCGTTGTGTATGTGTAGACGCCGTATACGTGTATAGGAAAATTCCATGCCTTGTTTGTAAACAGGTAGTTTATCGTGAGAAACGTTTCTTAGCAATAAGGGCTGACCATCGGATTAATTCGTTTTGCATATGGGCCAAAAATGTTTTGTAAAATCTGAATGTTAGAGTAGAACCTGCCGACAATGCAGTTCACTTTAGGAAGTGTGCCTTGAAAGACAATGTGATTGAAACGTGACAGCCGAGCTACGCGTCGATTGCTGCCCGCTATTAATGTTTAGCGATCAACTCAAATAAACCTGCTGTGTTTAGGCAGCGGCAAACAAAAATTTCAATATGGATTTTGTAAATTTTCGCCCAGTCAGTTCTGGATCATGCGAAACTATTTCTAAAAAATGCCTGCAAAATTGCAGTGATCTAATAAGCCACAATAGCTAAGTGTTTCTTTGCTAAATCAATGGCTTAAGGCCTCAACTAATGCACAGGGAGAACTTCTACCTGAAGATCTCTAGAATCCCTTAGAGACAACGGGGCACGTTGTGGCAGTAAAATCCTGATATCATCTCTGATGACACTTAGAGAAAAACGTGATAGAGTATCATAAAATCAACGTACAATCGGCAAAAATGTATCAGACAAAATCTTACATACGCGTAGAACGCTAGTATTCACCCACTGATTCTTTTCATCTCAGCTGAGATGACGCGAAATAATAGAAAAGAAAACGCCACACAGATAATCATGTTTAGAAAAAGCTAGATTGAAGAAGCAGGGGCGACGGCAGTTCACAAAAAATGAGAACTAACAGAAACAGTGAACAGAAAGGCCTGTCTACAAAGCCTTTAGATGAACAAGTGGGCTATCGAAAAATGAGTATTTTCGGGCTAAGCACATGCGGGTTACGTATATGATGTAGCCTAGGTATAAAAGAGTTGTCGATATAAGTTTACAATCGGACTGTTCGGAATTCAGAATCATGGTAGTCCAGGATATTTTTAACCAGTTGCTATCCCAGCAACAACGAGAAAGTTGAGCCTACTAAATGTCTACCAAATTGTAGGGCCATCAAAAACGATCATCGTTACTATTCTAGGTATGCTCTAATCCCTATGGCAAGCAAGCCGAGGCCAAAGGTAATTCACCAGCCTGTAAAAAGTAGCTGGGTATCGCTAATTTCTATTCGAATATTGATCGCGGTCGAAAATGGCTTGTAGCGTATATGATTAGTTCTCAGGCCTCCATAGAGGTGACAGAGAGAGGTAATTACTAGAAACAATTATATATGCTAATTTTATAAAGTGGCTAAGACAAGTAAGCAGCTGAGATATAATGAGGACAAGCCGAATCGGCAGGAGGCGTTTCTCAGAGCGGACAAGCGGAGAGCCGACGTTTGCCCTGCTCGGATACATATTCAAAGGAGAGAAAAGAGAACAGCTAGACGATACGCGCTCATTCTATCAATCAGAGCATATTAACATGTCGAGTAGTCACGGTTGAGCAATATACTGGGACGTTAGAGATGAAAAAATTATTATATACAATTGCGGCTGAAAACTGCTGAGGGGACAGGCATTTAGGAAACAGTTGGAAAGATCGAAACACGCGGTACCTAAACATGGTATTAATACTGATCATATTTAAAATTGGTTCTATTGAAAGGTAAAACAAAAAAACAGGCCACTTCCGAAATCGTATGCAGTCTGGCCCTAACGAACAAGTAACAGCAAACTAGCTATTTATTGAAGCAGATTTACTATACATCTATATGCCTAGTCAGAATAACGATACAGGGAACAACACAGCTTCGCACGTTGCTTATAGTACAAGAAAAAAAAAACATACCCGAAACTAAAGCAGACCACAGATATAGAAGAAACGCTATACTTCATCAGGAAATATAATATGACTAATAATTTAACGATGGCTGTCAAAAGACGCTGAACGGAGGGCAAACCTAGGCCGAATGAAATGCTTGAACGTCCATGTTGAAATCAGACGAACCATTTACCTAAAATAGGCCTCAATAGATGAGTACGACGAGCATCTGGAAAACATATGTCGAAACATCGAAATGTCTAAAAGTAGAATATAGAAAGGTAATTTGCTATAGAGATTCGGAAGTATGTTTTGTTGCAAGGGCTGCCGAGTCAAGAGGAACCGTTGCGGATCAACTGGTCCAAACGTTTCCTACCCACAAACAATCAATTGTAAGTCTGCCATAAGTCCGACGATCCATATAAGTGACAGAAAACGAGACAACAAGCGGTGGACGGTGGAAATAGGATACCTATTCTTTGAAACGATCATTATCAATCACAAGTATAATTAGGTATAAACAAATTGAAACATATTATCACTTCGAGAAAAAAAAAAACAGCCCCGACAATAAAGTCGTAACGAATAGAGAGCTACCTTCGTAAAAATACCGTTCGTAACAATAACTGCAATCAGGAGATGATAAGATTTTTAAGATGATAAGAAGAGATGATAAGAAGATCTTAAGATGATAAGATATTTACATGTTGTTGAAGCTGCTAATTATAAGAGAAAGGACACTTCTAAGAATAGGTAAGGTTTAGAAGAAAAAGAAACCCTTTTTTGTAGTTCTACGAAAAGAGAAACCCCCTCATGCATACTCCAAAAAAGTATAAATACAGTTAAAATACCACATGCGATAGAATATCGAAATATATAAAGAGCGTCAAATTCAATTGTGGAGAATGAAGACATAGCTAGGAGTCAACGACCTGATACAAAAAGTGAATTATTTAAATCAGTTTGAAAGAGGTGTGCGATCAAAAATCAAGCGAACGATATAGTTTAAAAAAGTGTATACAGACGACGTATTGTTAGTTTTCAGAGACGTTGTTTATCTTATCTGAGGGTATCTGAAGGAGCAATAATACTGGAAACAATCAGAGCAAACATCTAAGCTAAGATCGATGCAAGCAAAAAAGTGGCAAAAATTACTAAATATATCATCGTGTTTGTTTAGGTGGTTTAGACGTTTCTTCTTTTCGTTATTTTTTTTTGGATCGTGGCAAATATTTTTCTGTCATCGTCATCGTCATGTATGAATCATTTGTGAAAATTACAATCGATCATAGACAGATACTAATGGTAGACTGAGGTCTTCATCCGAACGATCCCGTTATTGTGATCGCCTGATACGTGCCAACAATAAAGACAAAGTATATTCCAATATGTATTGACATCATTCTCTCTCATTTATGTGGTTCTACAAACACTGACTTTTCATACGTAAGTAGATAATAATGGAACTAAAGAAAAAGGAAGAAAAACGACGATTGCGTACTTCAAATGTATTCGAGTAAAAACACATTATCTAGCCGTGATAAAAATGATCCGGTGCGCACTAGTGCTTAGGGTAATTTACAACTGTAAAAGGCAGTAACGTTTTGATAACAGTTTGGTTCTTTTTTGGGAGGAGATTTCCAGTTTTGATTTTTCATAGAACTAATCCCTAAGACGCCTTCGTCTCGTCTAAGAATTTTTCTATTCTGCCAATAGACACGCTACGAAGAGGACTTTAGCTTCATTGGAAATAGACATTGAGCCAGCTGAAACATCAACACAGGGAACTGACCTCAGAGACAGTTTCCATCAATGTCACACAGATCAGAATAATACTTACGACTCAATTTATGCTATTTCTCTATAGAGTCATTATCGAGGTTACTACTAGTTAGAAAATAGCAATATTTCACTTTCTTCAAACCTATCAACACAGATGCCGCTTATGGAGTTCAAAGGTCACAACTAATTTCGGCTACCATTCACGCGATTTCCACAAGACGCAGGTATGTCCTACGAACGTTTTCGGAAATAATTTTTACGCACACAACACAAGCTAGCGAACTGTGAAGGAAAAAAACATCGAATAGCATCCCGAGTGGAAGAAACGAATAACTTTTATCTAAATACAAAAACTTTACAGATCTTCTAATCTAAATCTAGAAAACTTCGACTAAAATTCACTAATGAATATATCATTGTCTTAGTGGCTATAAAATATGCTACTTTCTTGTCTGACCCGCTGAAAGGATCTCTTGAAATATATCACCTAAAAAAATAAAACGCAATTAGCTTACAAAAATCTCTTAGATGACTGAAACATGGCTCAATCGATTAAACTTACCTTCTCTGCACATATGAAGGCGTCCCCACTGTTATTATGCGTTTCCTGAAGACTGTGTTTTATAGGTAGCCCGTAAGGCATATAGACTGAAATCTGTTCAGGTTACATACCGGCATTACTCTTAGTGAGCGTGGCAATCCTGCAAGCCTAGATATGTTAGGCGTCGATTTAGCGGTACCTGCGAACCGTGGGGCAACTAAGTCGTAATTGTCTGCAAATCCAAAGAGGAAGTAATTCAGGAAAAAACAACTAGTATGATGTCCTGGTTAAGCCTGCAACAGGATGCGATCATCATAACCTGAAACGCAACAGTTGAATTCATAACAACATGAAGGACTTCCAAAGTGATACAATGGAGCTACGCAAAAATATTATCAAGATAGCTTTAATTATTGTAGTCATCGTAGTGATATTTTATGCGCGACTGTTCTTCGATTACGTGTAGTTAATTCAATGACATTCACTTTGAAGGTTGGCTAAGTGGGTGGCATTTTCTGTACACTGCGTCAGCGATGTACGATAAGTTTTGCGTAAAGGCCAAAAGGATTTTTTGATAAGACATTTTTTGATTCCTTGCTTCAGCTGGTACGGAAGTAGCAGTGATCGTAACCGTGGCCGCAGCGAAGCGACTCTCAGACATCAAACAACACCTGCATGGTAGTAACGGAGGTGGCAGCTGTTGTACGCCTTTTCGTCCATAAGGGGCACGGGGATTATGGGTTTGTGTCTCGCTAATGGAACAGGCCAGATAGCTAACAACCGATAACAAAAACGCGCATGTAGTACTTTCTGTCGAGTCTGATCATCCGCAATATAAGCTTGCCATATGCGGATTTCGACGAAGGACTAAAGCGGGCTCAGTTATGCCATGGCTTGCGTCCTAGATTACCCTCATAGTCTTCTATTGCGTTTCAGATCCAGCATGGTCCAACACATAGGTAGTAGAACTTGAGTAAAGCCAGCCGTAGAGAAAAAACTTTTCATATAATTTAGTGAAAAACTATTGGCAGAGCCTAGGCTACAAACAACGTAATTTTTATAGAGTTATTTATCTAATATTTTTTGGCTCCGCAGTATATTTTCCCCGTAACAGTTTTTTTTTCAATTCAAAATTAGGCATGATCCCAGTCAGTATGACTGCGATTCTTTGCAAAATTTTCATGTAAAAACATAATTTCAAAACACCCGCGCAAAGTACCCATTCTCCAAGGCAAGCAAAAATGATCAAAAACTAGCAACATATTTTAAATTGTCGCTTATTAAATAAGCAGTTTATTAAATAAGCAAACTATGATATAACATGATTGAAGTATGTTTGGGCAATTCGCTATCAAAACTGTATTAAAATTGAAAACCTTGTGTTGATGGAAAATTAGAGGTAAAGTTCAGAAGAGAGCTATACTATATCATTATACTTGGTTCAAAGCATTACCATAGCTATAGAAAAATGCTTACCACCTTATCTTTTTATTATAAACTATTCGCCCATCTCGTTTATCCACGGCATAGTAACTGTTACTTCAATAAGGATTTATTTAAGGCAATCATGTGTCGTCGGTCTTCCCGCAAAAACGAAAGAGCTGTGCGATTTATCAGACACAGAACTTCTTTGTCAATTGTTAAGATCTTTTTTCCTTCTACTATATACGAGCATTATCTTGTCTACGCGTTAACTCAGCTATACACGGTCTACAGATGCAAATAGCCTCTTTGCTTCATATTGCAATGGTAAAACACGAATAATTTAAACTGGAGAACATCCTCTGTAGATCCGTGCTGGTCTTTAACGCTACGAGTTCCTGTTTAGCAAAATGGCCTAGAGCAGCTGAGACACAACAGGGTACAGTATATCCCATAGCAACGTCGCCTTATGAGCTTTTCCGTCAGGCCAGTTTCCTTGTTCGTGTCACCGGTGTGTACTGGCATTTACATGCTTCTATATTAGCCTATAACCCGAACTCCAGTGAGCTATCGTCTCGCTTTAGTACGTGGTGAATCGCACGCTAATAGCGTGACAACATCTATAACAACAACAATATCAACAGACATACAAACAACAATAACGATGACACGCAATAGAGAAAGTAACGTTGCAGAGCTGCTGAGGTCGTGCAGCGTTACGAAGCTTTAGCGTATCGTCACGCGCTCTCGCTGCGATGTATTTCGTACGTGCATTGATTAACTGTTAAACTAACAAAACCGACGAATTACTGGTCGTTACACGAAATATTCGAACTTATCCGTTGCTAGATACCCTCAGCTTTAAAGTAACACGGGGATGACAGCCTTTCTGAATGATGTGTTTAGGTTTTGACGTTAACTTACCATAAACTTAATTTAATCGTTTGAAATGGATCACGTTTGAGACAGATGATTCTTTCCGATGTAAGACAATCGATACAGAACGGTTATCAAGGCGTCCCTAGACCGAAATTATCTAACGGAAGCTACGCACAATAAATTGCAACCAAAGCAGGGTACCCGGGCACTCTGCCCACTGGAACTGAACCCATGCCCATCCTACAACGGCTTTAGAGGAAGAAAGATATTATTCATCATACACCATATAGAGGTGATTAACAAGAGCTTTCGGTATAATTTCTGTCTGACTGTTTTAGTAAACGTTATTCAACATCACGTAAATTAAATTTATTTCCAAAATGGTAATCGATTTTCAAGGTCGCTTCCTTATTCAACATTTAAAAGTAAAATGTTCGAGTTCGAAACCCGCCAACGCAAACCCAATTCCCTCAACTGAAACGTTAAATATAAGAGAACTTGATAATAACGACGTCTTTAGCACTTAGCAGTTCTAACCGTACGCTTAGAAGCTACTAAGCGAACATTTCAGCTGTCGGCTTATGCAATAATCTGTCCTTCTACGCGCCATCGTGTGACCTCTATAATTTCTATTTCCATAACATTACCTTAATAGCAGATTCGGACGGAGTCCAACACATTCGCCATTGAACTAGAAAAAGTATCGAATACCCCTAATCTTTTTAATTTTTTTTTTGTAAACCATATGTTATCAAGCATGCCACATTATAGGACACCGTCAGTCGCCATAGCAACGGCCATATTGGCTTGGCAGACCTATCTTGGACGAAAATAAGTACGCATTTGTTTTGCTTTTTTGTTAGTCCTACTTAAAAAAGCCTTTGTCATAAGAAAGTCTAGTATATCCACTATCACGACTGTTAAACTACTCCGCCATGCCAAAAAATGGAACGAAGAAGAATGCGTACCAGGTAAAACATAGATGTTTTTTGGCTACGTTACCGAAGTTTCGCTGTCGATTTTCTCGGCCACGTTGCATGACACAATATTCTCAGTAGAAACTGCCACAAAAGCTATTGGCAAATTGATCTTTCAACATCATATGACAGTGTTATAACATAATAAATGTGCGTCTTGCAAAACTAAATCATTAAAAATGCAATAACGTTGAGAACCGAATATAAAGTTTAGCCTAAGCAAAAAAAAATACGAAAAACAAGCGTGTGCAACATACATTTCACTTGATTTAAATAATTTAATAACAAACAGTGTTAAATTATACCGTGAGAATTAGTTGTCATGTTTCTAGCAAATTTACCACCAAAAGCCAAATAGAAATTGACGGGATTAACAGTGGCACACCATAGATAAGCTCCGATTACTAAGGCACACTCCGATCATGGCTGACTTGGGTTTCCTTGATATAAATATAAAAATTTAACTAATATATAGCTTCTTAGGAGATACAGCCAACAGGTTTTTGTAGTTAGCTTTTTTAGCGACCTTTCGTACGGTGTCGAGCTGGCACTTCTAGGAATTTTGATTCACTATGTCAGAACCCTTACGAAGTCTGCCATATAGTGAATTTCCTTCGGCGTCACAGTTTTCTTCAGATCTTTCCTCCTGGGCCCAGATCTGTTCTTCAGCTGTACCAAACATGAGGAAGAGGGTCGAGTTTATCATCGTGAAAATGCCCGTATAAAGGAACGCGAGATGCCATTGCGTAAGCGTATTCTACAATTAACATTCCAAAATACGAGACACGTAAGTTTACAAAATTCAACGATTTAGTAATAACTAGTTAATTTTTCATCTTCAGATGCCGGATCATTGAAGAGTAAACACAAAACAATTAAGACAATTACTTTTGTGAGCCATAAGGTATTCTTCTAAACAGAGTCAAATTTATCCAGAACGATGATTTTTCGCTAATTAGAAGCTTAGACAATAACTTTCGGATCAGTACCCCTGGCGAATCAAACAGAAAGGTAATCTCACAGATAAACATTTATCTGCCTGATAAAACCTTCAATATCAAATTAATGTGAAGTTATAGAAATAGTATACGCGCAATACACCTCGGGCTTGTCAACGATACAAACATTATCCTCTGTGAGATAGCCCACAAGTTTTGGTGCAAGAAGGCCTGCGACGTTGGCCATCACATTGAGGACGCCTGTCACAGCGCCAGCGAATCGTGGTGCAATGTCGAACGCCATACCCCCGTCACCCCCGCCGGCAAATCCAAGAAACAGATAATTAACAAACAGTGTTACCATAACGAGGTCATAATCGCAACCAATCCTTGAAAGGAGGACCATGCAGAAGGAGGGCAACAGTTGCGCTGAAATTTCAGGACGGATCAGTGCAGTTAACAATAAAAAGCAAGTTAGTTCATATTCCTGAAGACCGTTACGTACAGGAGTTCTTTACATCTAAGATAACATTTTTCTTTCGCTTCGACGAGATTCAGTTTTAAGAAAGAATTGTCGACTGTCCTTCAACTTGATGTTGACTTTGGACGTATTCATCTTATAAAAATTTTTATTGGCTACATTTATCAAATTAAAATGATTTAGCATCTTTAGTGGAATATAAAGAGAGATTACTTACAACAAACGATGAAAAATTTCCGTAATCTTGTCTTGTTGAATGCTTTACGTTCGATTAGTTTGTCCGCGATACGTGCAGTGACAAGGAGGGTGATCGCGATGCATAAATTCATACCTCCATTAATCCAACCGTTCTGCGGAGATTCAGATATTAATAGAATAATCGCGATGTCATAGAAGCACATTGAATTCAAACTAAAATGAAGTAAATGAAGAAGGAGCTTAAAAACAAAACGGTTATTTGTTTACTCCTACAACTACTACAAAGGACAAATGACACGAATTTTCTGCGTCTTTGCAGATAAAATGTAGTGTTACGGTTATTTTCGGTGTGATAATCACTCCACATTAAAGATTACTACGCTATACACGTTATTTTCCGTTTTTTTTATAACAATTTTAAAATAATTTTCATGTAACAAGTCGATGAAATCCCCCCCCCCTCATAGATCTGCTTAACTAAGAAACCCATAACATATTTTGTTCCTCCTTTATCCAGTTTCGTATGATATCAATTAATTCATTCATCAGTTAAGTCCAAGAAGTTGGTAGGCAAAACTACTCACAGCAGTGATGTCTATGGCGAACATATCATTAAGGTATGTCGGTAGTTCTATGAGCATCATGTAATAATTGAAAGAAGCGGCCAATTTGGCAAGGCCCAGAATAAGGACGGCTGGTGAGAACAGGATTTGCCTCCATGGGATCTGGAGTACGGATATGCAAAGAAAAAACACAAAGGAAACAGTATTGAAATGTGTTAGGAGAACATTCATCGGTTTTTTCATTTAAAATCAGTGTCGATGTGTGTTCATAGGAGACTTAATAATGTCTATTATCGGCATGCCAAATGTTCCCTACAAAGCCTTAAAAGAAAGATTTGTCTATTTCCTTAAACAAAGATATTTCAAATCTGCTTCAAATTAAGGTGGCATTATATCTTAGGATTCTGCACATAATTTGATTTAATTTATTGCTTATGTGAGAGTTTCAAAGCTTTCTACGAATCACATTGTATATCTATATCATACGTAAGATTTAAGGAACACGAGCAAATGCACAATACCGGTGGGCGCGCTTTTTTAAATTTGCTTGATCGTGATTCGACAATGTATTTGCGCTCTTCAGCGGAGATCCATGGGTGTCGCTCCGGACCATCTGCCGCAACACAAAACCAAAATACCGTCCACAAAATGCCGAGTAGGCCTACAAAACACGCATATATACAGATTATTCTAAAACATACTAATAATTCTGCGGAACAATCGAGGATAGTTAGCGACTCTGTTCGCATTGGTATTCTACGCTATTGGATTTGCAATATTCCATTGCGTCAATAGTAAGCGTACCAGGTAGATACGACTTACTCGTACGTTATGCTTCTTTTATATATCTTTATTTACATTTTAATAATCATAAATTCATAGCGTGCTTTACCGAATAGATAAAACGAAACGGACCAGCCCATCGGCGAGGTGCAAAGATAGGCTGACACTGGAAGAGTTACAACCGTTCCGACCACAGTGCCAGCGTTGACGAAGTTTAATGCCGAATTTTGCTCGTTAGCAGGTGACCAACGCGCGATAAATGCGAACACTGCTGGGAACGTAATCCCCTATGAATGGGGGCACGAAAGCCATAAAAGAAGACTTTTCTTTTTTAAGATGTCCACTGTTAACAGCAGAAAGGCTCGCGTACCGATAGTATTTGCACAGAGCCGATTATTCCGAATATCAACTCATTTTTAAATTTTCTTTTCGTCAAATCAAATTTTAAATAACTAGGACTTAGGCATGAAGAGCAGGGTTTTTAGTTCGGAAAAAAAAGCAATTGAAAACAGGTTTAGTGCTATTACGAAAAAATGTAAATTCGTAGCCAGCAAAAAGTGCAGCTTTAGCTTGAATTAAAAAATATTCCGCTGTAAGGTGCAATTGCTAGTTGCTCTTTATACAAGAATAGGCGTTTGTGGGATGAAGGTCTGGCGAAGCACCTAATCTCTACATTGATAGCTGTCAACTAGATGCTTCCATATGTCCTAACAGTTGTCTCCTGACAATATACGTACTACATATTTCTCACCCAACGGTCCAGTTATGAGTTATCTATACGAAAAAATACCTCTGAGAGGCCTTCACAGACTCGGAGCGCGACCAAGGCATAGTAGTTAAAATAAGCAGTAACGTGTGTCAGGCATGTGAGTAACGAAGTTAGACCCACACCGAGTCCAAAAACCCAGGTCGCGCTGGCCACTTCCGCAAAGTATCCGCCCGGGATTTGTGTGATTAAGTATCCTAAGAAGAACGCGTATAAAACTGTCGCTTGCTGGTTTTGATCCCAATGGAAGTCACCTTGCAGCTATTGAGAAATCCCAAAATCAGTACATAAAACAAAATCTTTAGAAGATACCTTGACGATCTTATGCAAATTTACCTGCCGAATCATAGTTACACTGCGATATACACTGGGGGCGAAAGCCGGAAATGTCAGACAGAAATACGAATGCTCGGGAACCCTAGCACAAACCAGCAAAAAAAACAACAGCCTACTTAGTGTAAGTAAGACATTTTTGGACCTTTCTCTTTTCAGCACATATATATATATATATATATATATAGAGAACTGTTTAGGAGAGCGGCCTCTTTTTCTGAAAGATAAAATTTAAATCGAAGCACACTTACTTCGCGAAGCTTTCGCGATAACGAATGCCCTCCCTGAGCTATGTGTTTATCCGGTCGACAGTTATCACTAGAAATAAAAGTAATATTATCACCAGTAGCATTAATGCTATTGGTCATAGCTAAAATTGCAACGGAAAAGTTCAGTCTCATGGCATAGACCAGAAATGCGCCGATGAACATCGAGAAACAAAGAAGGAACCGTATCTGTAAAATGCCTAAAACGCAAGCATAACGTATGGTTATTAGAAATATAAAATATTAGACAAAGATATATTCAGATTCAATAGATATCTATTTGCCATTAGGTGCCAATAACTAGTAACTGATTAAATATATGAGACGTTTCTATAAAAAAAATTATAAAAAGTTGGTAGCAAATCAACAATGCTTTATAGGTCTATACATATGAAGCTTCTTCATTGCATCGAATTCATTATTTACTATGTTTCAAAGAGTCTTTTAATCCTTTTCAGATATCTACCTAAGTCTATAATGAGCAGAGCCACTAGAAATCAAGTTATTATATGTGTTACTGGAGATAACGCCGCACCAAGTAACATCGGATGCTTGATCGCAACAGCAAACCCAAAAGCGATATTTCCTTATGTAGCTAAAAAGAAGAAACCTCGTTATCAATTATGCATATGTCGATTTTTCCGTATAGATATGATCCATATTTCCTTAGTAAATAGAATGTCGTCACTATAAAGGTGTAGTAAAATTAAAATTCAATGTTAACCTCGTTTTTTAGCCAGCAATCAAAGTGAACATTGTACCGCCGACCGTCGCTGTTTGAAGCTCGTGCGAGGTTGAGCCTAGCATGCCAAGGACGCTGCCTTATGTGCCTGCACGAACACATGGAGGATCCTCGACTCGCAAGTAGGCAGTGACATTAAACGGAAGATAGTTCGGATAGCGAACTATAAGTAAAGGCTGTTCATCGTCAGAATCAAAGGGCTAATAAAGCAATTTTGTAATCAACGGGGTAATACAACTTCAACAAAGCCGTGATTAATAAACTAATACCAGCAGCTTGGCTTGCGATATCCTTAATTGAAATAAGCTATAGTCACAACTCTAATTTAAGCCGCTCTTAATGATACGATCAAACCTCCTATTTTGAACAGAATGGCACTAGAGAACATCCAGATACAACACTCAGCTTTGACACCTTCAAATTGGAACAGAGATGCTTTCGGTTCAGAATAGAACTATTTAACCAGCGTTTAAATAGTTTAAGAGCAAAGTCCGAGCTTTATCTGTGGATTGATCACAGACAAATGCCAATACTGCGAAACATGCTGACTGCTTCTGTCACCGTATGTCAGCTATTTGCTCGTATCAACCTCGAAATCATCCCGAAGCAGCTAAATACTCACTTAGTACTTTTAAATACCTTTGGCTAGAAAGCCTCACGAAAATTCATGCATGCATAATAAACATAATTAAGTAGCGAAAAGTGACGTTGCAAAAAATTCACAAACACAAAAAGGGTCAACTTGATGCCTATGTTGTTCTGGCCCTTTATTACTGACATTGTCGCTACCCGGCCATTGGCCATTAGTGAGACTCGCACTAGAAAGCTAGTCATGTAAGACAAAGATACATAGATTTTACCACGCGGCATAAAGGCATCTAAGGGTTTACTAAAACGCACAACTACGACCTAATAGTAACCGTGTAAACTGCGTTTGTTGCGACACTCACTGCCCCTTCGCTCCCTTAAGGTGTCTCCTGGAGCCTGACTCATACTGTTGCGAAAATGCTTTCGAATCGTGATATCCTGAGTACAATCTCCAAGCAGAAGCCGAACAGGCAATGTTGCACAATGAGAAAATCGCTCTATCTCCCTTTATTATATCGGCGTGCAACTCCTTCTTCCTTCAGACGAAATCAACAAGTTTGTTTGCGCAGCTGTATCTTTTAGGCTCTCGGATCTGGACAACTAGGTGGACGAACTAGTCGCAGTAGCTGTATTAGATCGAACTTTTAAGCACTTAACTATCTGGATGTAGAGAGGTGCTTCTGGACGAAAGAGTTCGACACGGATCGATCTCATCACCCTTTCCTACATTTCACGCTGGCCTGTAACCGTCACCGAAACATAGACATAGTGGGAAACGTAGACGGCAATTCTTAGAATGCCAACGTCAATAGCGTCAGTGCGTAGGCAGGCTGGTTTTAGCATATATACTGGTCTCCAAAATGGCTTTCTGTTTGGAGAGAGTGAAAATAGAATTGCGTCATGGTAGTGTTGCACTTTGCAGGTAGAATAATGTACGATTCGTATATAAGAATATTATCTGGAGAATTTACTTTGCCCTTTGCCTAGCAGCCGCGGACGGCCTGACGATCAAGTAAAAATAGACATTTCGTCACAAAAATTAGCTGCCAATCGTACGAGGCGTTTTGTGCTGGTGCAATCGAGATGTACATCCTAGCGATAATTAATGCAGCGTTTTAATTATCTATTCCAATATATAGTTACAGCATTCATGGAACGAAGACTTGCGACACTTTTCGGTATGGAGTAAATACAAGCATTTTAGTCTCTTAGGCCGTACGCTGATTCTTTGAGCAGATATTGCTGAAAGCAATATAAACGAGATATATATATATATGAAACAATAAATCAGTAACAAGGAGGAGACTAATAAAATGTTTAGGTTACATACAACGCGTATTGGGTAGAAAATAAAGTTTATATAATTTAACTGTATTTATATTGCTTGATAACAGCAACAGTATAAAAATTAACTCTCTCGGCTATCCATCTATAAATCTCGGCTGACTTCGGCCTGATTCTGGCTCCGACGATCCTATTAGCTAGTTTGCGACAGGACTAACAGTTTCAGACTGTCAGTAAGCTTTAATTACTTCGATAGCCGACAAGGACGTTTGACTTAACATCATTCGATATAGATACAAGGGTTTAGGTAAAGCATAGTTTTTTTTTGGGGATACGGTTAAAAACCGACTAAGTTCCTTGGTCGCGTTATTAGAGGTACGGTGTCGAGCTGGCACTTCTAAGAATCTTGAATAACTATGTCAAAGCTTTTGCTAAGCCTGCCATCCAACAGAGCTCTTCAGCGTCACAGTTTTCTTGAGATCTTTCCTCCTGGGCCCAGATCTGTTCTTCAGCTGTACCAAACATGAGGAAGAGGGTCGAGTTTATCATCGTGAAAATGCCCGTATAAAGGAACGCGAGATGCCATTGCGTAAGCGTATTCTACAATGAACATTCCAGAATACGAGACATGTAAGTTTACAAAATTCAACGATTAAGTAATAACTAATTAATTTTTCATCTTCAGATGCCGGATCATTGAACAATAAATATAAAACGATTAAGACAGTTACTTCTGTAGGCCGTAACGTATTCTTCTAAACAAAGTCAAATTTATCCAGCCAGAACGATGATTTTTCTCTAATTAGAAGTTTAGACAATAGCTTTTTAATCAGTACCCTTGGCGAATCAAACAGAAAAGCAATCTGACAAATAAACATCTACCTGCCTGATAAAACCTCCAATATCAAATTAATATGAAGTTATAGAAATAGAGTAGTATACGCGCAATACACCTCGGGCTAGTCAACGATACAAGCATTATCCTCTACGACATAGGCCACAAGTTTTGGTGCAAGAAGGCCTGCGACGTTGGCCACCATATAGAGGACGCTTGTGACAGCGCCAGCGAATCGTGGTGCAATGTCGAACGCCATACCCCCGTCACCCCTGCCGGCAAATCCAAGAAACAGAAAATTAACAAACAGTGTTATCATAACGAAGTCGTAATCGCAACCAGTCCTTGAAAGGAAAACCATGCAGAAAGAGGGCAACAGTTGCGCTGAAATTTCAGGACGGATCAGTATAGATAACAATAAAAAGGAAGTTTGTCGAAATGTCGACAGGCACTTCATTTAATTTTATATTCCTGAAAATCGTTATGTGCAAGAACCCCACAGGGGCAAGTTGTATCCAGCAGCCCTCAACATCTAAAATTGCATTTTTCGTTCGCCCGGATGAGTCAGTCAATCTAAGGAGAAATTGTCTACTATACTTATACTTGGTGCAAAGATTATACCAAACAGAATCTATTTTATAGCTGTTTATATTTCGCTATGTTAAGCAAGGCAAACCAGCTGAATGTTACTGGATAAAAAAAAAATAGACAAAATCACTCATAGCAAAAACAAACCATCGCCTTAACCTCTTCTTATTAAATACTTCACCTTCGATGAGTTTATTTAGCGAGACAGTGATCTCGGCACCCAATAATATTCGTACCTCTGCCGACCAACCTTTCTGGTGGTAGTCAGATATAAGCTGAACGGTCGCGACATAGTTGCGTGCACATAGTAAAATATAAAGCTGCTACTTAGCAAATCGAACGGTATTCAGAACGGTCACAGTTAGTTACAAAGCTCGATGCCGAAAACACTTGCTGACAAAACCAGTATTCCATGATTTATAGTTCATTAAGTGTGTTTAAACGAGCAAAAAAGGAGACAGGGACACGTTGAAAAAATAAGAGGAGTTTATAGCAACTCTGCAAGGAAGGGCCACAGTGGTAGCCTAACAGGATATGCTGGAGTATTATTTCGGGTTTTCAAAACGATAATCTATCATAAGAGGTCATCATCGTGTTCATATTGTGCTCATCACAATGTTAGTCTTCGTTGCACACGCAAATGAAGTCAGTTCGAGAACAATCGATGATGAGTCTGCTCTTACAAAAGGGCAAAGATATATATACATATATATATATATATATATATATATATATATATATATATATATATATATTACTGCTGACGTTACAGATTTTGTCTTGCTTATTAGTTTGCGTGGTGTTGGGGTAGATCAGCAGTTCTGTGAAAATCATATTCTGGTTAAAGATATCTGCCAACCTCGTAGAGCCCAAAGTAACGACGGCTGATGAAGGCAACACGTGTCTATATTAAATATGGGGACAAGGATGCGATAAAAAAAAATAGTAGAAAATATTATCGAAATGTGTCAGTCGAAAAGACGCATAATTACGAATGACGAGTACGTAGTGCACATAATAGTGTTCAATAAATCAGTTGGTCTACTGTTTGTACATCACAGTATTTTTTTTTGAGATTTTTTGGTCTACGAGTAGAAGAATCAAAAGGGGGTTCACTTTTTTCCTTTTAAGCAAAGCTATTTCAGCTTCCTTATCTTGAATACTTTTGCAGCCTTTTTATACATACCAGTTATGTTTTAAGATTATACAGATAACCTCATTTAATTATTCTTAGCTCATGTGAGAATGACAAGATTTTCAGAAATCGCATTACATCTATGTATCAGAGTCAGCATTTGAGATAGGATAGCAAATGCACAATATCGGCGGGTACTCTTTTTTGCCTGATTGTGACCCAACAATGTATTTATGCTCGTCAGCAGAGATCCATTTATGTTGTTCTGGACCGTTTGCCACAACGCAAAATTAGGTCGTCGCTCACCATAAACCAACTAGGCCAGCAGGAGACGCACATATATATATGTAAGGGAAAAAGGTCGCTGCTTCAAGTCTCGCCAAGTTACTCTTTAATAGCACAGCACGTGTAGTATGTGTCTTTGACGAAACTCTGCCGCGAAGTTGGCACAAAGGCAGCCATAGCGCCAGTTGGAATTACTCCCTAGAGCCTAAAAGCCAATGAAATACGCATCTTCTGAGCTGATCTAATAGAGTATGCGGAAGGCTTAGTTATGGATCAAAGCGATGAAACGTAATACACAAACTTGCGTCGGGTGCAACTTTTAATGACATGATTCCTAATATTGAAGCCTAGATAACACGGCTCGTTGGCGAGCTTACGTACTATCTCACACGGTTGCTGGCCATGGGGTAATTCAAAGTTAGCTTTATAGAATTAGCAAAACCATTTGGATAACCGTGTTCTGTATATAGCTGGATTCAAGAATTCGGCTCGTAAATTACTGGCGGCACGCAGGGCATTCATTTAGGTTAAGGGTTGATAGGCCCAGCACGGGAAGCACTACACCTTTACAATCGTGCAAAAGATTTCGCATTTTTCTGTAGCCGGTCGCGCGATAGTTGGGATAAGGGAGAGGTTTTTGCGCTGAATGTATAGAAAGAAATACACGCCTTCTTAGATTGCGCCTAGTCAGTATGGAGGACAGATTGTGTAGATGAGCAGTTGGTCGCTATATTAATTTGTAGTACTGCAGACTGAAAAGATGGGCTGTTAAAAAAGGAGAATACAAGGAAAAGAACAAATTCGACATTTCAGAATGAAATAAAGACAGCCTTCTGTTTGAGATGAGTACTTATACAAGGCGTTTTTCAAATATCCCATATTTATTTAATTGTCCTTCATTAACATAACGTTTTATGATTCCTGTAATAAAGCGCAACTTTTGTATTCATATCCAACATGCTTGTTTTACTATATACGTAAAAATACGGCACCTCCACAGCAACGCGTAGAGGTAGGTTGATACTGAAAGAGTTACGATCGTACCGTAAAATTGGATTTTGCTCGTTAGAGAGCAGCCAACACAACACGAATAAAACAGTTGCCAGAAACGTCACTCCCTATAAATGCGTGATCGACGGGTATCCATATGTCCAGACAAGCAAATCGTTAGATCAGTACTTCCAACTTGTTATAAATCGACTTTTACGAGGGAGAGAAAGAAATTACATTAAACACCGCAAGAAACAAGTTTTTTTGTTTATATTAATCTCCTTGCCTAACTCTAGTACAAATGCTTTACCTCATTTGCCTAATCGTATGTTTGAGAACGTGTTTCGTGCGTGCGGCGTCAGTTTACCTTTCTGTGTCAACAATCGTTACGATCAGAGCCCCTCGATATCGAGTTTACTCGGGAATTGCAGAACTACTCGATTACAAAAAAAATCTCGCCCCCCATTTGGTTGAACGGCATTCACATGTCCTTGTTTTCTTTCGTTTTCGTCATCCAAATGCAACAACAGTAAATTCCAGGAAATAGCTTCTTTCAATATTAGAATAAGGGCAAAGGGAGAGTCAAAATTAGGCATACATGATGGGCAAGGATGACAAGCTAGCTAGTTGCCGACCAATGCAGTGTGTAAATGCTTGTTACTCACATAATTTAGCTATTCTAGGCTACTTACGGTACTTAAAGTTCAGTTTTTTGTCCTAATTGATTTACTGAAGCGATCCGCCGATGCCAATATTAATTAGTTCGAATCTGAGCGGCACTCTCATCCATAAAGGATGAGAGTGCCACTCAGAGCTGCTTTGGTATAATAGTGACGTTCGCTGGCGTCTGTAAGATCCTGTTGAGTCTATCTGCGCTTACAAATATCATGTTTTGACGCTTCCGTCATTTGGTCTCGTATAACAACGTATGCCTCTACTAAATATGTTTCAATTCATTTTCTTCTCGGTGCAGTAAAGTAGCTCCTATATATAGGTTAGCGTTGCGAACGTCACGTAACCAAATAATGTAGACACGCCTGAAAAGCTAAGCGTTCGGTGTTTTAGGCTAAATTTACTATACGCATATAGTTTTATATATGCTCTTATAGTTAATAGACTGACCTAGAATACATACACTGAATTAAAAATCTAACATAATAACAGATAATACCAGATTTATTAAGGATTATTTATCATCATTGATAGAACTGCCAATAATCGGTGTTACAAGGAGGGTGCCGCAGGGTAATGACTGCTTTGTTATAATCTCTGTTTGCACATATTTCTTTTAATATGAATAACTGTAATAAATATTTATTTTTTTCAGAGGTACGCTCGTCTTTGTTTTGCTTTCCCTTCCTGCGTTGTTGTATCGTTGGTCTGGATAATACTATAAAATTCTAGGATGGAGACAAATTTAATCAAGGCAAAAATCATCATGTAGGAGTTTTTTACGCATCTATAGCCCAAAGGCGCGTCAACATCGTATCAAGTGCCTTTCCGTTCGTCGCGCTCGACTTACTCGTTGCCGAAAAATATAGCATTTATGCCCTCATTGTCTATATCCTCGCCGAGGGCTTTGTGTACGTAACCACACGTTAATTACAACATAAAATTGGACATTCTGCTTCAAGCTTAGTTAGATAGAATTATCTGGATAAATCTAAGTGAGTTCATTCCAAATGTGCCTGAGATGGCACTGTAAGGATAATCCTTCCTTTTACAGGATAACGTAATTGTTTTTATACTGTGCTCTGGACACGTGAATAAAACTGTTTCGCTTCCTAACGTTTGCTATTATCCAAACTAACAGTCCGTCATTATTTAGCATCAACTTGCAACAGGTCGACTTGACAAAGGAGTCGTCACTTTGAGGAGCTTGACAGATGTTGCCAAATTTCACCATCTGCATATGGTTGAACAAAGTCAATTTTAGACCTGTGAAGGATATCGAGGCAGCAGACAGGCCAAAATAGCGATAGCTCATTGTCAATGATGCGAAAATGAGACTAACTAAAACACCATCCACCCTAGAACCGGAACGCAGCCTGCTGACCTGCCATTCCAGTTTTACCTGTTGAATAGATATCCATTATAAGTGAGTAGATATCTGTTAGAATATGTGTAGCAAAAATCATTATTGTACTTTATATGACTGATTTTGTACCCGAAATTTTCGTGAACTAACTAGATTTAGCATATAGTGTTTGCCATCCACCGTTCTGCGGCTAAACTCTATGCATTGCATAGGACACTCTAAATGGTATGGTTAAAGAAAAACGGCTATGTGTCACAAAGTTCTATTAAACACATTTGTTGTACTCAAACCTACTCTAAACTAGTATTGTTTATTTCGGCTGAAACTTCTACATTGCTTGTTCGCATTTCTTTGCAAACAATTGGATTATCAACGAGACAAGCCCTGTATTAACATACCCCTTCTAAAGAGAGTTTCATATCATATAATAATTTACAAAGCGAATCTGACCAAGTGGGGCAAATTGTATTAAGCCTTAGACTTTAGTTAAAGTATCATTGGGGCTTCGTAGCACAGTTGCACTGCATGCCAAATCGTTGACATTAGTACTTCTTACATGTCTATATTATCGAGAACATAAAAAAAAATCCGACTTTTTTTAAACAGACTTAGCCCTAAGTGATACGTGACGAATATTTAACTAAACACACAGGCCCGTTCTGCATACATCGCTGGGAAAAATAACAGCGTTGGCTTCGACTCCCCTCAAAACCAACCGCTCAATCAATTGCTTTGTTATGTTGATCTAATCGTTCTATAAAATCTTCAAAAATTTCAGGAATTTTCAAGAGAGCAGTACTCTCTGATTAAGATCAAGCTTTTTTTCATTACCGGATCATTCAAAAGGTATACCTTTATCACTGAATAACAAAAAATGACTGATTTTAGACGATGCTATACATTTTTGGGTATATACATAAGGCACGGCTTTAAAATAACGCGCATTTCCCACAAAATAATATGGTTATCATTGGGGTTTATTTAATTAGCGCTGCATATATCTATATCTTCAAATTCAAGTAGATTTTTCAGTCATATTAGATAATTCAGTAACGCGCTCAGGCTCTAGGCACAGACTCTCGGATTCTATTATCGTTTATTGTCATTTACAAAACCCGTCGAAATGCAAGCACGCGACGCACTTTATTTGTTGTTGGCACATTTTGCCTGCAGACAATACCTAGGATTAGGCTAAGAAGGACAGCAAATAAGCTTAGGAAGATCGTAATAGGCGCAACGGACTCAGTTCGTTAAGACAAGAAACAAGGAACACAAATCTTGCGCCCGATAGGACACAAACTCCTCTGTCGGTAACGATAACAATGTCAAGAAACAAATCTCGTCTCTTTAGGATTAAACCTATTTTTTTAATCTCAAAAGCAAAAACGAGCCATGAAATATGGCAACGATATCACGACAGGAATCGGGTCATGATGATAACACATATTCGCACACAAACTCAGTTACACGAAAGAGAGCAGTCTCCCTTTGAATACAGATAATGAAATTAATCATTGACTAAACAAAATAACATTGGGCCCTAGTCGTACAAACCATTCAAGGCATAATACAGGCGAACAAAATATACTCAGGGCTTGCGAACATCAAGTTTCGTTTAGTAATGCAACAGGTCAAAAGGTTTGCTTAAAATCTTCACATATTACTATTGCTATAAGAGGATATGGTGAAGACAAATGCTGATGTGCCACTTACTTATAGTCTAGTATGTAATGAATTGCACAGAAAAGGTCTTCTTCTAAAAGAATGGATCAAGTCAAATAGGACGATCGTATTAAAACGTACAAACAATTCGAAAGCTTGAAATTCTCATTAATTCATTGGCAACAATGACTATTATTATGACTATTATCGGCCTAATGCGGTTACATTTCTGTAACTTTCGGACTGTGGTATTGTTATTACTGGTAAAAGCATACATTTATATTAGAAATGCTAAGTCTTGTCCATGTTAAAGTTTATTTGTACGAGTTTATTAATGAATTACAAGAAGTTACAGTGGAAAGGGTTTTGTTCGAGATGACACAAGTTCTGTTGGGTTTTAACGAAAAGCTGAGAGAACGTTTCGTGCATCTATATTTTCCATTTTGATTGAAAAGAATAATAAGACAGAATAATAAGAATAATAAGATTCGGGTGCAATTCGAAAAAGAAGCTTGACACCAAACCTTCTGCTAAATGTTCCCTATACTTAAATATATTAAAACCGACTATTGTTCCTATATCCCCTATATATCTATCGAAAATAATTTTGACGGCAACGGTCGCCTTTGACATTGTAACGTTCATTTGCATGACTCTGTCGGTTAAAGGTCCCTTAAATTGTAAAGGACCAGTTAATGGGAAAATGTTCATGGTACAAACAGACCAAAAGGACCTGAACTCACATTAGAATCCTTAAATAAGGCCTAACTACTGTTAATCTAATATCATATTTTGCACTGCCTTCATAGCTGCGATCGTTTGTTGGTTGTAACTGAAAACAGGAAAGACCAAAAAATTGAATTTGTTGCATTTGCGGTTCTTTTCATGCTTAACCAAACGTGAATCGTAATGCGTTCAGAATTATCTAGCGGTTTTATTGTTCTGAAATTATATTTTCTAATTCTTTATTTTGTCACTTTTCGGCCATTGGTCAACAATAATTATATAACGAATCCTTTAGGATAAACTGGGGGCTCCCAGCGCACTTAAACTTATTGATTCTTGAGAATTTTGAAAACATTTGGTATTCTCAAAACGTATTTATGTTTTTTTTTGCAAACATAGCAGGAATGATTGCAGCTTAAAATGCAACTAAAGAACATTTTCTATCTAAAATTATCTCAACGTAAGGTAAAAACGATAAATGCTTCCTTATGCGGTATACCATATATTTAGGCGAGCGATGGTTAATACGGCTGAAAGATAATTTAGATCAAACGGGGACTAAATAGTAAAATGAATCGAAGGTTCGAAATATATTTTGATTATTAATATTTTTAATGCGTATTGACCTAATTAGCCTACTTGTGTTCTGCTTAGTCTGACCTATGTAATGTAATGAATCACGATAACCATGCAAGTATTCCACCGACCGACTTTTGTTTGTGCCGTTGTTTTGCTAGACAACACCTGATTCAACAACCCTAATTCAGGTTTGGCTAGCGGAAAAAGTCAAGACTCTGCAAGAATGCTAAAATCTTCCGCTCTCTTAATAGAGAAGCTACGACTGACAAGAAAACAAACCGGGGTACATGTTTAAGGGGACTCGAAAGCTTTCTCATGTACGATGCCTAGTTTACAAATGACTCATGCAAAAATAACCTTTGCCATGGGCTCTTTGTCACTCATTGAAACGGGGCAACGGCTACTCAGATGACGCGCACGTTCACTTATAGGTAAAGACGCTAACTTATTAGGTTTGTCAATGGAAGTAATTTGAAGTACCATAACTTATTAGTTATATGCAGGTTAAGCCTCGAATAGCTTAATAGGGATAAGTTCATCGTATCCAGGGTTTAAGCAATATTTGCTCACTTATTTGTAAGAGCTGGCAACCCTATTACAAGAACTCGTCATGTCAAACGTATTATGAAACCACTCCCGCGAGACCACAGACAGTCCGATCGTAATCGTTAAGAGCACAAATACATGTAAATAGAAACAATTCGAAGATATTACTACACATGGATGATTAAAAAAAATACTATTTAATGTAATTTTGACTGCAATTCGTCAACCTTCTGGGCAATTCTTGTGTTATGATAAATAGTCGTGGCATTACTCCTCAGTGTTCTAACTGTTTTTACTATTTCAATATTGTTTAATTGAGTCAAATCGAAGTTGACCACTCACGCTTTTCTGTGTTCCATAAAAGTGGAGCATAGAACCAAGCCTCAGACCTTCATAATTCTCAAATGAATGCTGATTCGCAACAGATCCTTCATAACAAACGTATAATCTTTTTTTTTTTAAACCTTTTGGCGCGTCTCCCCCTTACGAGTAGTTACATCAGGCGAAATTTTGCCTTGTAGTTCCCTTGATGGGCAACTGTGCCGCTTCGAGCGCTAACAATCACCAGTCTTGTCTTCTCAAGGCGTTCTTGTGTTTTTTTCACTCGTGCGGAGCAACTGCAACAGTCGGAGTCAGCACTAAAACACAACGTCTTAGAAAGAGAAAAAAGGGAGCCTCGTACTTTATCCGTCCGTCTTACTGACGGGTTCGTGCTCGGCCTTACAACGAAGTCCATCCGTTCATGGAACGCCGCATTTTCTAATAAGTATCGCTATTTGAATCCGTGTGTTCCCTGTGCCCTTTCATACTCGAATTTGAAACCAGCACACACGAATCGCAGCGATGGCTTCACGTGTCTCGTATTCGACGCGTTTTATTGCGGGTTTAACTTGCGGACAGCATCTTTCCTGTCCAGCGTAATGCGCAAACATGTTCCGATACTAACTTTCTATTACTATTCACTTTTTTAAGAGGGTTTAAATCATATCCTTTACTTGCTGCTTTCTATGTTTACGTATCTGTTATTAACGAAACATACACATGAGGGTCGAATGATGTAACCTTTAATGAGATGATCCGAAAAGGCATGTTGTCTTCGCAATTCGTCGTGGAAATCTGTGTTGTTAAACCTAACTTCAAAAAAAAAAACGTTTCCTATTTATCAACCGGCAGTTATTCAGTCGACCTCACCCCGATGATGTTAGCTAATACGTGGAGCGTATATTCACCGAGGGTAAAGCAGAATTTAGTCCAGGTAGCAAAACGAATTAGAAGATCGTCTCATACGAAAAAGGGAACCTGGCTCAGTGTTGCAAGCATGACGCAGAAGGAAGCGGAATGGATAATTATCTCCTAGGTGACGACAATAGAAAGATGGAAAAGCAAGCGGTGCTGGCCCCACCTATCACGACCTAGGTTCCAGGCGTCGCGCCGTTTATCGCCATTTGCCATGACTCAGTACCGGCAAATCGACTTGGTGACAGACCCTGACCATCGCTCTTCTAGCCCGCCAACACTGCCTGTCTCCAGTCTCTCGCCCATTGCCGACACACCGCCCGGTGGCCGCATGCTTGTCGCTTCTCTACCGCTCGCGGCCTGTCACAGCTAAACAATGCCCTCTCCCACTGGCGCACAGCCTATGTTCGCCCTAGCTCACTGACCTCATGTGTCTAGGCTAGAGCCCGCTGGTGTCGCCACTGCAGCTTCTCGCAGCTGCCATTCACCAGCGCCCTATGCTAGTACCTCTCGCCATTCGTGTCCAGAGTGCTGTGTGGTCTGGTTAGCGTGCATACACCGAATGCCGTCTGCATCCCGCCAGCACTGCATGGCGCTGTTGTCGTCGTCGTCCCGCCGGTCTTCTTATTATCAGTCCGCCTGGAGACATCAGCTCGCCAGCTAGCGACCGCTGTCAGACAGGCGGAGGAGGAGAAAGGCCATCCCTCGCAACTGAGCGCTGCAGAAGCCGGTATCTAAGGCCGCTGCAATTGCTTTTGTCTCCCTGTCTCTCTCGCTCTCTTTGCTACTTTCATTTGCTGTCTGCTGCCGCGTCCTTCGGTGTCATCGGCTGCTTGTCGGTTGCCGGTCTACCGCCTTCGCTGTTGTCGCATCGCTGTCGTCGTCTATTCCCTGTTTGCGCTGCTGTCGCTAGCGACGGCAGTAACGAACCGTGGCAAAAACAGCGAAAGCATTGCCAGTTGATGTCCTGCGGGCCTCCGCAGAGAAGTACTTCCCCGCAGTTAAGAGACAACTATCGGCTGTGGCGCTCTGCGGCTCGGTGTAGCAGCGTAATCAACAAGCGATTCGACCACTTGCCCGATCCCGCAGCCGTATAGCTCACATCGTGAGGACGACAGCGGCAGCCGTGGCGGTGGCGGGGCGGCAGCGTTGATCGCACACAGCCAGTACACGCAAACAGAGACACAGCATTAGCAGCAGCATTCGGCAGCAGCGGCTGCTGCCTGGAGTGGATCAGTGGTGACGGTGGTCATCTCGTCTTGTCGTCGTAGTACATGAGGAGGCAGGCAGACAGCCAGAAAGAGTTGTTCTTGTAGGAGAGCAACAGTTTCTTTGTAGTATTGTACTATAATATTACGGCCAGTAGTCGTAGTACTAGCAGTGAAAACTGTATACTCACGTACTGTTACAGTAGTGTGTAGGTGACAGGGATTGTGGGACACGCCGCACCGATTAGTGGGCTTGTTGCCAGCAACAACGCTGCCGTTCGGTGTCTGAGGACACACGAAACGCGTAACGAGAAATTGTTGCGTCGAATCAATACAAGAGTCGTTGCCGCAGCGTCGAAGCTACTGGCTACAGGACACGACAGCCAGCTTGCAGAGGTGGTGTATCTCCTATAGCAACAGAGTGCATATAGCAGGCAAAGCAAGGGCTAATCGCCACTGCAATCGATTACCAGCGACGATCAGGTGCCAGTCAATAGTAGCAACGATGAATTGCTATCGCGAACAACAGCAGCAGCAGCAGCAGCAGCAACAACCGCCAATGGGCGGCATGGCCGGCGATAACGCCCGTGGACGAGGTAAGTGATTCGGCCTATTGTTAGGACCTGTATTGGTGTTAATGTGCGTTTGGTGCCATACGGAGAAGCCCAACTTGTTGTACTATAGTTGTTTTTAGCTATTGTTCTCATTAGGGCGCGGATGCGGATCCATTATGCAACTGAACTGGCGACACGAGGACGCACGTCCGGCCTTGCGTCGTTGTGGTAGTATCGTATAATGCCGGCTAATAGCGGTGATAGTGTAGAAGCACGCCGCAGAGAGGCAGGAGTTCGCGCCCCCGTGCTGAATAGAAATGCAGCCATTTCGTGCGTGTTGAAACACACGCAGTTGTCTGGCCATGACTACCTAGTTCAAGACCCTTAGACTGGGTTGTATCTTGCACATCTACATTGTGTGTTAATATTAGTAGACGTAAGTGGGTGACAACAGGTGGTGTATATTATGCGGCTGCCGCTTCCGCTTCTCCAACAAGAGCCCACAAAAACACCACCGCCCAGCGGCGCAATGACGAATTTCTGACTGTAACCACCTACTTGGGCAAAACGTAGCACCATTTAATGCGACTTAAATGCGAGGGATAAAGCGAATAGCTTTCGGGATCTTGCGCCTAGTTTGAACAACGGCAATAATAATAATACCATTAATGGTAAACTTAAGTTAGAACTAGAAGTGTCGGATGGAAAGACTACGTGCAGCGGCACCCCTACCGATCACAATGCGTAGCATATCGTTATCGTATCGTGCACGCTAAAGCACTATGTAAACTGATGATTGATTTTTACTGACTGATAGGCCGGCCAGCAAATTGGTTTCAGCCCAAAATATCAATGTTCTTGTGTGTATGTGTCACTTTAATTCGACGTCCCTAGCTGATTGTGCTATCATTATACACATGTAATGGTGTTGTTTGTTGTTGTTGTTGTCTCCGTCATTGAATAGTAGCGATGTATTTATGGTTATAATGATGTTTATGTTAGGCGAAACCGCTGCGTTTTGTCGTAGCTTGTGTGAAACACATCGTGATGAAACTTCCCAGAGCTCCTGTTCGAATCTGATATAGAGAGTAAATTAGGGTGTGTTCTTGTACACCGACGACGTTGCGGTATTCGAATTGGTGGCATGCAAATAGTAGCGACATTACTACAAAATATTATTGAAGTTATTAAACATTACTACTTTTAGGGTAATGCTCGCTAATATCTCAATGGTCAAGAAGAAACG
Source organism: Varroa destructor (assembly GCF_002443255.2). NCBI lineage: Eukaryota > Metazoa > Arthropoda > Arachnida > Mesostigmata > Varroidae > Varroa > Varroa destructor. Next base: position 42,671,531 of record NW_019211457.1, read on the forward strand.
ATTGGCCAGTGCCGTATGTAGTTGCTCTAAAAAGACGCTTTGTAGGGAGTACCCAGCTTGCAGATTTTTACAGCTTTATAGCAAACCGAAAGCTATCGAAACGGAAACATGTACACGTAGGAACAGCTGGCAAAAAAAGGCTTTGCGTTAGGCGCGATTGCGTTTAGTTGTGAACGTAACGAATCAGCCCAGAACTATTCGATGTCACTCGGCCGTCAGTAATTTGTTGTCGCCAGCGGCAAAGAGAATTTTGTGTTCCGCCCTTATGTCATATCGGAACTGTGGCATAACGATTATGTGAAAGATTAAATGAGCACTAGTCTTAAATGCATGTTTCAATTAACTAACAAATCGAAGAAAAGATACGGTTAGGAGACAAAATGACAATCGTGCCACGATGAGCTGTTTCCTATTTGTGTGAGTGCTACCTTCCATCCGCGATATTTCTCATATATATATTACCTATGCTTAAACATACAATGGGGTTTGTTGAAAACATTCAATTTCTCCCCTCAGCTTAATTAGGATTATTATAACCTTTTATTATTAACGTATACAGAGTGATTACATCACTTCATTGGCGTCTCCGGGATTAATGCTGCGACCGTTGTTACGGCCACCAATTTTCAACAGCTGTCGTTACTGTATATGGCTTAGCGTTGTGGGGTGATGCATCATCTGCTCCGTAGAGCAGTACTCTGATGGATACGGCTAAAATTATGATCGTAGTGTTTATGATAATTGTCACTGTTCATTTTGCATTTACTCGATTACCACAAGTAACCGCAAACAATGAGAATTTAACATTCCTTGTAGAAATTAACGACAATTTTCTTTCAATTTGGAATTCAATGGAAGTTGTTTACAATTAAACATGAATCAATGTTCTGCTGTTATTTATTAATTGTGACAAAGAAATATCTAACTGAAAATAAATGCGGTTCAAATTCCATTTCAGTGATTTTGTATGGAATTGTTACTGCGAACTTACATTGAGAAACTGTTTCGTAGGGTTTTTGCCGCTCGAACTAGTGACAACTACTATGTATCACATGGGTGTCGCTTTAAAATGATCGTAGTAAACGATTCGAACGTTCGAGAATGCAAATGATAACTATTATTTTGTTCTTATTTTTTTAAATTACGTTACAGTGCTCTTCAACAAGGCCCATAGTGTTTGGATGGGCGATGTCGAACCCTTTATGACGGAGGAATTCCTCCGGAAACAGTTCACCGAACTAGGCTTAAACGTGGTTAACGTGCGAATTATGCATTCAAATAAATTTCAAGATCAGAATATAACCTATGCCTTCATTGAGCTCGATGATGAGCGCACAGCGATAAGGTTAGTCGATCAATGTTAATTAATTTTGTCGTATAGGCTAAATAGAGTATGAGCCTAAGTATGTATATGATCTAAAGAACTGAGAAGACAATGCGGCACCACGAAAAGGCGAAGCAACGATTGAACAAGGTCTTGTCTGTATAACATACTGTATTTTATTCCGTCGTTTTTAGAACTGTCCAGCGGTATAACGACAAGCCGCTGCCTGGAGATTCACGGAGAAAGTTTCGTCTGAATTTCACCTGTCAGTCACAGATCAAGCAAGCACAAGATGAAAATGGACTTTTCGTCGGCGAACTGAGTCCGGACGTCGATGATCTCGCACTGTACTCGACCTTTCAAGAGAGATATCCCAGCGTCAAATGGGCTAAGGTAGTTTACAACAAAATTTTTCACTGATCCATACAAATTAGAGAACAGAAAGTATTTTTAAGTAATATATGTTTCTGTATGATTCGATGTTGCTCGAGTTTTGGAATAGAGATCTTTCATAGCTTAGTTCGGTACGACTAAGTCGCCCTCTTGTTTGTGAACGAACAGGTCATCAAGGACCACAGTGGTATGAGCAAAGGCTTTGGTTTCGTTAAGTTTAATCATGACGAAGAGTACGCCAAAGCGTTACAAGAGATGAATGGCTTTCAAGGCCTTGGAGCGAATCCTATCCGGGTATCACAAGCTACACCAAAGTGAGTTTGTTCACATACATCTTAACGTAGGCCTACTCTATATGCGGGTCGAAAATATTAAAGGCTCGACTTTCTAACAGTCCGTTAAACAGTGACTAAAATTATTGCAAAATATTCCATCATATTCGCAAGTCACCGAAGTTGAACTAACCATTTTTACGATTTGTTTCCTCATCTTCAATGTCTCAACCCTACTCTGCTTGTTCGTGCCGTGCTATTATTTTCTTTGCATCCCTCAGGGAACGCAAAAATAACCAACAACACGGCGGTGGCGGGGGTGGCCAGTGGGGTGGAGGCGGTGGCCCGTCACATCATCCAAACCCGATGGTCGCGCAGCATCATCAGCATATGCAATACTTCAATCAGGCCACAGCCGGCTTTCAGTCACCGGCCGACTACTACAGTTACTACTATCCTCAGGCTGCTGCCGCTGCTGCCAGCGGCCCGGCAGGACTTCCTGGATACTATGCGGCAGCCCAGCTCCAGCAGCATTACTACGATCAGCAATTTCGTCAGCGTCAGGACACAGCCAGGGTCAGTTCACAGGACGGCCACGGTCACGGCCATGGTGGTCAACCACATCAACAGCGCCATCATCACCAACAGCAGCAGCGAGCAACTGCATTGCCAACTGCTGCGTCGGCCAGCAGCAACAGCTCGAATGCTGGGTCCTTATGTGCCAGCTACTACGATAACCCGCATTTCGCTAACAGCCAAACCAACCACAACAGCTCCAGTCACCACAGTCAACCAGACTATTCGAACAACAGTGGCCTGTAATTAATACACAGTTCACATAAAATACCCTCTCTATTCCCCAAAGAGCTCTAAAATTAAATGGAAAAATTTATAGAAGTATGAGAATACGTCAGATAGAACAACATAAAAGAAATAATGGGCACATCTACAGAAGAGAAAGAGATATCGAAAGAGAACGTCTCCTAACGAAGTTTAAGGAGAGGAAGGAGCTCGAAGGGGCAGTCGTCAGGACGCGACAAAACATAGAATGATGGCAAAGCTCACATAGAAACCTAAATATATATAAGCAAGAAAAGGAAGACAAAACATTTCTGGGCCATAATCATGATGCCTTTGTGAATCACTGAATCAGTCAGAAGTGTCCCGAAACTACTATTATTATTACAAATAAAAGACAAATCTTTTCGGCTTTATCACGCTGTTGTTGTTGTGGTTGAGGTTGTTAACGAGGCCAGGGCAAAGAAATTACTGCGTAAAAGCCCCTCGAATCAATTGCAAAAATCAATCGCCCTCCAAAGAAATTCGAAACCGCGCAAGCACAATTTGCTAATGAGACCAGCAAAACGTTTGCGATTTCTCTTCTTCCCGGAACAGTTTTTTAATAGCACCAAAGCATGTCTGAGTACTCAATCGCTTCAGCCCATCAGGCCAGGACGCACTGTCCGTTCCACAAAGCAACGCATGCCGTGCAGGTGAAAGGAGGGAAAAAGTGATTTGAACTATAGATTAAACTAAACAAAAATTGGACACCATGAGTAAGATTTATCGGTTGGTTAAATCGGCCCCATACGAAGGCGCAAGTGGATGCTGCTGTCAATGTTGGCGACGATGGCGCTACGGATGTGGATGATGATTTATCATTGAGTAAGCTATCATTGTTGTCAATATAGGAAATGTTGCTAGGACCCTATGCAGGGGCTGGCGCAACAGACGAACATTTGGCAATTCTGGTCACTTAGCAAATGTTCGCCACACATCTTTTGAACATAATACTGTATAATAATACTGTACAATAGTAATAAGTGCAGCTGCATAAGCCGTAGTCAGTTGTTATAGCTCCGCGACTATCGTTACTACTGGTAACTTCAAGTACTATTAATAATGCTCTCACTAATAACTAGTTCTACTTATAAGTCCTTTATATTTTATTACCGCTCTCCGATTACGGCTGTTTACCAACTTTCCTTGACATTATTCTGTGCCACGCTTCTACTGGCACGCTGACGGATGCACCGGTCGTAGCCAGCTGCTCTAATAACATAATTGCTACAGGGACAAAAAGCCGTTGATAGCGTAACCGTAACGGGGAAAGAAACAACAACAAACAAAAGTCATCTCGAGCAAAGAGAAGGAGCAGGGAAAAAACGACGGAAAGCGCGCTTAAAAATAGCTTTGCTTGAAATGAGCTAATGACACTGTGAAAGGACGCTAGAGGGTGCCAAACAATAAGATGCGCACATCTGTATTCTATCAAAACAAATAAATAGTTTATTAGTGATTTGACTCGAGACGATAACCAGATTGCAAAAAATCAACTCTGCCAGCCAGTTTCATTTAAAGGGATTTTAAATTGAATGTGTGCCATTCACTAGATTTTTCATTACTTTTTAATTATTACGTGTGCCTTACGTGCGTTGTAAGAAAATTTTGGAGCATCAAAATGCCAGCATCGTCATCAGTTGATAGCCTTGTTATTGCTACTGTTAGCATGAAAGACGGACTCGCTGGTAGAGAAGCGGTATGGCACTAGTAATCCACCACCCTGTGAAGATCCAAAAGGTTAGATACTAAAGAAGATGAAATCCACATTGTGTATGTGAGGAGCTAGCGCGTTGCGTGAGGTAACAGGGATATTATTATTGGCACCCGATGTCATACAACAAGTGCTGTGTATGATATGGGTGCAATAGTATACGCTCAGAGAACAATCTACCGATGATACCGGGCAAACGAGTGTATACGAAACCACAGAAGACATAAGCGTTTATGTCACCTGAATACCGTTTAGCCAGCCGCACAGTCGATCGTTTCATGTGCATCTTTTTTCATGCCGTTGCTCTTGCCTATTATTAATTTAATTTTTCAACTGATTTCTGATAATTACTGATCGAACTAATGCTCAAACAACGGTCTAGTCTTGAATGAATGATCATACCCACGAGTCGAGCAACGTACGGTCGATCGATCGATCGATCGATCGATTCATCAATAAATCCATACAAACATACACAAAACAATAACACTTTTCCCTGGGAGAGAAACGACCAAAATTTAATAGCTCAATAACGCACTATATAATTATGCAAACAGATTTAATATAAATCCGTTTATCATCATTATTAATATATTATCATAAAGGTATTGTTATTGATCAAAAACGATCCATACCACTACATATTATCTTAACGTGAAACAAAGAACAATAATCTTTGTTATTATGTATTTTTATTATTTCAAGCATTATTATTAAAATGGGGCGACGTGTGTGGGTGAGTGCGTAGTTGTATGGATTAGAAGATGAATAAATTGCATGATGCGCTGATTGGTGCCTTTCTGGGATACATTTAAGTTGGTCTTGTTCTTAAGTCGTGCCTTCTTTCCTCACGGTCCACCTCGAACTCGGTTTTTTTCAATGTTTTTCAGTGCCTGTTTCTTCGCGCTGACGCATATAGGGACGACAGTGATGACAATTGTAACGATGATTTCATAGAACGCATTTGAACCGATCTGCAAATTCTATTGTGAAATCGTTGCGTAATTTACGATTAACGTTCATAGCCATTAGTCGTAGTTATATGTAGCGACACAACTTCAGTAGCAGCTGTTTCCTCTATGCGGGGTCACATGCGAGTTCCTTTTTTTTTCTCTCTCTCTCTCTCTCGATATATATATATATATTATATATATTACTTGCGGCCTCTGCAACAGCCCTTTATTTATCTAATATTTTGTTCTGATTGCTTTGCTACTAGTGTGTCAGCCCTTGATAGCCAGCACACATGTGGTCGCCGCAGTAATTTGAATATGATAACGGCTGATAGGAAGGTGGCGGTTGCAATGTTATCAACTACACGAGTGCATGAAGATTATGGGTGTGTGAAATGCACTTGCTATAGTGTTAAGTGCTAACGAATCGGTGTGTGAAGGCCTACGAGTGGTCAGTTAGACTAGGTCTCTTCACGGAAGTTGCGTGGTCGCCAAACTAAGCCAATGTTAGATGATAACAGAAATTCAATCATATCTAGTGCTGCTGCTGCGGAAGCGTTAGTATACTAGCATAGGTATGAAGGCAGCTATGTAACGTTTGATCATCCTTGTTCGATAATGGCAGAAGGAAATACGCAGGCCTCATGTGTAAACTCTATTATATTTAACGGTTCCTTGTTTCTGTTTGGTTGTGTTCGATTATTAAGACCCCGTCAAAAAATGTCCCGTTGCGTCATATCGACACATTGCTGTAAGCGGCCTCTCCGTATGCCATCGTCCATTGCTCCAGTTTGCTTCACGTGAAAAAAAAAATCATGTTAGCCTAGTGGTGGCGATGCTACTTTTGTTGTTGAGTTTAGAAATTGACTATGCGGAATTAGTGAAGTGGCATATATCCGAATGATGATGATCATGATGGTGGCTGAAGTAGCTCAAGGCCACGCCTATCAAGCATCTAATTGCCTCTGATGTGTGAGTATTTTTTTCCCATGTTTTGGTTATTAATTTGTCGAAGTTTGTTAGTTTTTCGATTTTTCGAGGTCGAAGCAGAAGTTAACGATGGACTGCTAGCAATCAAGGATTAGATCGCTTGGTGGGTGTATTTTTTGCATCGTACCAAAAACTACTTACTTAGTCTACATGTAATATCTATGTACAATACAATAACTTCATTTCGAAAGTTCGTCGTTGGCCATGCGCCCATTCGTGGTTCACACGACAATGAAAACATTCTTGTTGCATTCTAAGGTAGGTCTATATAGGCCCCTAATTATTTTTTTTTTGGTCACACGCTCACCAATGAGCCATGGTCAAGTTTCATTTAATCAGTGCCTTGTTGTACGAAACTGCAAGTAGATGCATATCACGGGATTACTGATAACCGAACTTGTGGCAGCTAGCTCTGACATGCTGCAGTTATGCTGTTCAGATTGGTGCGGGGCAGAGTTAAAATGTGGCAAATAAAAGATGTTATGTATTAGGATAAACAACTTGACACACAAACTAATGCGAACGTGTGCGATACACATGCATACTTGAGATACGATTTTTAGTATGCTAGAACAACAAAATAAATTCACCAAAACTAATGATCGGAAATGTAAGAAGTCTACAGGCATGCATAATCGGTACTCAGAGGCGCGTCAGTTAGCACATCGAGAACCAGATTACGGTTCAAAGACTTCCAAATTGTCAGCGTTTGTTTTATATACCGTTATCATTAATTACTGTATCAAATTGTAATTAGAATCGTCAATACGAGATCTAATGAGTATCGGTTATGTCCTGTTTCAGGACGACTCTCGCGCGGCAACCGCTGAACTTGAAGATCAGGGCGAGGAAATGTATGCCGCTCTTCAGGGCCGCATAATCAGCGCTGACCTCATGAGCGATCTGGAGGCTGCTCGATATAGCGAGATGCCCCTCATCGTTAAGTAGTCCCAAGCACAAATCCCAAGCAAGCAAATCAACTATAGAAGAAGAGCGAGGAGGCGAAGGGCGAAAGAAGAATCAATATTCGAAAGCCTCCAGAGATGAAAACGTCTGAAGGTGGATAGCGTAAAACGCAAAATATATACATAACGAGATACTGCATTATTACTAGGGTATACCGCAACCACTAATATGAGTAGTGTTGTGGTCTCTCTGTAATATTTCATCATCGGATGCAGGTTCCGTTAACGAACTGCAGCAACATCGGAGACGTCAATAATAACAAACAACCCACAAAGAAATTGTCATGTTATTTTTTCGTGTTACCATCATTAACTGAGCTACTAGATGTGTATGAAATACAACAAGAAACTCCATATGATATATATATATATATATAATGAGTGTGAGATGGCAACAATATATGCATATGTATCCTATTTTACGTGTGAACACAGGCAGGATGGGTAAGTGGTCTATTGGTGGGAAGCCGAAATGTTTTTCAGCGACGAACCAAATTGACTAGTAGCTTCTGAAATAACGAAGGGTGTGCTAACTCGAAAGGAGCGGAAAATCATCACAAGGAACCACGTGCCTGCAAGTAGATTATTTTCCCTAAACTTACCAATACCGTGAACGATGAAGTTCAAACTTAAAATCGCTCAGAGATTCTTCCTTGCCAGTACACAGGACGCGCGTGGTCTTGATAGGTGTACAGATGAAAAAGAAAGTAAGAGTTAAAAAAATTAAAACGGAAAAGCACAAACGCGAATGTTTGCCACTAAACTGAGTCGAAATCATCAGTGGGGAGTTATCGGTGCTTCATCAAAACTTTAAGGTTTACCATGGCGATTACTGATTATTGGCAAAATGAAAACGAACTCGTGAAATTTGCGTGCTGGGTTTGTTAGAACTGATAATATGGATGTAACCTGACAAGATTGTTGGATTAAAACCCAGAGGTTATGCTTGACAAAGTGGCGGGTGCTGACATTCAGTGCTGATACTTGGATGATAACGATATCTAATAGCGCAACAAATAACATGGTATTAATATCATATATGGAGATACATACATATATAGCGTTGAATGTGCAACCTACCTAGCGAATGCACATAAACACAGAGTGCACCGAGAAGTGTAGAAGATGTGTAAACTAAATTTTCTAATTCACTTTCAGTACTAAATAACACAATATGCTAACTAGTTTTACCGGATAAAAATATTGAGAAAGCTTACGCGAATGACTTCAGACTAATAGTTCAGTCTGAAAGAGCGAAAAAGACAGAGAGAAAGAAACCGAGGAGAGCTAAAGCGTGCATCATCGCCATATATATATATATATATATATATATATATATATATATATATATATATAATTACATCATATTGACAACGAGAATGAGTCAAACTCCCAACGGAGGGTTCAGCCTCTTCCGGCCAGTGATCAGTCATCTGATCGCTGCTTGGCTTCAGTTCAAGTTCACAGTAACTTGTTACGCAGACAGAAATAAAGAAAAGATGAAACGGTCGACTTGTGCTGATATAAAATGTACTTATTAAGGCAAAAAAAACTATGATACATATTGAACGTTCGTTCGTTACCTCGTAAATATCTGGCGTGACCGTCACGTCACAACAAGACGTGACAATACGTGATACGTTTTGTGACCGGGGAAAATCCAGCGGTTTCTAACATACACAACCACACACAAACACACACATACAAACACACACACAAATGTGAACATGATGATAATAACAATAACAGGAACAGTAATAAAATATAAACAAAAACACGTTCATGTTAAAACGTATAGTAATTTGTGTAATCATTTTTGCATGCATTGGTGCACGTGCAATCTAGGAGTTCAGGATACAAAGAGTAACGAATTTTATCTAATCTACAACATTTTACAGCTTTATCTACAACAGTTTTTTTTTTGTAAAGTATTTCTGTAGATATATATATTTCATAACCTATAGAATTTTCATCGTCCTTGCAGTTATGCTTAATATGCATTGAAGTACTTGAGTAACTTACAATACACAGTTTTAATCTTCATTAATTAATAATATTATTGATTATTATGAAGTTGATAATTCTAGTTATCCTTTATACGATAAAATTCAATAGCCTAACGATATAGTTGCCTCGATGTCGTCAGACTACTGTGAAAAGTTTGGCGCAAATTGAAATTTTATTGAGCTATTTGGTCAATTTTTGCCGTATCGGGTTTCCAAATAACATTTCATTAAAAGACCTTTTTTCTTTCCTTTAAAGTTCTCGCCAATCAATGATCACTTCTTTTTGTGCAGAAACGTCGCAAATATTTTGCTCCGAACCAGAATTTTAAAAAGCTGCAGCCTTTGGCGTCCTCGATAATCAAAGAATAGGGTGCCAGTCAGAGAGCGATACCACATAGTGAATACGGATCACAACACGATAACTGCTATATGTTTATCAGGATACTCACTGACTACTTCACTACAGGCCAATATTTGACTAGAAAAAAGAAACCTGTTTCTCTTTCTTTAGTTAGTTTAAGAAATGTAAGCGAAATGAGAATCCATTGTTTGAGTGATTTACCTCAGTTGTGTGTCGCCTTTGTATTCGACGTACATATGCGTTAAAGATGGACCCCAAACTCAATCCCCGGCGGTCTCTAACTTTACTTGAGTGAATGGCAAATCGATGTCCAAGAGTTACCCGAAAATAGCAGATGAATTATCAACACACGAAAGAAGCAGTGAATATTAATACATATAGCCTGGACCATACGCTTTCTCTTCGGCCAATATGGAGCTTCTCGAAGTATGTATTACGTAACCGTAATAACTGTTTAGGGTAAAAACAGCATCAACAACATCTTCCTTTACACTGAATTCAGCACATATGTAAACACGTGTAGAGCAACCATCTACGCAGCTATTATAACAAGAACTGGCTGAAGCGCACTAGCGCCACAGAAACGGAGTTTCTGTAATAACAGTATCATGTCCTTTCGCTTGCGGTCTTTGGTCTTAGCCGCCTACTCCGTGGTCTTTGACCGTCGAAATCGACGCCATCAGTAACAAAGTGCTGTTTGGTGCAAGCCATTTTGCCCGACGTTTGCCCTAATCCTTGATAAGCTGCACTAGTGCTCTCACCTTCGAGTTTCGATTTTCAGCACTAAGCAATACATTTGTCTCAAAGCTTAGTATTATCTGATGATACTCAGTCAGTTTGAATATCCAGTAGCTTGATTATGTATTTACCAGTTCTCGAACAATTTAAAAGCTATTAAACTTTACGGTTTGCTTTACATAAAACTTAATAATTGTTGAATGCAACCTATTTTAAATCGGATATTACATTTACTTACCGTGCGTTTACACTGACTCATATACTGTGGTTAGCAAAAACGAAAGCACAAGCTAAATGATTCAAGTTGTGTACACCTAGTGCTGCCGCAATGCAGTGCTTAAGATAACTAGCTCCAAGCACGAAACGAGGTCTGTCCACACCCGGTTTCAAACCTAGACCACTTAAAATGCACCTAATCTTAGTGGGTGAACATACTACACTACTACAGGAGCGTATTCCACAAGCTCTTTCTCGATGATAAAAAATTGGCATATTGCACTCGAAAACCGCAGTCGTCCGTGAATTTTTTTGTTAATGATGCAGACGTATTAAATTCGATTTCGTCGTGATTCGTAAACTCGTTTTGCCGCTATCAGAGTTCAGCAGAGGTTGCTGGGATAGGCTAGGTGCGTTCTAAAACATGCGCCTTTATACTTCTCGTTAGCAGAGTGATGGGCGGGCTTTTTGACAACTAGCGAAACGTGTAATTAATTTCTGAACTCGTACAAACAGCGTATGAACTGGTAATTACGTTACAATCGCGTTCGCAGCGCTTACAAACCTGAATCACGATACTCAACATGTTTCATAGTGTGACATGTTTGGTAATTTCACAGTTAGGAGCCGGTCTGAGAAATGAAAAATCCCGAAAATGTATTAGGCATGATCCTTAGCGTTATATTAGCGTTAGCATCAAATAACGCCAGTGCTGTGACTCTCACCGACATAACAAAGATTATAAAACTTGGGAAACACCTCGAGTTGTATGAATAGCGAATAGTAGAAACATTTAGCTATATTTCGGTTGAATTTGATTAGCTGTAACATTAACTTCAACATTTACTACATAGAGGAACGGCTCTTGTTATACTTACAAAGATGGACCAGACCTGATTTCTGAAAGGGAAAAAAAATGAATCTGGTGTTTTCCATTAGGAGCAGCTGAATTTTTTTAATCGTAAATGGGCTGAAAGCCGTAGCTCTACAATAATATGACGGCTCGTATCTGGCTTATCGTGTGATACTGTAGATTCCAATAACAGCAGGACACGTGTTAAACATAATTTACATGTGCACAAATAAATATATCCAAACAAGCAGTGACTATCGACTAGTGCCTTTAATAGTAATAATAATAATCATCATAAATCACTTTTTACAGATGTGAACCACTTGTGATTGTGGAAGTCAATAACCACATTCTCATCCGAATCATGATGATCCTCCCTAATGGCACCCAGGGTCCGATCAGTAAACGACGTGACAGCTCCGACGTTTGCGTCGCGACGAGTAAAGTGTGTAACTTCAAATTTAGCCGGTGTTGACGGGGTCGTAGAGTGCACCATTTTTGTAATAACAAATGAGTCCCTCTCAGTCTAATGCATAGTAATAACGTCCGTTTAATTGTTAAGCTAAGGTGCAAATATTATAGCAAATGTTGTTAAATATCCCGCTAAATAAACGGTAAAAATAAGCAGATTCCTCAGGTCGCCCTAATTTGTGGCCTTTCTGTTTGTTCTAAGCTGTGTTCAATAACGAAAGCGATATATAACCTTTAAATAAAAATTAAAAAAAAAAAGGTGTTTATAGCAGAATGAACACTCTAATCTTCGAAATTTTAAACACTATACGATTTGCATTATTTTTGACTGCATCATACTGACAGCTAAAAAACACCATAGCATATTAAGGCTAGAAGCTGACTGAATGGGTTAAAAAAAGTTACGCCTAATTATGAGACTTTTCAAGGCCTTTCTATAGGGTACATCAGGTTTAAAACAACGTTCCAAGTTTCAAATACTTTCGCTAAATCTTACTTTTAAATGGGCGACAACGTCCTGCTAAAAATGACCAACCTGGCAGTTAATAAAGTTTTTTTAACTTATTTATTTAACTGCTTATTAACTATTAACTAAAGTTTAAATATAGGCCGGACTCTCTGGGTAGATACTGTCTACACCCATCTTATAGTCATCAAATAGTATACTAACTAGATCTCAATCAGGATCAGCTGTGGCAATCCAGAAATATCACTGTCGTTCGCTGTTCGCTTACATTTCGCCCGGTTGCCATTCACGTTGGACGTGCTAGTGTCAAACGGAATGTATCCCTGGTTGGTACTTCTGTTGGGTGAAAAACAAGCTACGAACACCCAGCAATCATTTTTTAGGTTATACCAAAACGAAAAAAAAAAAATGTCAGCTATATATTTATTTAACGCTAGCTTAAATCTCCCGCTGCGATTCAAGACACAAGTCAGCGCAACATGTGTCCCTTATTTAATTCAATTTATACGTCTTAATTGCAAGCAATTAACAATAACGCTGTAAGCATTATTGATTGGAAGTATTGTGCACAGAATAACGGAGAACGGGTAGGTCCATTTTAATTCTAATTTATACAAAACAACAACGAGCAGATAAGTATTTTATTTAAGACCGAATACCCACTGTGAGCACCTGAATTTCAACCAAGTGAAATAAACGGTACGGCTTTCGCTGCCTGCGCTAAAGTTCAAATAGAAAGAACATAATGTGAAACTTAATGGGCTTGGGTGTATGGATCGCAGAATGAACTTGCTTTAAATCTTTAACTTACACACTTAAAACGTGCGCGTATTACGTTCTCAGTACAATCGCGTTGTCTTGGCTTTTTGCATAAACCTAAACTTCTAGAGAGTTGATTGAAGTTTCTAGTTATCTACTTGGACGTAAGCTTACGGTGTTATTCGATAATTAAATAAGTTCCTGAAGTCATGTAATACTGCACCCCGCTTACCGTTAGTGATCACTGTACGGTTTCGGTTTAAGGTCAGAGATCTCATAGGTCATTGTACGAGAGATGGGAAAACTTGTTTTAGAGCTTTTGTTACAGCATGATCCTTCGAGTCTTGGAGATATTGATGGACATTTTGCGTGCCTTCCTCTGGAACGACGGCCGGAATATCAACAAAATAAGACTATGCTAGAAAAACTTCAGAAAAAAATCTTTAATAAAAATGTGAGGATGCGACATTGAAGCATGCCGTTACGAAGAAGTGCAATCGTACACCACAGTGCGACTTCGTTACGAGGTAATCGCAAAAACAAATGCGCTAACAGCTTTCCCGTGATCAATTCCCAATCTAAAGCGCAAAAGATATTGGTATTGTTTCATTCTTGCTTGTAAATACGATTTTGAATCTACATTTTTGAAGGGCAAAACTCTCCAAAGTAAGATTCTTTTATTCAATCAATTCTATAATAATTGTATTGCCTTAACATAGGTATACTTTCTGAAACAAGAGAAATTCGTATATACATATATATATATTGTTTTTAAAAACGATTTTTGTGTTTAGTTGGACGCAGAAATGCTTAGTTTCCCAAGCTCCACACAACAGATAAAAAAAAGCCGTTTTTCTCAGTATCTACTATGAATCTGAATATGGTACCGTATTCTGGCTATCGGAAATGGTCAAGTATTTCAGAAAAATCTCGGTGTCTCTACTTTTCTAGTTAATAGAGATATCTAAATACCTAAAT
>NW_019211457.1:42685929-42820185 GCF_002443255.2 Varroa destructor
TATAAGAAGCAGAATATCTAAATTAAAATCAATAGACTCGAGGGATCGAAAGTACTAAGCCATGCTTAGATTTAGGTTAGGTTGTAGAAAGAATCGTGAGAATGGGATAAAAATTGTTAAAAAAAAAATTACAAACGATGCAAAAGGAATTGTTGTTAGTATAGCAAAAGAAGAGCTGGTTAGGGAAATGATAAGAAAAACTGCTTTTCAGTTTTGTCAAGAAAATAAACAGAATTACAGTTTTAAAACGTTAATATAAATGTACTTTTCTGAGGCATTATGATAATTTGTAAATTGCAACCTGCGAATGTTTGAAACTAAAATGTTCATATCAAGGTACAATTAGAGTAATAACACAGGAAGCCGTTTAGGCAACTACGACGATGAAACAATGAAAGTAAAGCACGGACGATTAAATTGCGAAACGGTAGGTTGTCGAATGTTAAATTGATTGTAAGCTAAGTATTGAGACTCGACTTTAAAAAAAGGAAGCAGATCAATGGCAGTAGGAGAAATCTACTAGTCCGGGAATGCAAAAAAAACGAAGTATACAACATGGAAACTGGAGACGAAATTTCCATTTCGACCGATTACTTGCTTGATTTTCGAATGGTACATGGTTTTCTATAAAAAATTAATTGAAATGTATTTACCTGTTCATTTTTTTATGCACTTTCTAGGCACACGATGCAGACGCTACCCAGCATAACCTGGTTTCTTTCTATTCGGGTGCCAATATATAAGCTACTATTACATATTTTTTTTTGCCTATGAAACTGTATTGTATTGGTTCCAAGTAATATCTATGTATTATATTTTTATATTTACTTTTAGACTTTTTTCGATCTTGTTAACTTATTTTTGCTCTACTTCAGAGTCGACAATTTGCTGCACACCTTTTCGACTTACTCCTTACTTGTTTTTATACTATGATGTTTCTTTTTTTTAATCTAAGCTAGAGCGAACTCAGGGATGCTAAGCCTAAACTCGAGGCCACTATAGTTGTTTTACATAAATGTTTCGCTACTACTGTTAAGCATCGGTTCAAACGGCTCGTCCTTCCCAATGCAAAACAAAATGTGTCTAAGTCTGGTTTCAAATCTCGTTTTAAGACCATACCATATGTCCCTAATTTTACTAGGCAAACGCGTCACTACAAAAACACTTGTAGCTGCTTCGTAACTTTTCCGCACCATCATTATTGCTTCATTATTACAAAGCAGTTTTCTTCAATGCAACTTTTTCGTTGCAGAACAATCTCTTCAGTAATTCCTATTGTAGTAATCCAAGCGAGCCACATAATACGTTCCTTTGTTCCCTTGTCCCATTACCCTGTTTCAGCAATTCGTTATCCTAATTCAGCTATTCCACTATCTTGGCTTATACATGTTGCTCTCCTGTTGCTGGTGTACCGTACTTTCGTGTCAACTGTCCTGTCTTCCGTTACAATCAAGCGGGAGCCACCTCATTATCTCGTATCTCAAGTCGATAGTTGCTTTATTTTTTTAAGTTCTATATAAATATTAGGTTGCTTGAAAAACGGGTAGACCTAAAAAAATTCGAATTAAGTAGAGTGCAAGAAATTAACCAACTTAAACATTACGACATTAATATCATCTTTTTTTTCTTTGCAAAGTCTAAACGAAAGGTTTTATACATTTTCTAATCAAGTAAGCTTAATTTCCCCAGAAGCGTCATATTCACTTTCGTGCCTCCGAATTAGACAAAACTCAGCAAAAATATTTAAATTAGCTGGCATATATATTTATATAACTCTACAGCTTTACACATTTGATTACAAGTTTGATTTATCAATTGAAAACCAAAACCGATGCGTTGAAGCCTCCGAAGATCAGTCGGTACCAAGGTTACTCCGAAGCTGGCATCCAGGTCCGATAAGGTCATCATCTTTATAGCTCTACTAACCTGGAGTAAGTTGAATGCGTAGATAATATTGGATAAAATTTGCAATAACTATAATTAAGGATGGCATACCTGTACGTTAATTTCGACTGCCGGTGGTAAATTTTTCGTGGCGTAATTTTGAACTTAGAAAAACAGTTAACACTTTTGTGCTTGTGCACCCCAACAATAACTTGCGTCTAATTCCAAGTTTTAATAACTTGCAATGAATTAATTTTTTGCACCTAAGCACCAATTTTTTCAATTTATATTGGTGTCGTTAACCGCTAATGTTGATTATTGCCGCTAGTCGATGAGATTGGAGGATGTTGATGAAATTGTAGGATTCCAACACGTGCACCAAGATAAAAGACATAATCAGTGTTAGAAAGCTCAGAGTCTCAGCTTCACAATGGGAATCCAGTCGAAAGAAAGGAAAGAAAGAATCTAATCATAAAATAAACACCTTCATTGTCAATTTTGATACTAGACTCAGCTTACGTTTGTGATTTGACCGATGCAATAAATAGGTTTTATTATTATTATTCTTACCAGCATACCCGACGACTCATATTTATTGCAAATTTGTTTTCTACTTCCGGGCTATTAATCTCGTTTGGATAGCTTCAGTAATTCTGCATGTTTTGGCAAACAAGCTAAAAAGAAAATAATTTTTTCTCACGTCCTGCTCATTTAGTACAGTAACGTATAGGTTTTTATTGAAACGCATACACTGCTCGGCAGCTTGTACAACAACATAGACACAGATATTGCCATATATATATATGCATAAAGTGCAAAGTTATACAACACATAAATACTACTTAATTTGGAGGATAAATAATGTTATGCTTATACACAGTGCAATGTTTAGTAACAAACATAACAGGATCTAGAGTTCAGCCAATACAATAAACTGCACTACACAAAAAATTCTCAGTTGCTAGATAAACGAAAAAATAGGTTATAATAAAAAAATGGTTTACCTTTAGAGACAAAGTCATCAATATTAAATAGGCTTTAACTACATGAAACATTTTTAAAAAGCCATGTTCCCAAATCAAACGTAAGATTGTCGGGGTAAAAAATGCATGCCTGTCATGCTGTATAATCTTAGATTGATTAAACCACAGTGTTAATCCGTACGCCACGCCCGTACTCCCGTTTATTAAATTTTCGCCCGTTATTGACCAATACTCGAAGGTAGAAAATGCTAGCAATATGATCAAGTCCCTAAGGTCAAAGTTTTACATTCGACTTGGCAGTTCGATATTCCATCAGACAGCTGTCTCCCAGCACGAAACAAACCATTTTCTATGCCCAGATTTGAATCTATACTACCACAACGTCCCTAAGATGCGCAGGCAAATCAAATCTATTAATCTCATAATAGCTACTACAGAATCAATTACGAGCGGCTTGTATCGAAACAAGCTTCAAAGATTAACTTAACGGGATCGATGATTTGAGGCAAGTACTTTAATCCTTTTAAAGGTTCTTTAAAACACTTGAAAAGTAGCTTAAAATTCTGATCTACATAATCTAACGTGATGAGCTAATGTCCTATTATCTAATAGCAAACCCAATAAGAAAACTGTTCCTCATGTAAGCTTCTTAAACCCCAAAGTATGAAAAAACTACAAACCGAATGCTGTGAAAATACTTAGCAAAAATATAGCTTTCCATCCTATAATCAACAGAATATATATAACTGGAGCTTCTATGAGAATAAAATTTTTAAGATATTTTTCACATTTTTGCTTCTATAATACCTACTAGATTGTGCACCTTGTAATACGAGTTGCATAAAAATTAGTCAAGAATCGTCCTCACTTTAACAGGTGTTTCGACTTTCAAATTTACCTATTCAACCTAGAAAATGCTTGATTTGACTTTTAACGATTTTTTGACGCTCCAAGTTTAATTAAGCTCTTAACCGAACGATTCCGCCTCAAAGCAACACGTCGGGGGGGTTAAATTAAACCAAAATTGAAATGAAGTTAACATTCGATAAAATAGGTTCATATTTTGACTTGTCTCTTTAAGCTATTCAAAACGACAATTGTAAGGCCATTTTATACGCGTTTCTTGAAACAGAAGCCGTTTTACACGACTCATTCTGTGGTTCTAACGCATCTAAAATGTTGAAACGATAATACCCATGACGCTAGAATTTAAAGCTGCGATGAGCGATACATATAAACAAATTAAGTTGGGAGACCACTTTCTCCAACGCCATTTTGTATAAGCTCGTTGTATAACGGACACGAGCTGTGACCTCTACTACCGCACTTTTAAACTGGGACGTAGTAGCGCGATAGAGATCCGTAAGGGGCTCAGTTCGGTACCTTTTGATTTGCTTCGAAACCGAAATTGTGTCTAAACGGTGAGGTCCTTGCGCTTTGTCACGTCTACTCAAACTTCTCTTTTGTCCCAGCAAAGGATCGAAACTGTTGTTTAAAACTACTACTCCAATCAAAGGTTGGATTGTAAAACTCGGCAACCGCCGACTACGATTTGAATTCCGTCATAGCCAACTCTGCGTCTTCTATCTGCAAACCCTCTATGCACTTTACGTAGAGCATTTGCTTAACATATACTGCTTAGAACGAGACAAAATGGGGCGCTTCGTCTAGTTTGTTTTTCGTGTAGCTGCAGTCTAGCCAAGCAATAATCTCATTCACAATTAACAACTATTCAGAACATAAAACAAACTGTGCTTTGTTTGCCATTTGCACTAACTTTATTAAAATTATACGCGCATTTTTTCTGTAAGCGTTAAAACCTTTCTGAAAAGTGAATTTCTGCTTAAAAGACTTTAACATGCAGATGAGCAATATGTGAAGGAAAATCAATCAAATGGTAATCGATCTTAGTAAAAGTACTATAAATATTTTTGTCACAATGCAGTCTGTCCAGCTTGTAGACACGCTGACCACAATGCTAGCTTTTAAGATGAGCTTTCAGGAAAACAAAAACTGAGTTTTTATGCGTCGACACATTAGCTCACGTATCAACGTAGAGGTAAAAACAAAATGGAAACAAAACAGAATAATGTAGATTGACAAGTAAAAAAATCGGGAAATACTTAACCCTCAGTTATATTCAACCATCCGATGTACTTCACACTGTTTTCATTGGATGGAGAGTAACCTATGAGAAAAGGAACTCTGGATAGAGTTCACATAGGATTCACACGGGACTCTTTTCGCTGACTAAACAACTAACAAGGAGTAGCCCATTAGCTAAGCAACGGGCTAAGCCCGTCAAACTAACATATTTATCAATAACTATCTTCTATTGGTAAAAGTAACCCACACGTTTGAAGCGAAAGTTAGGCTCCTAAAGTATTTAAACTATTGGTTATCCACGTTTTATTTACTACGATGTAATTTACTTTTTTAAGGCTTATTGAACTCTCGCTAGATTTCATGAAATCTGCTGTAGCTACCCAATAATTAGTGAATTGAAATGCGTACCAACGAACACGACGAATAATACGGCCTTGACCAACACCTTGATACTGTGTAACTCGGAAAGATGATTCTGGGTACCGTTGTATATAATCTAATGTCTACCACACACCTAAGCGATCAAACAGATTGAACGCGTGTAAATGGGAACAAAGAATAACGGAAAAGGGAACAACAAAGGGTACTCTTTAGACACAGGATTAAGATCTAATTAGACGATTGCGGAGAATTCGCGGCTATAAGTCGCTTGCAAACGTTGCTTAATATGCCTGCGAAAGCGAATACGACGGAAATATCTCGTGACATGCCATGAAAACTTAGATGAAGCCTTTTATGTTCGTTTTTCATTAGGCAAGCATTTGTATGAAAGCTTAACACTTTGTACGTTTGTGCCAAATAGTAACAGTCAGTAATCGCGGCCACTTGCGTATATGTGCGTGCCGACTTGTTAACATTTGCAGAAGCCAGATTGCTGCTACGCAGAAAAATGTAGTTAGTTAGCAACCTGATTATAGTGCCAAAAACGGTACTATTCAGCACCTGAGTGAAGTTATACTTGTAGTGGTTTTGTAGTAATTAGTCCTTTATCGATGCGGTTAAGTATATCGAAGGACCATCTGTTGCTTTTTACACGTCTTTCATATTATATATTGTAACAAAGTTATCATGTTTACAAATCACCTCACTAGCATTACTTCTGACTACCAAGGTATATTAAAGCATTTTCAAATGATTCTAGATGTGACTACATAATTGGTATACAAGGAAGTTCTTTTATTTCGTTTTTGCTTTTACTTTTAAAGCAAGTGGGGTTGATTGAAGAGAACTAACAGCGCAAGTCGCAGATTCTTAGCTCGTCTACTGGAAACAGATTTTATCGTGTTTATCTTTTTGATCTTTGTGCTATTGCATATATGAATATGTATGTATATATGAAGCTACAGTTCATAAGAATTTGATAAACACCATACAATACGAAATATGTTTAAAAATATTTATTTTTTTTTATTATAAAAACTTTGCTTAATCTGAATACTGATAATACACAGCATTCACTGACCTAGGTTATGACCGCAAAACCTACTGATAAAACTTTCCACACTAATGGTGTTTGTGCGCTTGTTTCGTCGATAAATCGAAACCGCCAAGAAATGCAGAGGTTTGAATAAACAAAGAGTTTACCTTACGTACGGCAGCTATTCAGTATATAAGAATTTTTTCTCAACTTGAGTTTCTCTTTATTCGTATAATAATTCAATTCTTCAGCACGTAACAAATACTAATTATTATTATTTTGTAAAAAAAACAATTTCATTCTTCGCTTTGAGACTATCGAGCGCACCTATTTACCTTTCCGCTGCAAAATGAAAAGCCCTTACTTAATAATATCAATAGTTTTATTGGGTAATTGTAATAAGCAATCATCATATATTCTCTCAATCTTTCCTTTTCCTAGTATGACCTGATTTCGTTCTTTTCCATTTTTTCCTTTGTTTTCGTGCATATTTATGTTATTTATCGTTCTTATTTTGTTTTTATATTGTCTGTTCGTTACGGTGACATTCGAAATCCTCAACGTCATACACGTTTCTCCCTTTCAATAGAAACCTCATCATTGTTATGCCCGCACTATGCCACTACCACCATGAACAACGGGTCAATAATTTGTTGTAGTAGCTTTTAACACTGTCAGCTTCTGCCCTATCCCGTTTCCCAGAATTGAATGAAATTTCGTCATCACGGTAAGACTTGAAAAAGTTTTTTAGTGGTTATTGATTACTTCATTAACATTACGTTTAGCTTCAGTCATAACTTTTAGTTTTCCGTTCAGCTGTCGTAGTTTTCTCGCTGTCGAATATTCATGTGTGCTAGGTGGCATTTTTCAACGATGTTTATGTTGTTACTTGTCTGTCTTTTAAAATGGACCAAAAGTTTCCTGGGGCCAGTTAATTGATGTCACCTACTTTTATTGAACCCATGTCTGAAGTCCATCTAGGATATATCTTTCTGCTCGTATTCTCGTCTGCTTCTGTGTGCTCTTCTCGTCTGCTATTAATTTTCACTATCGTAAGCAGCGCCATCATTATCACTTTCATGACCGGCGCCTATATCTTGACCACCGTAATCTTCAGTCAGCGTAATATCTGTATATACACACACCTGCGAGCCCTGACTTGTTTCACATATATATATCTGAGATAACCCACGATATAATCTCTTGCGGCCCTTCCGCATCGACCCACCCGTCTTAAGAAATCATAATTGTAATTACGTTACATATATATATATATATATATATATATATATATATATATATATATATATATATTATTATTATATTTTCATCATCTTCGCCTTTTGTTTTCAATCGTTATTATCCGTCTATATAATATTAGTCCTGCGACGACCTAGTTTGCTCACCGTCCTTGTACGACACTACGTCTGTTGTTTTGGCTACTCATACCTTTACATTATTAGATAGTAGATTTATTTGCGCACTATACAGTTTTTTGCAGCCTTCCGTTTTCCTCTTACTTGTTTAGATTTTACCACCAATAATGAGGAGATAGGGAGCAGCTTTTATGGACAAACACCACAACAGGGACCAATCAGGCCTTAGCAAAACTCCAGTGAAAGCTGAAGTCATTTTCTAAACAGACGTGTGTGTTACACCCAAAAACATCTCGTTAACTAATCTTTTACGTTTACAACTGTGAATAGCAACTATCGATTTGCTGTATTGTTTTTGTTCAAATGTACCTAATATGTGTCTGTGTGTGTGTGTCGAAATATATTTTTCTGTTCTTATTACTATGTGTCTTTTCTGTATCTATTCGCCGCAGTAGTTACCAACAAACTTATCAATCATCGTATCATATGATCAAATGTCTATGCGTTCAGTTACCATGGATAGCATCCATCTCTTTCTATAGGGCTGTTTTGGTTCGGCAAACGACGTAGCGGCGCTTTCTTCCCCATAAACTTCCCTACCATAAAGTTATAGCGTTTTTCCAGGCTCTCGCCTTGAGGTTCGATGGCTTTGATAACATTTTATATTTCTCCGTGCGTTTCATGTGCCAAAGAAGCAAGGATGCTCTAGAACAGCAGCTATACAAAGCGATGACACGAGTGCTTCACTTGGGTCGAGATTTTGGGCGCAACAAGGAAAAGTTGCCTTAATCGCGCCGCACTAATTTATTTTCGACAAACCGGCCGATACTCCCCTCAAGCGATCGTATTGTCCGCAATTATCAGCCATGCATTACTCGTTAAACGAATTGCTGCTGCCTCTAAAGATAATTTTTTCTGTGTGTGTCTTTCCTTCACCACGTTCGCTTGCCTAGCTATCCTGCATTACAAATGTGGCCATCGCCCATAATGATAATATGGTCATGACTCTAGCATCCACAGTTGTCCTGGCGCACTCCGCCAGACAGCCCGGGCGACAGTTTAATTTGATCAGGGAATTCATTGTACAGTTCGACCTCGGTTTCCTGAGCGAGGGCATTCCGTGCCACCGTTGCGAACGCTTCGTCGACATGAAGTGCTTCCTTGGCCGAGGTTTCAAAATAGGGAATGCTATTCTTTGATTGACACCACGACTGTGCGCGCTTCTGCATGATAGACCTATAGAAAAATCACAATTAGCAACAATGATACACATGCTACCGTTGATTATACGAAGCACACATATGAAAATCCGTCAACTACACAAACGTAGTTGGTGGCTTTTTAACGAAATGATCATTGTTTCGAAGATGATTACTAAAAAAATTTGATAAAGGAGTAAAGTATTTGACTAGTAGAATCAACAATTCAGTTTCCACTCTGCACGTGCTAATTTTGAAGTGCTTCTTCGAACTCTTGGTCATACAACTAACCGGTTCTCAAGGTCGATCTTGTTTCCAATGACGACGAAGGGGAAATTCTCGGGGTCTCTGGGTGAAGCTTGAATAAGGAACTCATCGCGCCAGCTTTCAAGACTTTTGAAGGTCGTTGGAGATGTCACATCATAGACGAGCACGCAGCAATCTGCACCTCGATAAAATGCCACTCCGAGAGACTGGAATCGTTCCTGTCCTGCCGTATCCCAAATCTGACAAACAAATCGAATACGTATACAAATAACACCATATACAAACCATAAACAAACGATTTTCAGAAAGAAAATATACGGTTGTATATTTTCAAATGTATAGTTTACTATATGGCTGAAATGTTACCGTATTTACACTACCGTACGCATATACAAGAGGAAAGGATAATTATGTACCTCTATTATATTGACATTTCAAACAATAAGAGAGACTATATTCGAAAACAACAAACAACAAAGTACGTCACCTTTAATTCGATTAGATTTAACCTACATACGATATGAATTTAAGAATACCTGAGCGAAAAGAGCGAAAAAAATAAAATGTGAGTATTACATTTCAAAGACGAAATTGTGATTACTAGCTTATATTGTCAATCTATTCCGCTTACCTGCATGGTGACAAGTTTGTTGTCGACCATAACTTCCTTTGTTAGGAAATCTGCTCCGATGGTAGCTTTATATTGTGACGAGAATTTCTTGTTCACGTACTGGTTCATAAGAGACGTCTTGCCGACACTGAAGCAACGACAATACAAATATGAAGCAAGAGAATGGAAAAAGCGAAGAATTAGTAAGCGCAAGGTCTACAAAAGCAATTTTCGTTAAGTCGCCACTTAAATACCCTAATAGCCCGTAGATGTACAAAAAGAACACATAAGACTATGATAGACGAATGGTTCTATCAGCGCACGATTAATCGTGCATCAATGAAGCTTACCCAGAGTCACCGAGGATGATAACTTTAAGAAGCACCTTCTTTCGGGACGACATTTTTGCTTTTGGTCCTGGAGCTGACTGGAATCTAACTTACTGAAATTGGGGCCGACACAAAAAGTAACAAAATCACTGATCAGTTCGGGCTAACGTCTCGTGCTATTGTTTATTGACAGTATGTTGCCAATATTAATATCTGAGCTAAAAATAAGTTTTTATCGGTCCATTTCAATTGATGTGTTACGAGCGTCTAATGACACTGCATGAATGTTTTCTAATGGTTTTATCCTCTCTTTTTTTGATAGATGAATCGCTCCGTAGAATTCTCAAAACTATGATACAATCTTACAGTACATAGGCACAGTCAATTAGTAATAATTTTAATTAATCTTAATCCTCTTAAGAAGGGGAGCTTCTTATCGAAAAGATTCGCTTGAAATCGATGAAATATCTAAGATACATCTTGCTGTACTTCGCGAGACGATGACGAAAAGTGAATCGGACTCGTTATGGGCTTAAAGTGCAACGTTAGCTGGAAATTCTATGGCCGTATAGCAATTGTTACTCTTTAACAGAATGTAAACAAACGTCCGTTGGCCTCATCTGCTTAGCGTAGTACTACTGGTAATAGGTTTCTTACATTAAATAAGCAAATATAAACGAATGTATATCTTAAACGATGATTACCCAGTAAAACTGAAATACTAATGGATGTCGTTAATTCTTCCAAACGTTATCCTTTATAAATTATGCATAAAAACCATACAGAAGTTACACGCGATTTGATTTACGTAATTGTTATCTTACAATTACAATAATTAGTTGAGCTGGCCTTAATTTTACATGCAGTAACGTGTAATGCAACAATCGGTTCAGGGCCTACTTCAAATCGCATAGCCCTAAAAAGGTCTACACACCAACAGCTGTCGCGCTAGCGTACTCAACGCCGTTCAGTTTTACAAGTAACATTCATCAAACGCTTCCAACGCAACTGCTCCAGACACTCTTGTGGGCGTAGAAACCAAGCCGTGATAAACTTTTACCCATAACTATTTATATGTCGTATCGATGGCTTAAGCGAGGGGCCTTGGTTTTGCATCAAAGCATGATGCTGATCTCACTTACGGCAATATACACATCGCACGAATCGCTAGCCAACCGCAGTATTAATAACCGTAGTTAATTTGCGTCGCATTTATTGTGTCCTATTTCATAAGGTAATACATCACGAAATACTAATGCGGGAAGCAAACTGAGTCGTAATTTTTTTTTACCTTAACAAAGCTTCATGTTTGCACAGGGACACTGAATACAATATGACGCATCTTACAAATTACTGAAGTTAAATTATCTATTCTCCTGCTACTTTTAAAAAAAGCTTAGCTTAAGGTATTTTCGGAGATAAATGACTGTGCAGCAATGTGCGAGTCTTTATGTGCCTACACGTAAAGGAAAACATTAGGTATATTCTCAAAATATGATATTACGAGTAACCTATCATTTGCTCGATCCGATTCCTGTAAAGTAAGATATTCTCTCCAAATGCCCATCCTAGATAGTTCAATTATACAAACTATAAAAAGGTACATTTAAAGCTTGAGTAGTCATTAGTAATACAAGCTTTGTGTTTTAGTGTCCAACGTAATAGAAGGTACTCAATAAAGCAATCAATGTTTTTCTTGACTGTGTAACCATCGACACGTGACATATCTGAAACGAGCCTTTATATTAAAAAACATCCTCAAAATCTGTTTAAATTCAGCGACATTTACGGAATGCTATGGCAGCTTTTATAGAGCTCTTACAAAATTGCGGAAGTGCTTCTATTTACGAAAGCTTGGTACAAACAGCTTAAGTAAAGCGTTTCTCTAAAGCTTATGTAGTTTAGCCTTGGTATGTTGAATAGCGGCAGTCTACTTGCTTCAAGTTTAATGTCTCTTAAACAAGTTTTACGCCACACATGTGAGGTTTGACTCTGATGTACCACATAGCCTAGACAGGATTCAATAGCCCTGTGACAGTCGTGGAATCGCATGTCCCTATTAACCTACTTGCTCCTGTTTTTCGAAGGCCAGAAGAAGATCCCAGACGGTAAGCTGAGTGAATATCGCCAAATATTAGGAATATTATATTGCCGGCTACGTAAATACTGTCGTACAATTCTGCTAAATATGAGCGGATATATTCAACACGAGGTAACGTGATGCTGTAAGTCGTAAGTGACAGTGGTCGGCCGATGGCGAGTTGAATCGAACAAAGGACAGACCGATAAACCAAGTATAAATGGAGGAAGAAATCACAGGCAAAAGTATCTGTAGGTTTTTCTGCCTGTCTCTCTCTTCTCTGTAGGAAGACGATTTAACCAGACGGAGTCGACCCAGCGTGTCGCCCTCAACTGCACTAGGTTACTGCCGTCGTCGACGCTGTAGCAGAACGCTTTAGTTGCAACAAACATACGAGATATTATTCGGCACATCCAACAAATCGCTGCTTCGAGAAAGTCAACGTACGTATGTATACATACATAAAGTATTAATACTGCTTAGCTATAGTTGATCTCATATTAGCAGAGCGATGGTAAAAATAAGAGAATGACGAACGCGCAGAAGTTTTAGTGACTGAACGGCTTTTTGAGTGATGACTAAGCACTGTAACAACAAACAATCAATGCTCGGTAACCAGTTCTGATAAATGTTTTGACTTTTCTATATGGTGTAATTCTAACACATGACTAGCCATGAGACGCCAACACGTTTGATAGGGTTTTTAAATGACACGCACGTAAGCAAGAGCTTCTTACAAGCTAACAGCAGGCATATCTGATACGGTGTGCTTTTATGTGAATATACCACAAAGAATGACAGCTAAGATTTAACAAGGTTCGAGGCGTCTGTATGAGCATCGCCATATTGCCAAACATACGTTTGGCTAGCTGCAAAGCCTAGCGATTTGATAGGACAACACTGTTTGCGGTAAGCGCGGCGTGGCTGCCTTGTCATTGAACTGTACCATGGCAGAAACGTTGGTGACGGTTTCAACGGTACAATCACGCAGTTAGCTCATATGATATTAAGTGATTACGGAAACTTCGTGATTTTTACTCATTTTAGTACATGCGTTTGTCAATACATAGATATATAAGAGTACAAGTTACTGTTACCACCGCGAATTAACGCATTGCGATTTTTGATAAACGTTAGGCACAAGAGATAGACTAACGAGTCGAGATCACGAACGCAGACGCGTTTTTTTAGGCTGTGAATCTTGACCACTTGAAGCTGTCATCACAATCACACCTGATGTAGCAAATAGAGCCTAAATGCGCAAACTGTCGTGTACCAGTATTCGTGCACTGGCGCTGGTACTGCGGCCCGTATAAACGATATGCCACTGCTGGTGTAAAAAAAAGAAAAAAAAATAACAAGCAAATCAGACTTCACGTAGCTAGTATGTGTGTGTGAGTGTGTGTATGTCTCTGCGTCTGTGTGTGAACGTGCCTATGTGCATGTGTGCGTGCCTACGTGCGTGTGTCTATGTGTTTCTGTGTTCGTGTGTTTCTGTGTATGTGTGTGTGTGTGAATATGTGTGTAGAATATGCGTGTGAATATGTATGTAGATATGTGTCTGTATATGTGTGTGTACATGTGAGTGTGTATCTGAACGTGTGAGTGCGTACATGTGAACGTGAGTGTATGTCTGTGTGCGTGTGTGTGCGCGTGGTCAGCCAAGAGGCCAGCCACATTTCTCCATTCGGTTTTCTCGTTCTATCAATTGCTGGATATCTCAACAGCTTTTTTTAAAACCAACTTCTAGTGAATGTCAGTTACACTGCACAAGAAAAAAGAGCTTCTGCTCTTTCATTCGCAGAAACTCAGCTTCTGTCGCTATGGTTGAGAGAACATGACATGCACAACGAGCTACTTAATTTGTTGACACGATTGACGTTAGGCAAAAACTATATCAGAAATTATGTACAGCCCTAAAACATTACACACGATAAGTACTCCCACGTAACATTATCATAAAAAGCCACACAGCTGCACGCTAAACGATTTATCAGACGAAAAATCTATATAGGTTCTGCTCGACTAACGCTTTGGAGACACAACGAAACTGACACGTATTCTTTCAGTGTCGATGGATATATGCTCTTGACATATTTCACACAATCGCTTGAAATCTTCCTAACTGGTTCGTGTTGGGCAGCTTAAGTATTGAATGGCACAACTTACTAATGAAGAAATAATCACAGGACAAACAACAACACGCATGTAGCAGGCCAAAAACGAGTAAAGGTACATGGGACCGAGGTCGGCGCCAGATTTCTACATCGCTTAGGTACAATAGCTATATTCGTTATATTAAAACAAACGGCAGCTTCGCGTCGTCGTTTTGACCATTGCTGATTGATAGCAAATGACTACCTTTATGATGACATTTGAGACTTCTAAAGATTGATCTGGGTTGTTGGCCACAAATGGGAACATACCAGATTAGCTTACTCTGGCCTTCTACTGCATATTTTTCGGGCCCTCCACACCATAGAAAGGAAACACTTCCTAGCTTAAAGACCAGCGAAATGTTACTAAACTGCGATACATGTAATCATTATAAGCTAGCCTACCTTCAGATATTTGTAAGCAATCGTATGGGCTAGTAATGGCTTGCCCTTCCATTATGACTACAGCAAAAACGCACTCGCTTCACCTTTTTCGTCTGTAACAATATTTAGGATTTCAAGCTACGCTTATTAGTCAGGCAGTCATAATCGTCTCCTGTAGAAGCATATGAATATATTTCAGCGTTACGGTTTTGGTTCTTGAAAACGATAACGATGTCGGATGGATTTAGGACTAAAGAGAACGCGCAAATAAGTACAATAATTGACAGGCCAGTTCTTCAGCCGCAACAGACGTTAGTATCGCCAATAAACACCGTAATTTGACCTATTTGTTTTGTTAAAAATAAACATCACTATCTAAGTATGTATTTACAGAACGACCAATGGTACTGTGGGAGCTGTAGCCTTTAAAATACTACGTATCTCTGTAGCTGCTAAAGACTTGGTAGATTCAATACTTTTACAATCAAAATGCGTCACAAAGAGACAGAAGTTACACACAAACCAGCGCATACCTCAGTACGTATTTCTTTAGTTGTTTACCATACCTGCTGTTGCTTTGGAAAAAAGCAGAAGCATTGCTGTGCTGTGCGATCCTTTTTAGTATCAAATTCTCTTGCCAATGTCGTCAACATTAACAAAGCTAAAACAACAACGCCAAGCCACAGAATTTTTAGGCCAAGCTGATGGAAAAATGGACTTGAAGAGGATAGGATCAAATCAGAACTTCATCAAGACACTGTAATCGTAAGGGTTGAAAATGAAATGTATTATAATAGTCATCGCACATACGTGTTCACTAAAAACATCATCCATATAAAAATCTATGCAAACAGAAATAAGCAACTAACTAAATAGAAACGATAATATTTATGAAAAACATCTATGGGACGGCTTGTAATAGGTCCAGAGCTAACTGCACAGGTCTTTCTGTCGACCACGGTAAGAAATATATTGATTATCCTGTGCTGCTCGCTGTGATCTTAAGAGCTTCCACACAGGTGCATGGAATTGTACAGGAAAAAACTTCTTGCCATCTAATGACTATTTACATAGTAAACGCTACTCACGCTATGATTCGTAGCACTAATAACTATAACTAGACAAGTATCATTTGACTACTAGTGCTGACTCTACTAATGAACCACTCCGTATTTGTTTCCTTTCCTCAGACACACGAAAAATCTCCCAATTCATTCCTGTTCATCAGAAAACCAATCTGAATAGCAGCGATTATATGATCTACGCATGAACCTTTACGGTGGCAAGGAAATGCAGTCTTTCTTGAGAATGCAACCGCCAACTCTTTCGCTTATATCATATGAAACTGTTATATTCGAAACAATTGAGTTTTCGGCTATCGTGTCATTGTCCCCGCCGCAGTGAATACAAATACGAAATAAAGCGTTTCTACAAGGGCTCAATGGTAACGCGGTTGCTTTTAAATTTTAGGGATTGGTGAGGAGGTCTAGGTTCAAAATTGGGTGTGTACGTTTTTCATATAGTGTTGGAAGTGGCCAGCCGTCTAAAATGGGTGTAGGCAAATAGTGCTGGGTTGGTGCTATTACTACTGTTATTATCACTGCTATTATTTATTAGTAAAAAAAGAAGTTGTGAAAGAAGAGGGAAATCTATAATCGCTGTCTATATTTATATGTACGCACCGGCTCGATTTCTGTAACATCATTCTATTGTGTTCCCTTACACACTAACGATGGAATCGCTTTTGATAAAGACTGCCTTTTTGTAGCTAGTGAAGTCGTCGTCTGCCATTCTTTCACTGTCGATATCGTGCGATAGCGTCTTTTGCCCTATGCCCTTTTCTTTTTCCCGCGTTAAGACACTTGCGTGTCGCGAGCTCACACATAACTTTAGTGAATGGCAACAGAAACAGCCATAATGCCAGTGACTGTTGCACTCCGCCTAAAGTCACACAGCATCATCTATGGCGTTCACTATACGTTTCCGAAATCGGAAAGCAATTACCAAGCTATTAATCGATACTATCTATCAGGATATCGCAGAAAAACCCCCTATTGTATATAGAAGAACTAAAAGGGATCAAACGAAGTCCAGATACACGCCAAACTTAAACAGTGAAGGGCCGACAGTTAAATACAAGTCACGTTTCGAATCCTTTAGCGCAGCTTCACATTTTCTGACTGCGAATAAATATTACATAAACCCTCGTAACAAGAAGGATAGAAAGGATTCAAATAGACGCAGCGGCTAAGAAAGCAACAGCCACTTGACCTAATTGATGCCCACGAGTACAATGGTAGCGTTGGATACACATACTTGTTTATTATTTGGAGTAATAATAATGACAAGATAGAATAATACGGATTTTGCCATTAGGCGTAATCAGCACTTAGTAAGTAAAATAGCTGCAGGCTTTGCCTGGCACTCAGACTGCAAAGACAGAACCACATTCTGAAGCGAAATTACATTCAATTTTGAAGGAAGGGCACGCGTTTATACATTGCCTTATAACATGGCGCGAACCTTTCGTGCCTCAGTACGTACATACATATCTACATACGACAGGCTATGTTTAACACTGAGTCCAATGTGTTTATAAGTCTGTAATACTATGTTTGTAGCTAAAGGGAACTTGTTTGTCGATCCAACGAATCGTTGACTAGGAGATGTGAGACAGCTCGTTTGGTGCACGGTAATATTTGCGATCCTTCCCAGTTGCCCGTTCAGCTCAGCAGCAAATGCTATTCCCTCCAGCAATCTGTTCATACAGTGTTCGTAAGACCGACTCGAATCTGTGCATTTGGCGGACAAACACTCCCACCTCACCTAGTTTAGCTGATTGTTGGCCAGCTTGTCTGTCGGTCGCTAGCGCACACAAGCTAACCAGTTAAAGCCTTCTTTATAACGACGCTTCTGTATTTACTAATACCCAGTTCACCTGTTCCGCAGTTGTTTTTGTATGCCGTCTCTGCCGTTCATTACTACAAAAATAGAGAAGCAGTTGTACTGTCAACCTTTCTGTACGTTACACTAAAGGTAATCGTTACACCATTGCGGTAATCGTTGCAAATTGTATTAAGAAAGACGTAAAACTTTTAAGACTCCAACGAAGCGGTAGGCGAGAGAGCCCGGGGAAAAGCGGAGCGATGAGAGAAACACCAACAACAAGTCAATAACAGAGGAGCGAATCGAATAAACCGAAGTGCTTGTCGCCAAGTAAGCAGACGCACCACCATTTTCGTCTGTGACTGACAATGAACTGTTGATGCTGTTCAGCAGTTTGGACAGTATGCTATCAACAAAAGTTGTGTAGTCAAAAGAAATTGGCAGGAATGGCACTAAAGTGACCATAATGCTTTAATAGAAAAGCGAATTTTGGCGCTGTGATCCACCTTTACATCAAGTCGATTCCAGGTGCCTAGATATCTGACGACTGGCACTACTCGAAGGCGCGGTGGAGATTCTGAGAATTTGTTCGAATAGGAATCCAATAAAGTAGGATCGGTTCGGTGTCGGGTGAGATTATGAGATCATCGATGAGACCAACGAACAACAACGTGAAGGAACAATAGCATGTTTTTTGAAACAGACCAATTCAACCAACCCTGAGCTTACCTTACGGGCTACCGCTGGCACTTTAGTTAGCCATAACATTCTCTGCCTTGCGTTGGACTACTGACATGAGCTTAGCTGAACAAGAAATAGCGAGAAACAGCAACTGATTTTACATTAGCACACGATCGATCATAATCACAACTACTAAATATTCATAGAAATAACATTGCTCTAGGGCTGGAACCGAAGCAGACTACCAGACACGCACTCAACTGCTGCCTTAATAAATACCACTGGTAATGCTCAATCAAATGATACCAACAACGATAGCCGTCATCACCGGTGGTTACTTGCGCTGTCGTACCCTTCGCCGTCGCCTTTATCTTAGGGCCTTGATAAAACCACCGACTAGAATATGCAGTCGACGCGTAGCTTATTGCAGAGCACAAAGAAGTTGATGATTGTGGCTGGCTGGCTGACTCATCGATAGCTAAACACACGCACAAAAGTATACTCACACTGACACACGGCCAGAAAAGCAGACACATTAAGGAATACTGCGATTCCTCTCCATTGACATGAGTGGAATACGACACTGTGGTAATAAGCGTAGCAACGGCACGGTGATGATAGGGAAGACGGTAATGCCGCTGATGACGATATACAGCAAACTAATCGATATTATCTGCCTGTATACTATCTAGATAACGATTCGACATCACAGTAAGTCCATGTGGCCAGAGTACGACAAATAATCCACCCAGCAGCATACCGCATATGGAAAATCGTTACAGACAATTAGCTACACTTAAAGAGTCGCTGCTCTATAGAGAAAAAGATAATGTTTAACGTAGGGATAACACACAGTATTGCATCAGCGGCATAATGACGGTATAATGACGGCGACGCAAAATTACGAACGAAACATTACGTTTATCGAAAAAAAGAGTACGTCGGAACGCACTGTACAAAACATCGCCAATGTTTCAGCACGCAAATACGAACGAAGTTGTCAATTTTTACTTGCTCTTACAGATGGGATGCACAACGACACTCACACGCACAGAGACGACTTGATATAAATTTAACCTAGCTATTCCGTCTCGATTTCGTCGCGGAAACACACCAAAATCAGCGATAGCCATCGACTGAATGGTTTAGCAGACCGCTGCTAATGTGGGGAGGTCAGTCAGCAGGTCTGACGTAGCACAGCAGTTAAGTACTCACCTGGACGGAAAAGTGTAGCGACGACTCGAGGGCGAGCAAGTGAGCTAGAGAAACCAATGTCGAGCCGCCGACAATTGACAGAGACGCGTACCTGCTAGGAACTATATGACAGCACGTCTCAGTTCATCACGAGCTAACCAGTGAGGTCACCGATATCACCACGACCCACCACTGTCACAGCCAACGTCGCTACCGGCAACGGCAACCACGCAATTCACTAGCACGCACACAAAATCCAACTAACAACCAATCAAGCTGCGACTACAGGTAACAGGAAAAGACATCGCCATCAGTACCAGTCAACACTTATATCACTTTCTTTACCACATTTAATTCTGCTGAGGCACTTCCCACTAGATCGCACAGTAGCAGCAGCGCTCTTCCTGAGCAATACAAGATGGCCGACTTATCCACTAACGACCAGCTCGACGACCACCACAGCCCTTGGCAGCAGCACTACCATTACTCGCCGTTCACCATAGAAGCCGTTCGCGCAGCTGCTAAAGCATTCCATGGCGCATATCTGGCGGCAAAATTTGAACCTTTTGGTGACAGCAGCATTGGTCTAGTTCAACTCGAGGACGACATGACAAGAAGCAAGTGTAACGAGTGTGTCTGTGTCTATGCTGACAAAAAACAAAGATGGCGACCCCCATATATCACTGTTGTGGCTCTACGGCTGCTACAGTTGCAGCTGACCAAAAGCAAACAGAGCCTTGAATGAGAGCCTACGAATAGCGACGATAGTGTGGGTTCAATACGCACTGAAAAAACACGATTTACTGTTATATACAAAATAAAAGGAACATGTTGACTCCGGTGTTCGAACTAAAACAGGATAGCGACACAGTGTTCCTGACTATAAAAGCACCGTATACGAACGTGAGTACTGGGTATAATGGTACCAAGGATAGTTCATTAAAAATATCTGCTAGGAATGGTCAGAAGAGAAATTAGAAGAAAATATTAAATGATATGAACAAATAATTGGTCTGCTTGCAAGTCAAATTGTAATCACTGCTGAATTTAACTGTAATTCTTGCGGAGCTTGCTTGAGTGGTCTATCATTTGTGATTGACAGTGATTGTGGTTAAAAAAGAAGCTGGCTTTGAGCTTCTTGAGCTATCTATTTTAAGATGATCTACTGATATGTATATATATAATTACAGATAAAGAAGTGCGATATCACTGTGATCGACGATGAGGTAAAATTCTATTCGGACCCATACTTTCTCCGGTAAGAGCACACCGGTAAGAAACACAACGTATACGGGGGTTCCGTTGCAGAGGATAAAGTAGTCTGTTACTATCGATAAACTTCGGATGATACCGATAATGCATACTTCAGCGCAGATCGACCGGATTAGCTTTCCAGGAATTATAAGTGAAGGCATTCTGAATATAAGAAACGGCATAAATTACAGCAATACTAATTTGTTGAGATATGTATTATATTTCTTTTCACCACAGATTAAACCTGCCGGGAAACGTTGTCGAAAACGGTAATGCGACAGCTAAGTACGACGCGGACACAGGAACGTTTGAGCTCGTGCTCCCAAAAGAAATTCCAGGGGAGCATTTCAAGGATCTCGACCTGCTCACAAAGTTGTTGGCTCCTAAGGTCAAGCCTTCACAACAACCTTTCATTGAAAATATCGAAAACGGTACCGTAAGCTTGCTAGCGTTTACGTACTTAGTACTACCACGGGCAGTGTTTAACGCTTTAGCCAATTACAAACCGTCTCATAAACGATATAGTGAGCTATCCAAGAAGTAGATTCTTGTGGACACAAATGCGACATTTACAACGAACGTATTATTGAGTATTTGCGGGCTGCTGTATCTACTGAACTTTGAGACGTGTGTCAGTCTGTTTAAGTTTTCTATCGAATAGCATTTCAACTGGTATTCGGTCATATGTCAAAGAAAACTAAACAACATAGTCTTATTAAAGCAGTAAGAAGAGCCGTCAAATATTAAACTAATTGTTATTATTATTCATTATAACGATGATTTCATACAACGTGTATATTAAAAAGAATGCTAGTGGAAATATACTTTTTCCCTATCTCTCATTTTGGCTGTTTTAACTGTATCACTTTGGTGTTGTTATTCATTTACTCGGATTAAAACTCGTAGCTCCAAATGAGGTACTTGACGACAAAGATGGAGATATCTGGCAAGTGGAGCAGGTTCCATTTGATGAAGGAGCAGCAAGTCTGAATAGCCGGGCATATGGGTTCAATCGTAGCAAAACTGGTGTCATTGGCCGAATGCAGGAGGATCTGCCGAACGTATGCGATATCCGGTATGTTACGAATTTTCTAGAAAATAATGTACTGTAATGCTTTTCTATCTGACGGCGGAACTAGGGGGAATAATGTTTCACTTTATCTGACATATATTGCTTCAACGGCAACTAATAGTCATGATATTAGAATCAGCGAATTATTTGTTGGTGTCTAATTCAGAAATCCGGAACACAAATCAGTAGAGGAGGCACGCCTGGAAAGATTAGAAAGGGAGAAAAACGATTTTGACGATGACCATTATCTCCATGACTTTTTCGATGAACTAGGAGAAATCGAGGAAGTCCGCACGATGCAGCTCGATTTTACAAAGGTTTGAACATTTTTGAAAATCATCCATCGTTACATTCATTAGGGCATACGCTTTCAGCAGTAATAGTTTTGTTGTAGTCTATTGGGTTAGAAGAATCTTATTATATATTTTATAACGATGATGATTTCATGCACAAAAGATAGCGTTCTCTTAAATAAAACGTTCGACTGCTATTTTGACTGTTGTTCTACGAGGTATAAGCCTGTATGAATGGCATACTCGTCTTTTATCCAGGTATCGTTGGTAATTTTCTAAATTTTACCTTCGACATACGAAATTATTTATATACACATTTCCTTTATTACAGGACTTCGAGTTTGATGCGAATGAGCGAGAATTGCTGACGCGATTATCTGCCCGAAGTTATCTTATGACAAAAGGAGACAAGCTGAGATGCATTCTTGGTCTTGTAGACTTAATTTTTGCATGGGCATATCATAACCGTGTCAGTGAGGGCGAATTACACTCCGAATCAGGTGCACATTTTTATTATCATTTTTATAATACTACATTTCTAATTGACGCTCAGAGTGTCTGCTGCAATCTTTTAAATTCTTCTTTTCTCTCTGGATTTGCCTTGAATCCGTAATCAGGATTTCTGACTCTGTACCTTCGAAGACCGCATATTGTCACAACAATTTCGATTTGGTCTTTCTATTGCTCTTCACTACTGGGTGGGTCAACACTGACAAAAAGCGAATGAATTTGTAGTTTATGTGGTATATTAAAAATAAGCAAATTGAATAATGGATGAGAGAAAGATTTAGGTCTTTAAATATCTTCGTTGTTTGTTTCATATAAATGTATGATAGGTTGGACGATGGCAAAGCTTTCATCGACGCTCTCATATTTTGAGGAGTTTACTTCGATGAAGTCTGTGATGAACTCCTGTGTTCGGCGAGCTCTAATCTACCCTCTATATCGTCATTTCGATCTGGCTTTGCAATGTTGGGTGGATGTTGCTGATATCTTTCGCACAGGACGAAAACAGCTGCTTAAGTGTCTCCTCGATATCCATAATGCATTGAAACGCGATGCGGATGCTAGGTATATTCTCAATGAACTCTACATCAAAGACTATATGATTTGGCTTCAGAGACAATGCAAGAATGAGCGATTGCTGGAAATCGCTGATAAGATGAGACAGACCACGGTTACAAAGGAGGAACTGTGTCTTGATCTTGTCCGCTTAGAAGAAGCAGCTAAACTGGTGGATCTTGAGCAGGAGGTAAGTTGAAAAGTAACTAAATTACATGTCGGAAACTTCCGTAATATACAACACGTATCTTTTTATACTTCATCGTATTTTAGGTAATTGCTTTGACCTCGGGTGGTCATTTCATTTAATACAGCTTTGTATCGCCTAGTTAGGCCTTCTAATTCAGCCCCGAATTTTCATGTTAGTTGGTTACAAACTATAACTTTTTCGCGCCTTTTCCATCTTTTGCACGATCATTACTATTCAGATGGAAAGCCTGTCTACTGGTAGCAATGTTATGCCGTCGTGCGTACAGATGGTAAATGCGTTGGAGGTAGCGGCTGAAAGTGCTCGAAATGCGTTTGAAACTCAGCTTCCAGCAAATGCAATTGAAATAGGAGAGGCGGCCGGTTTAGATTCGGATGATGAAAGTGAGGCTGCTTCATCGACTTCAGCAAACGACAGTGACGACTACGACAGCTGTGAGGAGTCGAACTCTTCAGATGCCTGCACATCATCAACATCGAACTCATCTTCGTCGACGTCCGAGCCGCAATCACTTGAGTCGGTCCCCTCTGTTAACAGAACCTTATAGGTAAAAGCTTTTGGAACAGCTGAACCCACTATTCTGTTGTAACAACAGTAGCTTCAAAGCGTTGCCCTGGAGAGGTTGTTGAGTATTGTATTGCACAGTGGCAGCTATTTATAGTATTAAAGGTTCGGTGGCGATGCAATACCGTTGTGCAAAAGCTTGATAACAAGGATTGCGGGACTCGCAATTCGTCGTTAACGACACTTTCCTAAAGGTTCCATAGCATGTCATTCCACGTAGCATTTGTATACAGCATCCTAGTTAATCAGCCCATAAATAGTGAATCTCTAGCCACTATTAATTATCTCTTAAGCTTCAGCTATTCGCAATAGTTAAAGCTCTGCCGTTATATGCCTATAACAATAATAGGGATAAAAAATATGATCGTTAACTAATGTATTATCGGTAAAATGTGGTAAGAATTGTTGACAGTGAGAAATCAAGAACGTGCGAGTAAGGCTTACCTTTCGCTAGTGGCACTTGACAACTGCCGTTACTTGATACAAGTAAGAAGCAGTATCACGCATCTTATCCAGAGCAAACATGTATGTGATTCGGTTTAATTTTTTGTGCGCGCGTTGTCAATAAAAAGACAATCGATACATAATATATATCGTCTTTTTACTGACAACGCGCACACAGAAAATTAAACCGAATCACATATATATCTTGTTGGTAACATCGATAAACTTTTCGGTAATTCACAATGATAATTATTTTAATT
This sequence comes from Varroa destructor, assembly GCF_002443255.2. Taxonomy (NCBI): domain Eukaryota; kingdom Metazoa; phylum Arthropoda; class Arachnida; order Mesostigmata; family Varroidae; genus Varroa; species Varroa destructor. Next base: position 42,710,639 of record NW_019211457.1, read on the forward strand.
AATACTATTCGGTGTTGGTATGAATTGTTGACTGATTTGAAGGTCAGTGCGTTCTTATACATTCTTGCCGCTTGCAGTAACTTGCCACATATGAGTTTGCACTAGGATGGCAGTTCATATTAATACTAATAATAATAATACCGATAATTTACATACAATATTAATAATAAATATATAAATGTACAATAATATTTCACGTACTATATTTGTTAGTACCACTTTCTTCACGTAATTTATCACATTCGCCATAATTATAAACCCACATTGTCAGACCACTGTAATCGGACCTAGCACAAATTTGTAAATAACTTACTCTTGTGTTCACTGATTAGGTGTATTTGAATTGGGTTAGTCGTTTGTAAAGGAACCTAGCAGGCAGGAAGGAACCGCATTAGCCATATCTGATATGAATATTTACTCGTTATTCACTATCGTAGTAAAAAGTAAACAGCTAAACAAAACGAAAAAGATGATATTAACTTATGCATAATTGAAGATAATGTGTTCTTTGTGTAGAAATGGACCGATTTAAATACTAATCAAAATAAATCATTTTTGGATATTTAGGGCCCAACGTAAAGCTCAACGGAGCCAGTCTTGCCTAACTAATAGTGAAACTACAGTAGACACATTTGAATACAGACATTTGCATAAAGTAAGCAGTCTTACGTAAAAAATAACTAAAAGAAGGCGAAATAAGATGGAAACCAGTATAATGATTGATGTAGGGTGTGTAGGGTCAAATCTGAATCGACGATGGGATCAGCTAGGAGCCGGCGTGTTTCTAGACACACATACGACTGTTAGCTGCTATAGAAAGCCACGCCTTTTAGCCTTCATAACCGATGGCGATGCAGGTACTGTACGGTCCGTAGGTACATCTAATCTGTTCAAATTTAATAAATGAGCTTGAAGAAAGAGCAACCGGTTCTCATTATAACTGTTAATCGTGGATGTCATAGTTTAAGGAAGTACATTTTTTAATTAAACAAAACAATGCTTCAGGCTCTAGATAGAGAAACCACTAGAACGTTATCTAATTTTTCCTTTTTGGGATGTGTTACTGTGTTACGACTGTATTTATGTCAAAATCGCAGTGTTTATTGTGGATAATATTATCGTCTTTTCGCGGCGGAATCCGAGGTGTTAATGCTATGAATCTTATCCTACAACTGTACCTCAAATCAGAGATGTACCTTTTGCAAAATCCTGACTCGTCGCAGGCAACTAGCTTATTAAGGGGTTACAGATAGGGATGGGAATCCACTATTTATGAAACAGTGCTTTCCTCTACTGAGGTGAGGCCACTGATGGGTATGATAAAAATGTGGTTTTGCTGTCTGAGTTGTTCCACGCAACATACTATTATAGAATAATGGAATAATATGGCTCTTTGCAGAGAAATTGGTATCAGTTATTTAAAGATTGTAGAGCTGAATTTGAGGTAAATGACCATTTCAGGTTCTTTTGAATAATCCAGAATGCTAATGCTATAAATTTTATCTTTCAATTGACCTTATATGTTGTCCTGCGTATCGCAAACGATACCATACCAGTAACAGACTGCCTTAACGAAGAGACACTCCATGTGATAGCTTTCTTGCCTGTAAACGTATGCTGAATGTCTATTAAAAAGCTAGTAAATTTTAAAAGAAGAAACTAATCATGGTTTATAACGGGTACTGATCACCCCTTCGGTAACGTCGTCTGTTGTTTTCACTAGTTTGACACTTCAAATTCATAGTTTACACCTGTTCCAAGTGTTTCAGTAATATATCTATAGGAAATATCTGCATAGCAAAAATATCGAACACTTGCTAAAAATGCATTCAAAAAATACTGTATTGCGATTAATCTTCCAAAGAGCTTTTTTTGGCTTCTAAAAAATCTTGACCGACGTTATCCGTACGTATAAATAAAAAATTGAAGTCCTTACCAGTATGGACCGACCTTAAAAGTTGGTTGTGAGAACGATCTTGCCTAAAAGATCTAATAAATTTAATTAGCTTCTACATTCAAATTGGCCCAAATGAAAGATCACATACATCCGATAAATGAGAGTCAGATACCTGAAAAGCATTTACACCTCAATTGATATTTTCAATTCAGATAGCACTTGCCTTCAACTGCAAATAGCTTCTCAAAAGTTGGAAATAAAATAGGCGTCGTAACCTCATTCTATTTCATCCGCTGACAGGTTACCTAGGAAAGTGCAATACTCAGAAAGTAAAATATACCAAAATCTTTTTTAATTATCAATATATATAATATTGATCATCACCTTAATAGTAAATCGGCTCTTTTTACTTCCTAAGAGATTTGTAGTTCGCTTCATAAGAAGATAGACTTCGTCTCATTGTTTTGTCATCTCTGTTGAAGGACAAAATCGCCGCCTATGTCGACAGAAAAGTATGCGCCTAATAGCAGTCTCGTCTTTTCTCGGCTGTTTTGATAATGGCTGCAGCAGTCATAACGTTTGTCTGAGGCAATGTAGGGCCAAGTTCGTGTACACTATAACTTGTTTTTTAATCCGATTTTATGTTGATACTATTGATTCAAACGCAGTTCTATATCACGTCAAAAATCTCAAGCACATCTTATGAGTAACATATAAAATGCTTTAGGATATCGTGTGTTGTCCTTTTGGGGGCCTTGTTCGAAATGTTTTAAATATTTCTAGACGTATTAAGATTCCTTTTATCCGGTTGGCATGTTCCCTAATATAATGATATCTTCCCCATGTTGCGCGTTTTTGGATACATTTGGTAAGAATTACGCTCAGTACGCTATTAATGTAACCGTATATCAAATTTACTAGAACTCCAAGAGGATGAAAAACCAGTTAACAGCAAGCTCTGTCTGTCATGATAAAATATGGTTAAATCCGTAAAGCAACAATTACATATCCTAGATTTTGAGCCCGAAGGAGAAAACATATGTCGGCCAGAAAACGAAACAGGATGAAACGCTTTTTTGTCATGTTCCTCGAGCAATCGTCGATATATTTGATACATACACCAACATGTCATTGATACATGGTTACATGGGATGATTACATGGTGCGATACAGAAATATTTCGTGGCCGCTGCATAAGACCACCGACGCGCGAATCAATGCCTCAGACACGACATGGCAGTCGAAACAATGCGTGTGTATAAGTATGTTCGCATTGTCGATGATTTTTCAAAGATAAGTCACAAAGATAAGTCAACAAAGAACACAGCTTGGTCTAGTTATTTTTAGTCTAGGTCTTCCAATAGTAGCGATAATAGGTATCTCTAGTCGTCGTTATCTGAATCAATTTCGTCATTACTGCAGAGATCAGAATCCTCTACTGCCGAATCCTCGAGTTCCACTTCCGACTCCTCATCGAGGGCCTCCCACTGTGGGTGAGATTCGACAACTGGTTTTGCTGGCTTTACCTCGATCTTGACGTCAATCTGCTGGTCGAAATCCTAAACAAGGCAACATAAGTAAAAGCAGCAAACGGCAAAGGGCATAGCTGGCATTTAATATATCATTAATATTATATATATATATATATAAGAATTAATTTGATAACTGACATAATAGTTTTTCCTACCAAAGTCGAATTAGGTTTTGCTACGCTGGCATGAACTGATGATCCATACTGGTTGGTCGTTTTCTATTAAGCTTTGCAACTGATATTTCACCGTTAAACACTCGATTCGCAACTATCCTGGATACTCTACATTCAAGCCATTGTGTACAATTTCTTGGTTCCGATTGTGTTCGAAAACGCTTTTAGCACCGATAACAACTTATTACTTTATTAACAATCGATGGAGCAACTTCTACGACTTTCTTTTATAGTGGCTGTCTGTGTGCTAAAGAATACTACCAATACGTGATTAGTCCCATCCAATTCAACTAAAAGCGTAAAACCTAAACGTGACTGCTGTCACTGAAGGTCAAGGGATCTTCATCTAGCAGCATGCGTCACGATCGCCAGTTTTACTCAAAATAACCTTCTCATGAAACAAAAAAATGTCTGTCCAAACACAGTCAGGGAACAAAAAGCACCTGAGAAAAGCAAAAAGCTTTGTCGCTATTGATTTTTTACTGATGACTAAGCCAAGTTCATAGTAAAGTGTTAAAGGATGGTTAATATAGAAGGCTCTTGTGACCTTATAGAGACTGTGTTGTTACTGCGTCCTTGTATAATCTTTTGTTGATAACATTATTACCAATCTATAATAATGTTGTCGTGCCTCAGATATTCTAATAGAGCGGCATTTGTCAGAGTTCAGCCACCCTACAAATCTAGAAAATCGCAACCACGGAAACAGCTTTGTGACCTTGAGATGTGCGTTCCGCCTTTATTTCGAATTCGACGCGTTCGATTAACCATTGTTTTCATTTCACGACGCCCGTCTTTTTCTACCTCGTAACGTAATTGTTTGGCCACATTTGTAGACAGCGTAGCCAATTCGAGAATAATCAACATTGAAAGGTAACAATACAGCAGACCCAACAAATCAGGAAGAATCAATTGTTTACATAGAACAACACACTTATCGCTATACCCAGAAAAATGTAATTGTGCACCGCGTTCAACAGAAGACAATGTTAACAAACGATCTGAACTCTTTAAAGAGTAGTGGTCTTCCAAGAGTTGATTGCTACTATTGAAAAAACATTAGGAATAGCCTAGTACCAGACAACCCGAGGCATCGTTGACGATCGCATTTCCTCTCGCAAATTTTGCTTAATTATATTACGTTCTCGAAAAGAGATTTTTGGTTTGTGTATAACCATCTTTAAGTAGGCCTCAAATGAACCATAATTTTTATGAGACCAACTCGGGATACTCATTTGTTGTATTACTTTATAAAGCAGTGCTAGTAGGCACTATCTTTACCTAAAATCATATTCAGTATTAACGGGGTTTATATAAAATACTAAAGGTCGCGATCGCAGTTACACCATGCTAATTCAAGATATAGACGATTCGCCCGCCGCACTGTTTCTTTTAAATGCTGCCACCACACGAATTGACCGCGCTTCCAGGTAACGGAAATCAATCATGACTGTCGTAACTTATACTATATGTGTCACACATGCCGCGTGATGCCGTTCGAATGGCTTTTATGCTTCGAAATTTCTTATGTGCCCATAATGCTCTGTCTGCATCATGGGCACCTAGGAAACTTATGCACCTGTAGCAAAAACCTTAAGAAAATGAACTTCAGCGATATGCTTTTTTTTTTTTTAGCTCGGCCACAGGTCGTAGGTTTCAGTTGTACAATTTTTTGCGTTGTTGCTTGACTTTGCCTGATATTTCTTTTTTTGGTAGTTTGTTAACTACTGTTTTGTCCAACTTCAAAAACTATATAATATGTAAGCTTACTATATCACCAAATAAAGTTTCTGTAAAAATTTCCATTTTTGTGAAAACGAGCTCTTTGTGTATTATATCTATGGGACATGATTCTTGAATTTGAGAAGCTCGAACACTGATTCGCTTTTTCCAGCCTAACAAAATTTTACGAGCCAAATCTCCTGGACGATTCAGAATAAAATAGTGTCTAGCTTTTAGCGAACGATGTGTTGTGTACTTCAGTAACTTTACTCACCTCAACGTAAGAGTCACTTTTCACATGCAAGGTGTAGTGATAAGTGCCGGGCCGATGTGGGGCAGAGAACTTCAGAATGGCATCCTCTTCTTCGACCAAATTCGTCATAAGGAACGGTACCGTTGTTAGTTGTTGTTGCTTTTTGTCGACGAGGTACACCCACCAGAACTCCTGTTTATCCACAGGAAAGTATGGGGCATGTACCGAATGCGAGATCTTAGGAATTTTGTCCATGCTCTTCTTTTTCTTTTTCTTTGCGTTGACGTCGTCAAAATGCAACTTTTCTTCATAATCTGATTCTCTATCTTTATCAACAACTTTGAGAGCGTTACCACCCTCGGCGTCACTGTCGCTATCCTTGCCCTGGCTAGACGGCTTTAGCCGTTGCCGAACTTCTGTGCCTTCGTTGCCACTTCCGTCACCACTTTCATTGTCCTTATGAGAAGCCCGACTTTCGCGCCCAGCGTCAGTCGCTGATTCGACTCCGTTCTCGCGGGGAACATTGTTTTCCTTACTTTCCTCCTCTTCGCTATCATTGTCGCCCTCCTCGGTAACTTTGCTGACAATTCGTACGTTTGTCGGTTTTTTGCTCTAAAACATGGTTGCATGCAGTAAGCGTTAGTATTTTAATCAAGGACGCTTAGTAATCAAGTTCGAGGTTGTTTTCGCTAAGGATACTGGATATTGTAAGCTAGCTCTTGCCACAGCTATATGCAGTGGCTCCGAATTAAAACAAAAGGAGCACATTTAACATACGAGTATACTAAACGAAATACACCTACCTTTGCCTTTTTCTTGCCTCCGGCTTTCTTATTCTGTCCCTTCTTGAGCCAATTAATCTGTTTTGGTTTATCGTCATCCCTTTCCTCTTTGATCTCTTCCTCAGTGCGGTTGAGCACCTCATCGCATTTACGTCTTCGCATCGTAACCGTCAACGTTACTAATGAGTCAGCCGTGATCGTGTCGGGATCCTCATCGTCGATAACTTCGAGCTTGTAACGGACCTCGATCGATGGCATCCGCTCGAGGCATTTAAGAACCTCAAGGTATTGCGTGTCGTCCAGGAAACGTAGTATTTCACGTCGCTTCGTTTCGCTCAGCTGTCGCAACTGATCGATACTTCGGATATGGGTTTTCCTTGCTATAAAATATCGTAAATGCTCCTCGTGCACGTACGGGATTTGTAGCAACGGATTGCGATTCTCCCACAAGGCTTGCACGACGAGCTGGCATAACTTGATAGCATTCTCTAACGTCTCTAGCTTAGGCATACGAGGTATGTGACCATTGAGGTTTAGCATTACCAGCTGAGCTGTGCACGAGACGAATTCGCTAAGGAGAACAGGGCACTTTTTGACGATATACCTCATGTCTTTGGCGGCGCCAGCGTTCAAAGGCAGTCGCAGCAGGTGAGCGTACAACAATGCTCTTGCCTTAATTGAGTACTCGTAGTTCAGTGGAGGCTCACGATTCTTCTCGCCAAAATCTTCGATCTTTTTGATGAGTTGTGGAATTTCTTCGTTGTCAGTAGGCCGCATTTTCATTTCGGGATTGTGGTCAGACTTAAAGTCGAGTGATGCTGCAATGATCATGACGACTCGTCTCAGTGTCATCAGCGATGTACGATTTATAAAATAGAAGTACAGCTGCGTTGTGTCAAGTAGAACTTCAAGGTCTTCGCCATACTTCGCGGAGCGGTACCACCACACGCCGACAGCTGTGGGTAAACCGATCATAAACACCAACATGTAGGCGCCAAGCACCCAAAATGAATTCTCCTTTTCGACAATCCACGACGGCAACGCGATGCCAAATGACATGGCACCAGGTCCGTCTGGGTTTCCATAGGTTTCCCAGTTTTTCCGGGCCTCCTCGTCCGTCAAAGCAGCATATGCTTTTGCGATCTTCATAAATTTAGCATCATCACCTGTTTCCTGTTTGTCTGGATGATAGATAAGGGAGAGCTGGCGATAGGCTTTTTTTATTTGCGCGGTAGTCGCACCAGGGTCCAACTCGAGAATCTCATACGGATCCCATTTTACCCACGTGTCCTCAAGGTGTTTAACCTGAAATCAAGTAAGCAATGAAACGACACTGAACATTATATACACGGCAATGGCTCGAAAGCTAAACAAGAGTATTCAGACATTTTGTAAAATGCCTTCGTTAATTAACTATTTTATATAGGTTCTATTCAAACCAAAACCACACGGTATTCATGCAATTTTCGACGTAAGAACAAATAAATGCGACATCCCTTAAGTTATATCAGCCGTTGGTACTAGAAAATATTGCTAATTATGATTATTAGTATTTATTGTCCTGTAACTCTGTGGCTGTTTTCAATTTTAACAATTTCAATCGCTGTCACTACGGTAGTTCATTTTGTTGTAGCTATACTTATAGCAATAATAATTGCTTACTCCTATAATATTTTAATTATATACTTTATGACGAGCAAATAAGGCATATTCTTATGGCTGCTTGCAGGCGTCCGATTGCTCTGTTATAGTTATAATTTCAATATAATTAAATAAGCAGGTTTCATATTATCGAAAGCGTAGAGCATATTTGTTAAACAGTTTTGACAACCGAGGTCAGTTGCTGTAATTTGGCCATAAAAAAAATCTATCCAAAAAAAAAAATTGATAGTTTTACAAAGTTGGACATTAAGCAAAAAATAATCAGGATTTTAACGTTCTACTCTAGAATGGGTAAGTTTTGCATGTGAAAAAAGTGCAATAGAATAGTTGAACAGAGCAGCTAGAAATAGTGATGAAATTGAAATCGTCAGTTTCTTTACACTTATACATTATGCGTACTAAAATATATTTCGCAGAACGCACTTTACTGTAAAATTGTTAACCTGTGACCATGGAGTGAGCAATTTTTTTTTCAGTATTATTACAGTTATATAGAGAGAACTGTGATATAGAAAAAAACACTCGGTGGGGTACTTGAGTTCTGGACATGATTGTAACAAATTTTACCATGCTCTTACATGTGCGTATGTAGAACCATACAATATTAATATGTTTTGCGCTTTGATATCTACGCTGATGAAATTCGCTCAGCCACAGATCGCTATCAGTACACAGTAAATAGTGAATCAAATGCAAATGAAAACATGCCTGATCAATTAGTAAATGCGTTAAAGCGCATGGCTGTGAGCATACATTTTTATCATCAACAAGTTAACACTCGTTTTGCGATTCATATACGAACGCTACTCTCCGGATAATCGTTACAAATGTTCAGCATTGAATCACCCTGTATAATGTTGAGCTAACTCAGACTAACAATCGACGACGCCTGTGAACAGACTAATGCAGTCGGTTCGACGCCGACTGAACTTCACTAAAGATGTTCAATAGCACTGGCATGGAACACGCAACTGTAGGTTGTAAGCCTCAAAAATCCACCGCGTCACGGACGCACTAAATTTAATCCTCTTTGGGATGACTGGCTATCCCCTCCGTATTTACCTGAACTACAGTCATTTTAGTGCCAGAAATATTGGTATTCTCCACCCGCTCAGATCACGATTTTAAATCTAGAGAAGAAAACTAGACAGTAAGTCACACTATTAAAAACCGTCCGAGAATAATAAGAAAAATCAATTCGCACATGAATAACTCCAATCTGTGATTTTATATTTTATTTAGATATTGAAATTTTTAGATGTGTAGTCTTGTGCAAATTCGAGTAATGCCACCTGTCGGTTCTTTTAGATTCTAAGCCGTTAGATATAACCATAATTTGGATAGATATTAAATATCGATATAAAGGTTTGTACCAACAGACTCTGGTCAATATCGAATATGTCCCTCTTTCTATTCAAGTATCAAATGCATATACACAAAAGGACGACATATTTGTCCCGAAATATTACCTGCTAGTATAAGTTATATTATTCACTTATTAGCAGAAATAATATTAAAGCTGGCAGTTACTCAGATATTGGCATATTTCAGGTTACATAACAATATGAGATATACAATTCATATGCAAGGATACCTAGACAAGAACGATGTTGCTAGCATATAATTTAGTGCGACACTGTTAACATGTTACGACAGTATTGCAGAGACAGGCATAAAATAGGTATACGCAGGCCAAGCTGTGAAGCAAAACACAACGGATACAATCCAAATACTAGCATTGGCTCCACTTTTTCTATAAAATCCAGTTTTAAACTTTTCCCAAGCATTACTTTGGTAAGTACTGCTCTGTTTTTTTGTGGAATTCTGACATTTCAAATATCTACGGTAATACAATTCTCTTCTCATAAAAACAACGGCTGCTCTTGAAACAAGTTCCGTCAGAATTAACAAGAAATCAAGGCAATCGAATCGACTGGATTCCAACTGGCAATTATGACCAGGCAGTTAGTATCTTTCTGTCGCTAATCAGCCACCTTTCAAGAAACTTTTTTAAAATCCAGACCGTTTTTCTATGTTGTGACAATACTTGACCTGCTATAATTTGTTTACTGGTTAGGATGTTTTATGCTTCAGACTTAATCTAGTAAAATAATTCCTTCCTGAAAACCTTATATTTTCTTTATTTATTCGTATTAGTCAAGCTAAGCATATGCAACCATTTGAATTCCCTCTTAGTTAATTATTTAATTAGATAATAATTAATAATTCTATTATATATATATATAACAAAGGATTAATTAGTTAAAAAGGCTGTGCAGTTTGTACATAATGCCTCACATCGTCCAATCATAGGTTGTTAACATGTAATTAATACTGGACTAAATTAAATGTTTTGCCATAAGCTTTTTGTTAATGATCTAGCCAACTTTCTGAAAGGCTAGCATTATACAAGACATTAAAAACAAATATAGTCGAAGCTCATTTTTATCCTAGAACATAAGGACGTTTTACGAAAGAAATACTTATACTTAATAATTATATAGGTAAAGTTATTCAAACTTTTAGCTTTTTATTTTTAGCTAGCAAGTGTTATTTTAATTCCCAACTTTAAGTAAAATTCGAATGTAAAATTAGTTAAATTAATACACAATATAATATAAATTTCATCCTGCTGAAGCTGTTTCATTCTTGAATGATGTTTCATAAAATTGTTTTGTACCATACATCGATGTATTGCACATGTATTATCTTTCGGCAATTATTAGATTAGGTTGAAGCCTATTTCTTCAGAAATCTTACTGAAGTCACCAAAGCCGTGTGACAATCATTTTGACCACTCACTTCGGTCTATCATCTAATATATTTTTCCCTCACCTGTTTTGTCGCGCTTTTTTAACTGCTTTCGACAATACCTAATACTTTACTAACAGGTACCAGGATCTTACCTTGTAGATACATGCGAACATCGCAATCCATCCAATAATTATTAGGACGCGAATGATACTATTTTTTGTTTTAGTCCATGGGGCAATCTCCTTAAGTCGAGCGTTCTTCGTCTGACAAGGTGGGCATTGACATTTCTTTTTGTCCTCCTCAACGTCTTCTTTTGGTTTTCGTGGCCATAGATAGTACGTACAGGGTAAGATTACCATTGCCAAAAAGGCGAGCAAAAAATAAAAGAACGTACTTCCACTTTCATCATACTGAAATTTAGATGCCATAATTTTGACAACTTTTGTTGTTGCTCTTTCAACAACTACTTCTGAACTCACTACCGCCTTATGAAGCTCAACTCACGACGAGAACGGAACGCTCGTATTTCAGCTACAAGTCGTTTCGCTGTGAACTACACCTGTTAGTGTTGCTGATCCGGTATATGGAATATCGTCCTCCTTTTTCATTTAGACCAAGTTGCAGGCTTTCGGAGATGTTAACTCACTGTTCTCTATTTTGGAGGAGTTTCCGAACATGTTCCGTTTCGTCCGCTCTCGCCGTGCCGGCTTTTTACACACCACTGAGGAAACACAAGCTATCAACCACTTCACAGTTCTGCTTACCCACAAGCAGGCATTAGAGGCAAACTAAGATTACTTTGACAAAAGCACGAACTTTTGAGCTATTTATCGACGTTTTGTCTTATTGGTATCTCCCGTAGTGGATACCAGGGTAGGAAAATGCTGCGTGGCAGAAACTGTTATGTCAGAGTAACAACAGCAATATGAATTCGAGGGAGTTGTAGTAGAATCTTCGGTTAAACAATACTGCGAAAACGCGATGAGGCCATGAGACAATTTGAAGCCTTTGGATCCTTTCGATGGTTACGTTTTGTTGGTGCTTCTGTTAACTGCCTATACGAGCTTACGTTTATTTTTTTCTCTTTGACTCTTTGCTAATCACTCGGCTTTAATTATTGTCAATTCATCCCTGTCGACAAAAGCCGACGTCGTGCTCAAAATCCAACAATAGCACTAACTATTTGCTGCTGAGACCAAACGTCCTAAAAGCTCGATTAATTGAAAATCAGCAATGTGGTGTCGACTAAAGCAAACAAACCATGATTACTGTCCTATGCTGTGTTCGTGTGGTTGCCGATCTCCAAACTCTCCTATGCACTCCTCAATAGCACGCGAACCAAAACATTTAACCTAAATACTGCCGGCTCCATTCAGTGCTCATGTAACAACTCTGGCATTTGTAGAAAGTCGGCTTTTGACTTTTGCTGCTGCTTTTGGTTCCAACACCGTAACATAATAATAGCGTGGCCTGCGTCTCCAAAATTATACTGGCTGAAACAGCGGCTGGCAAGCAGACGCGGCGATAGCTCCAGTTAATGCTGACCGCCACGACCAATAAGCTTGCTTTCATCACACAGACGGAGGCACACACGCACAGTCCCTAGACGATGTCGGATAGCAGGTTATCGCCTCCGTACTGCTGTTTTACCTACGGTGGTGACGACTGCTGCAAGACCCTTCGCCACAGACAGACAACAACGACTAGTGTCAGTCACTGTACGGCTGCTGCTGATAGACCGCCGACAAATACCACTGGCGACCAGCGTCAGCGCCAAAGCTGGTGTTAGACACTAAACAAGTCACCAGACGAGACCAGGCGGCGGCGGTTACAAACAGAACATAAAATTGGTGACGTCTTCCGTCAATGCGGCCAACAACACAAAAAACACTTTCACAGCCGAACGACGATACTACCGTCAGCTGATCAGGATTAGAGAGCTGGTGCTGATCGATCGAGCACCCGGAAGCTGCCAGAAAGCAAGGCCGTTGGTCTAGCATTTAAAGCTATAGTAAATGTTTAAATAATAGTACGTATGCAAAGGAAATGTCTCTCAGGATGCACGAACTGTACGAGAGAGCCACGAAAAAGGCAATCTCATATGTGGGTGAGATGTACAAGGCATGTTTATAGCGGATGAAAAGACTTAGTGCTTTATTATATCTAGAAATCGTTTCCGGGGAAAATAACAGGGCGTCTATGTTGCATTGTATATGCTTAGATATATATGAGACGGTGTATGCGGTATCTCTGTGCGATACGATAAACGGGCTGATTCGAAGGAACACATGTACGTGCAGAATTAATGGTTGTAAAATTAAGGCGAGAAAATTCAATGACATGTTGTCTTATCTGCTCGAAGGGGCAACTTGAATACGTTTTTTGTTCACACTTACGCGAGCAGCTGCGGTTATGTGCACGTCGTCTGCTGCAATGTTTACAATGGGCGCCTAAGGTTTACATAGAACGTGCCGGGTCACTGCATGCGCTCAGCAGAAAGCTGTGTTATACTCTGTGAACTTCACGTAGAAAGTACCGGTGTACAGCTTTGCGCCGGATAGAATGAAGTCTTAGTGTGAAGAAAAGTTTCAGAGTCTACGGTGCGAATAGTTTAGTGTATCGTGCGTGTCTTGTACTGTTAAACGAAGACTATGGCAGATACTGATAAAGTGAGCAAGCTAATGTATCTCGGTCTGACCGAACAGAAGGCGCATGAAACCTTAAAGAATGAGATTCTCACAGGAGCACTGATAGACAGCGCTGTCCAGGTTCGAAAACTTTCACATTATCTACATCATGTAGTATAGTTATGCATATGATAATTTTCTGCAAGTGTCAGTGATTTTCTTTAGCATTAAATAACTACATATAAAAAAATAAGAATAGTACCAATAACGCATACGGTATGGGCTGAGTGGGGTCCTTTTACGCGGATCAGCTCTATGGGTGAGTTAGTTCACCATATTCAGTTCTACCGATAAGTCCCGGTCTGAAAGGGGTGGTGCTACGTGTACAATTACCATCTTTGATAATATTTTAGGGGCTGTCAGGTATCATTTCTGGTTCGTTTACATAATAGTAATGTTGCCCAAGTAAATACAGCATCAAATGCGCGTAAGGATGTGAAACTTGCGGGAACACGTGTCATGTGGTGTTTAATATACCGCAATAGTTTTGTAGCAGTAACGAACTAGAGCCTAAATAGAACCAAATCGAATACTACACAATAATTCCCTGTGTATCTGGTATGTATGAAATATTTTATTATAATTCTTGCCGCCCACTCTGATATATTTTGATTGATAGGTAAGTCTGCATAAAACTTGCCAGAAAGATTTTTGCCTAAGATATGTTAGCAGTCTTGATTTCTACTTATATGTTGCGGTACTGACGAAACTTTTTAATATCTTTTGCCTATTTGATTCGCGTTAGTTTGCAAATTATTATCCGTAGGGCATATGTGAAGTACCTTAAAGTCGCCACCTAAGTTTAAGACTTAGAAACTCAATGCATCGGTGCTTATATACGTATAAAATATAGTATTCAGAATCTGTCATTTTGCTATTTATTGTAAATAAATATCTTCATGGTATCTGGTTGAAGTAGTTTTATTTTTATTGGCAAAATCTAATCCATCTATGACACGGGATAATATGTTGATGAAGATGAATGAACATTATTCATTCTCGACGTACCAATTTTGACTTGCGATAAATGAGACCAGTTTGGTTACAATATTAGGATGTTAAACCAACGGCAGTGCTTGCCGTTATTCTCTCAACAATGTTATTCCGGCGATAGCCTTGCAAGCCAAAAAAATTTCACTTACTTTTTATAGCCGTCTTTCGACTCACAGGTATCGACTATTCTTGAAGGCAAACTTATACCAAAAACAGTTTGCAATCTTGTTTACACTGCATGCTCGAAGATTAAGGCTCAGGCTCGTGGGCGTCTTCCTTTGCTTGTCGAGTACATTGCCAATGGGAAAATTGACTCTGAAGTAAAGGTTGGATTTGCCCTTGATTTTCTTCTTTCGCATCCGCAGGGCGACTTCGATCGAAAGGTAGGGCTCATACAACGAAAAAGTACCATATGCTCGTGTTAAAATTTGCACAGGACATTCGTATCCGGCGCAAATAGTTACATACAAAGACTGCAAGTATTCAGTAATGCTCGTACTTTCCGTTCGAACAAGAATGAGTAAAACGACCTCAGTAGAACGTTTTTTCACTGCGACGTGCACCTCTTCGTCAAATATCGATGTTTAGAAATATTGTAACAGGTGTTTAATATATAATATACGTAATGAGTTCACAATGCAGATCTTTCGAATTCAAAATACAAATCAATCTATTCAATTCTATGTATTCTTAAATCTTTGCGTTATTACATATAAGAACCTTCCTTAACTAAAGAAAAGGCGGTATATTTATTTTTGTGTGTTTTAATGTAAACCCGGCTTTATCTGCATCTACCAATAACCTTACCTATTCCTTGTTAGGAGTTTGAACGTGTTAGCGGTGTTGATATCGTAGTAACGCCCGAACAAATCGAGAAGGCTGTGGAAGAGATCATCACGCGCCACAAAAGCGCATTAATCGACCAGCGTTACCGATACAATGTTGGCGCACTCCTGGGTGAAGCGAGAGCTTCAAATGCGCTACGCTTTGCTGATGGTAAGAGCGTCAAAGCTGAGGTGGACATGCAAGTTCTTACCCTGCTCGGCCCGAAGACCGAGGCCGACCTCGTCAAGCCCAAGGGTAAAGCCGCCCCCAAAGACGGCAGCAAAAGCGCGTCTACCGGAGGGGTGAGTTGTGTTCTTATTAATACTTTTTATTTAGTTAGATGGCGGTGTTTACCTGTCTAGTATTTGCCATAGCGTTATTTCATATCAGATAAACAGGGAATACATTTAAATAGCTGTAAGAAGGAAATTCTTGAATTAAGTAACTGTCATATAAAGTCTTGTGCTATAGTTCGCGGTATATGATCTTGAAGGTTGGCCGAAGAAAAGCTATCCGCGATATCGTGACGTAGCACACTTTGACATTCACCAAGCGCATGAATTCGGTTCAATAGCCGAAAATAAAAAAGTTTCAAGAGTGAATTGTATAAATAGGCTGTAATTTATTTCAACTGAGCTTGGAAGGTAACAAACCTTCATATCTTGCGTTGCTTAAATTAACCATAACAACTTTAATCTGCATTGTTGCTTACCATGTTTTTCATCGCCTTATATGGCACGCCTATGACGTATAACGCAAATATATGTGTCATAGGCCTGTATAACTGGCCAATGTTATTGAAATTTCTACTGCACTCAATAAATTCTTACGTAATTAATCTTTCAAACACTTCACAGGTTATCATATTCTATAGCGTAATTGGTATTGGCTATTTTACGGGAAAACTTTGTCATGGTTTCGCTTATGAAATAAGCGATGCACCATATAGTAAATCATATATTTAAAGGGGTTGCTGTAGTTCGATTGAGCTGAGCATCGTCCTGTCATGTATTGCTATCTTTTCGCTCAGTACTTGGTTAAGCAATTGAAGGGTACATGGTGTATTGATTACTTCACAGATCTTTAACGGATCTTCATCCCAGTAGTGCACCTCCGAAATTAGTTGTTAAATAATGCCTCAAATATGACTTTCTCAGGAACAAGATTAGAGCAAAACATTGTATGCATAGATTCCTATACACGTCTGAAACGCCTTTAAAAGGATTGTTTTAGAAAAGGAACTGTTTACCTTGATAAAGATCTTTTCCGACTTTAGAATCATTCATCAATTTGCATAGCGAATCCTGAATTAACTATATTATTGAACGTATTCAATCAGTTTTCACTGGCGATACAAAATAAGTAATGCTTATTATATTTTACTGAAAGAAATATTTTTAATAATAAGTGTAGGGAACGCTGTGCTCGGTCGGCAGTGATAATCATTTACAATAAAGAATGCAGCGCACATAAGTGCTTTTCCTATAAACATTAGCGCTGGGCGGAAACGTGAAAGGGCGACGAAAACGACTGCTACCATTGAAAATTGTTTAACTAGTCGATGAGAACTAAATCGGTTGTTAAAGATATGAAGCCAAGGTGTTTCGATTGTTGTAGAGTGACTTTGGCAATGCGATTTACAATTGAATTGTTTGCGAAACGATGATAATGCCAGTATTGATGGCTCTATTGCGAGTTAAAATGTCTCAGTATAAACAGAACACTTCAACAGCTGACGATGTTTCGCCTACAGCAACATTTTTCTTTTTCACCTGGAATAAATGTACGAAAAGAGGAATGAACTAAGTGTTGAATGGTTGTGATGGCCAGCACCGTTCGTAAATTGTGTTAGGCCTGTCTGAGGTTTTGTTTACTTACGATATCCAATACACTAAGGAATGCTTTGTCTAAAGAGCTGTTCGTTTGCTCCCATTTGTCATGCTCATGTATAACCAAATGTACGTTATATCATTCATTGATTCGTCCAGTTCGCTTTTTTGCAACGGCGCACGCAACACTTATAAAGGGCATATTTACTTGAACCTTTCCTACCTGGAATTTCACATCGCGCGGGCTATAGCATGACCTGCACGACGGTGCTCTCCGCTCCTTTACGGTGTATAGCAAGGACCTCCTGTCATCGAAGATCGAATATCGGTTTCCACCAGCGGCGCCTGTGCTGAATTTGGCCCACGTAGAGGTCATTCATCTCCATGAACGTCGTCTGTGCAAAGCAATAGTGTATAAAAATTGAAACCTGAAAGAGAGCGAGAGTAGGCGTGATAGGAAAGGTGGAAGGAAATCAAAGAGAGGACGAGACAGCTTAGATGACCAGGACTAAGCGTTGTGAACTTAAATACGAAAACGGTTATAAAAGATCTGTGGCGCAAGAGCTACTTCCAGCTTTGTCTACTAAATCAACAGATTAAGAGGTATCACACATATTTTCGCTGTACCGTTCTTCTTCTTCTTCTTCCGGAAAGACTTGAAAGATCTGCGCATGAAATAAGATGGTGATGACCATTTCAAGTACGATAATATGTTCAGAAGAGCCAAGCTTGTGCTGGATGATAGACAATACGTTTCTCAACAGAATGCACCGGAGGAAGAGTTTCTGTTAATTAAAATTTGCCTGCTCTACCTTGTTTATGTATATGTTCGGGTTGCTTCATTGCCGTGAAGTGTATTGCGAGCACATTGCATATAAGGACATATGTATGCATGGGGAATACTACGGAAGAAATGATAGCGCTCTTACCTCACGACAACAGTGGCAATGACATCCACAACGGCAGTAGTTTTGTTTTCGGTAGGCAAATAGTATAGCAAATAGGTTCACCCACAAGATCGTTGATACGAATGTGCAAAGGACAAAATTGACCGCACAATGCTCGATTTCGAAATCGCTTTCTTCGGTATAGTTCATAATTGGCGTACGGTGTGAGTCCGTTAGGACGAACTCGGTATCAGACGACAGATAGCTGTCCTCTTTACAAACAAGTAGGAATTGAAAGCCATGAGAGCAAAAGGCGTAATTCGGAAACACTTGATGAAAATACAGTATAGAGTCAGATAATAATGTGTTAAGATAATAGAAAGCATATGGGTTTACCTAAAATAACACGAAATACATTTTGCCTAATTAGAGAGAGACTCGTCTCTTAAAATTACTATAATCCATCAAATCTGATAACTAAATGTAGAATTCGTGCATTGTTTTTTTGTTGGAGCCTATGTTATCAAAGTGCATTGAAATTCCTTTGTATGATTGAACTGATCAATTAGTATAGGGCTCCAATTTACAACTTCCTAAACCCTAAAGAGCTTCAAACAGATACCTTTCCAATATTATTTTTATTATTATCGTTATGATTTTTAGTTTTGCTTATTACTGTTCGTAGCGGGGTGATTGCGTCCCGCGGTCTTAAACTTACGAGGTTTTACAATCATCTCCTCTTCTATTTTCTGTTCAAGGATGGTTTTTCGAATTCAGTTAGTGCCGCGCTGCCCATCCCAGAGTCGGATAGGCTCACGCATCCGTCCTTTGGTTGAACGGTGATGGATTTAGAGGGTAGATTTATCGTTTTATTTCCTGTGATTGTGAATGGCATCGCAATCGTTACTATTTCTGTTGATCAGGGGAGGGTTACAATGGCTCCGGCCAGGCCACGTACACGTTATTTCGGCTGTAGTAACTTGTCATAAATGCCCACTAATCAAAAAGAGGCCGTTGTTATTAAACCAATTTGCCATTGCTTCAAACAAGAAAAATATCATCGAAGCCGGCCGCTTACTGTTGATTACCAATAATTGAAAAAGTTAAAACACGTATTTTCTAGGATTACCTGCGTCCACATGTGCGAGGTTTAAAAGCGGCACGGAACTTGGCAAGCAACTATCTTATATGAGAAATAAGTGCATTTGGGTATACTGATTATAGGGCGTATAGTAATAGCCGCAGTAAATGGCCTAATTAATGTTCTTATATTCATTTTCTATAGAGTTCTCAAAAATAGCTAAGGGTATGTACGGTGAACTTTTGTAATTCAGCGTACATAATAAGTGCGAACAGTATACATAGCACTCATATTGGTACTCTACACAAAAAACTACTTTTTCTGAAAATCCATTTCCTTGTGCATGTTATGTACTACCTGTATATGCTTCTACATCCTCAGGATTTTTTTTAGATACGTATACATGCGATACGCAGGCTAAACACTGAATTAAACCTATAAACGGCCAGATCTTGCGGTATTCGCGTAGATTTTCTTTTAACAATTATATACTGCTTCTACCCTGCCAAAGCTACCATGATGGCGTGTCTCTTTGTCGAGTACATTCATTCATCATGCATGAAAAGTAATCTATCTATTCTAATTTATGATCGTACCTGGAAAGATGACGTGATAACTAGATATTGTTACGTCCTACTAGGCCGGTCTATTAGTTGGAATTGGGCCTGCCAATCGGAAAATCACTGCGCAGCTTTGTACCGTAATGCTGATGCTATATGCCTGTCCCGATTTTGTCGCTAATCGTCGTTCGGCATTAAGCGCCACTTTGGGGGTAACCTTCGTCAAGGACAAAAATGTCGGCGCAGGGTTGGCCTTTTCTCTACTGGTCGGCCTCTCTTTGTTGGATCATCGCAGTTTCTGGAATCGCACCGTCAACCGAGACACCGACTACTCTATGGAGTAATTTTTATTTCTTTTATTTTAATTTTTAAATTTAAAAAAAGCTTCTATAGATGTTCCTAGATTTCCCTTCGTATCCGCGTTTTGGATCGATGTTTCCATCTTGATACAAACAAAATGTACGCTGAGCCGGCGAGGCGATACGTTGCATCATACTTCAACACGCATAACGGTCGAGACAGCGTCGCATTCCGCTGATACCGTAAATTACTAAGCGATGAAGCCTAAGTAGTCTGGATACCAACAACGAAAAGGATAACAAACGCGCACTGTCCATTTCTGCTGGTAAACGTTATGGCCTGTTCAGGGAGAAAGGAAACAGGTTAGGGAGGCGCAAAACGGGTGGGAACAACGAGAGTGCGTCACGCATGATAGGTCGAGTATGTAGGCTAATTACTAGTGACGGTAACGTGAATTACGAGAGTTCGATTAATGAGAAACTGATTACTGGTATTGCAGCAAGACACGTTACTATGTACTACATTGGCTCTTACATTAAATAGAAAAATATCGATTCTTTTTATATCGGGAAATAGTAATGACTATTAACCATGAAATACTAGGAATGCCGAGATGTGCTTGAATTCTATTACCTAACTAGTGAACTTCCATTGCGAAACTGCTGAGTGCAGCATGTGTCTCAAATTAGGTGCTCAGTGGTAAAGTGTGATCCTGAATTATGTTCTAACTGGTCACTTCAATTGAAGTTGGTATACAAACTGGATGACGACGTACAGACGTTTGGCAAACTGTCAATAAATGAATAATTATAGGAAACTCTGGGTCCAGTACTCATAACTATACCCATCCCAAAAAATTAATGCCCAAATTACGTCAAGTGGGAATAGTAAGCATATTTGAACAATTGCTATCTCCACTTTTAGTGCATTAACGACTAAAGAGATCGATTCTTTCGATTAACTGTAAGCTTACTTTCATCTCTTTCATGCGCGTTTTGCTACAGATCTATTGTGCCTTCCCGTGGCAGATTGCAACATGAAGATGAAATATTTGCTGGGAATGTAAAATATCCAGCATCTGTATTTGTAAAATATTCAATTGCAGATGCGTATACATTTCCTTAATTTTTCGACACGTTACGGTTTATGGCATTCCTGGGACGACGGTAGTACGCTAAGTTATTGTTGTTGAATAACAACGGTACTAACGAACAACTTTCACACAGAAACCAACAATAATAATAATAATAATAATAATAACAGCCCCAACAGCGGCGGCAGGTGGCCAGTCAAAGCCAGTAATAATGGTGAAATTGACTGCAATGGGTGCAGCGTCTGAGTTATCTTTTTTCAAGGCCGTCCTACGTTTTCAAACGATAAAACCACAAAATAACGCGCCAGTAGCAGCCAATCGAGAACAACGAGCAAATATCGCCTGATGTGGTTCGTTGGTGTGGGGCATTCGGGGAGAGGGTTTGAGGACGGGTTTCTAAGGTATGGACTCTTAAGGGGTGGAGCTCCAGCGTGTATAAAGGTCAGGCCGACGCACACGCTACGTTGAATTCTACCGTGCGACTAACAAGAACGAGAGAGAAAGAGGTGTTTTGGTAAGGGAGTGCATGGTCATCGGTGGATGGATCGGGTAGCTGTGATGCAAATTAAAATTTAATGGGAGCATCAACCGGCGCTGCATCGACGACACAACAAGGGTCCTGGAAATGGCGAGAAGAACCGGTGAGTGCAAAAAAGGACTCAAGTTTTTAAGCAAGAGAATTATAGAGCGAACTGCTAGGCCTTTTCCTGCTGGTTCTCTTTGCTGCTGGTGCTCTTGCTGCTACTAGAAGTATAACGACGACAGGGAAGACGGTTGTACTTTGGGGTAAAGCCCATAAAATGTCGGAGAGAGGAAATGCACACAACACGGGGACCGACGTAAAGCGGTTCCCATCGTCGAAGGGAGACTCTTCTGCACTACGATATGCTGGTCCAGTTAGAGCTAGCTACGCTGCCCTGTCGTTCACCCGGCCGGCTGGCAGACAGGGATCCACATCTAGGCTAATGGCCCTATCCCTGACAGGACTTCATGCGCTGGACCCTGCATTTTCTCTTGTAGTTGCACCACTTCTGCGCTGTGACGCCTTCCCTCGGTTGTGTTTGCTGCTCGACCCTGCTGCTGAACAAACCTTCGGTCACTGTGGAGTTCAGCGAAAACAACGACCGGTCGAGTGGGGCCATGTCGATGGCAGCGGTGATGTCTCTCGTATAATTTCTTCCCCTATTTCTCCAGCTGCTGATTGGAGCTAGTAAGTCGTGGACGGGTCGCCGTTCCAGTTTTGTTCTCGTCATTGCTGCAGCTGCTACCTCCGCCGCCGCCGTCACCGCCACCGCTCTAATACCACGTCGTCGGTATCAGAGCGACCAACGTATCGCTGCTTACTTACTGGCTGCTGCTAGCAGTCGGCGGTTACTTTGGGACATTTGTCGAAGACGAGTCGGGGGCAGTCAGATCGTAAAAGGTGCCGGTCCTTTCTGCAAAAGGAACAAGCGGAGGGCGTCATCATATACTGAAAACAGCCGTATAGCAGGACAACCATGACGAGAGCGAGATGCGATCGTCGTCGTAATAATAGTCGCGTGGTTGGCCCCGTGCAAGCGACAGGCATGTGTATTAGATGGAGATTTTGTACATAACCTCTGGTTGTACATTGGCCCAGCCCGCTGCCATCAACGTAGCGTATTCAGGTTTCGCAAGCGCATATGATATGCAATAGAATGTATGGCTTACTATTAGATTACCGTAATTACATTACTATACTACTACTGGACTTGTGTAAATTCAGATTTGTGTTGTAGAGAAATTGTAGGGAAAACAGAAACTAAGCGTTGGAGAATCAAGAGAAAGAAAAAAGGAAACAAGCGGTTTCTTAAATGTTTTTATTGTTTGTATATCATCATCTTAGTATCATATCATGATGCTAGCTTAGGGGTATAAGCAATGCACCATTTAGGCTATTCAAGCCAAAAGTGAACAGATTAATTATAGCTTCATTAAAACTGTAGAACGTTTTTTACGGTTTATTTGAACTATGAAGTCAAAGCCATATAAATGTGCACTGGCAGTAGAACGGTACATGGGTAAACATGTATACGCCCATCCTAATCGAGTAAGTCAGCGCATAAAGATATTAGTGAACTGTGTGCCTCTATTGCGTTCTACTGCTTTACTACACTTTGACTGAACTTTCTTGGTTTGGAGGACGCAGGACAGAAACTGTATTCTTAAAGTAAAGAAGAAGTAGCTTAGTTGAGACCGAGAAGCGAGGCTGAGTCGGTTACCGACTTCAGAACAGCTTTCGATAACAGAATCACATTCTGACGCATATACCTGCGCGTATGTAAAACCAAATACGTGTTATACTGCTTCTTTCTAAAAGCCGTATAGTGCATATGGGGACGCATATTACTGTCTTAGCCAGAGGGGAGTGTCCTACTGAGATCTGTTGGGAACAAAAGGCCAGCTTGGCTTGTCGGTTCTATGAAGCGGAGTAAACCCTGTTCTCTGCTCTATATGTAATATAGGTGTTTCGCTGCACCTCTACTTCACTAATACTGTGAGAGCAAGTGGAGTTGTTGTTCGTTGTCACCGGAGTTTTCCGCTGTTCGAGTAAACGAAGAACGAAGTTCTTGTAATCATGGTACGAAAGCAGCAATATCATTAAAGCGCTAGCGGGTAGACGTTCAAATTGCATCGGGTTCAACAAAGCTAAAATGGCTTACTACTGCGGCAATGAGTAAATTATCATGTATACAGGTAGGTCAGCGTGCGTTGTTGGCTAGACTTGGCCGCGCTGTCTGTTGGACACCATTAGTCGCAACTGCAAAGATTACCGCTATCAGTAACGACCTTATGGAGTGTAAGATTTCAAGGTTGAGGCTCTACGAATTTTCAGGAGAGAGCCCTATCCATCGTTCGCTAGTGCGTTTAACTTCGATATCACCTAATCGTTCTTTAATCAGTAACAAATGGAGGAGTTGGAACGCCTTTTTTTGGCTATTTTTAGCATTAAGCGCATTAGAAACGTTGTAGAAAGCTGGTTGGCGAAATTGATAATGATGAATAAAGAAATCCTAACGCAATAAAAGAGCAACCTTTTTATCATAATTATCGTATCGTGCTATATAATACTATTACTTACAGTATTGTGGACTTTAATAAAAAAAAATGTCAGTTCCTACAGCACGAAGTGACGGTATCGATAATGATCGTATCGTTCCTGTCCCGTGAACTCCATCACCCGACACGAGCCAGCATCATCTATATATCTAGGCTTCGCCACCGCGCATGGATATCCGTCGTGCCTAGTATTAGATAAACTCACTTCTTTTCTCGTTAACTTGCTCCCCCAATGAAGAGAAATTGAAAGGAGCTCGCGAAGGCAGCAAGCCACCGATATAGACAAAGAAACTGTGATTTATTAATTATATTCGGACGAAAACGGATTGCTCTTCACTGTCTCAGCTGCCTTGGCTTTGGCTCCTTCGCCATTCTTGGTCACCTTCATATTTGACTCGGTTGGTTATTTAGATCCGGCGTCGCTTTCCTGCTCATCGACCTCTGACAGTTCGATCGACCTCTGACAGTTCGCCCGTATATATAAAGGCTCTTGTGACTAACTCCTGTTATATCAGCGTATGACGATAGATACTGCTGTCACTGCAAACATTCTTCCATTTCATCTGGCACAGACCAGCTTTTATCTGCCGACGACGGATCCGATGGCTAATATGACGCCGATGTCTTTGGAAGCACCACTGACGAACTATGTCGCGGTAAGTAGAATCTTATGGAAAAGGCGAATAGACAAGGACTACATGGAGAAAAAGAGAAGTCCGAAGAAGTTGAGGATTTGCGAGAAGCACGGAGAATTCCCGCCACCAGCGCCACTGTCAATGAGCTAGCGAGCAAACCGCTTGTGGGGCCTTTGCGTGATGCCTCGAGAACGCGGCCGCGCCTGTGGATGTGCAGACTGCTGAGGGATTACAACGATTTGTCTAAATTTACGCGAACCGGGCTGTCCGGAGGGCTGCAGGAAAGTGCTGGCTAGAATCGGGTAGGATAGGCTCAGGGACAGCGAAGCGACTAAGCCATTCAGGCAAAAAGAGGGCATCGCGCCTATTGACCCCCGCCTGGTCTTCTGACACACAGAACTTTAAGGCAGCCGGTCGTACCCGTAGCGGAGTAGCATGAAGTATCAGCGAAGGGATGCGAAGGCGGCGAGTCTTCAGGCTATACCCGGTATCGGCTGACTGAGCTGATTTCAGTCAGAGGACAGTTACAGGCGAAAAAGGAATAGAGGAGAGAGAAAAAGCGGAGAGATGCGAACATTAGACGTCGTCTATAATAGCCTGCTCGACCTAGGCTAGCTCCGCCTGTTGTTTATCGTTGGCACGTGCGCATGACTATCTTTGCAGGCGAATGTGATTCTCAGCATCGCTAACGGTAGTGCGGCATCAACATCGGCGGCTCCCCGGAGGGCAATGAGGGAATAAGGCAGTGAGACGAGAGTTGAGGCCACGAAGGTTTAAGGCGCACAGAGGGATGTACGTGTACAGTAGGCGTCTGATTCGAATAAAATTTTAGACGCGGCAGGGTAGCCGCTGCTCGGTGCTTGCCAGCCAGTGACGACAAACCGTCAACTAACGGCCAGTGATTAGCAGTCTCTCAGACTGTGGATGGTGTACGTAAACGGGCCTATACACAGTCGAATGAAACAGGAGAAACAATACAAATTGACTGCATTTTTTTTTTAAATGGAAAAATGACGAACTTAATTAACTACAGCACCGGTCGCTCCAAAAAAGAAGGGAAGACGAAAGGGAAGAGTAAATACTGGGAACCCCGTGCAAACCGAAAACTGCTTGACTGTTTTTGGAAATTGGGGGTGGAAGGAGAAGGGTGATTTTCATAAATTAGTAGGCAAATGCCAAACAAACCCGAGAGGACCAGCCTCCGATCAAATGCAGATTTCGCCGCTGCATGCGAAGCAAAAAAGCGTCAGACGCAAATGGGAATGTATTTTAATATTTTTCAGAATTCTTTCTATTATTAATTGATTTTATTGATCATTGGGGAAAATGTTGGTTAAAGACGACTTAAAAGTTTACCGGTATTTCATGGATTTAGAGTATCGTTTGCTTTTTGTACGAAAATGCTTCGGGTAGACCTTCCATAGATTGTTATTTCTTAATTTTCAGAATCTCCTAGTTAATAAGCTGAAAGAAAAAGTTCTGTATAGAGCTTCCATAGAAAATGCCAGCCTGAGTTTAGTTTTGTTATAGAGCTACGTTACCGTTTCACAACTCTTCGTTCTCGAGCATCTCCAGGCATCTATTGTTTACTGAAGTCTAGCTGCTAAAGGAGTGTTATGATCATATAATTAGGCATATGCTTACATGATTGTAAAAAAAAAACCCTGGAAATTCGTCTTCAGCATCGCAACAGCAACAAAAGCAGCGGTAGTTCGCGCTGTTTATGCAAAGTACGTTTGAACAAAGTACGTTTTGAAGATAGGCGTCCAGCTTTCTTCTCGAAGACATTACCCAGTACGGGTTCTTTCAACATACCAAGATTGTGCCGAAGCTAATCGCAGGGTCAAACGGCGAGTTCTGTATGACTTCCTGTTATTCGTTCTATGTGGGTTTTGCTGGATGTACTCCTTTCTGTACAGTAAAGAACATTCTACCCTACGTACCTTTGGCACTGCCAAAGGCAATTCTATATTTGCCTGAGAATTTCTTAGATACACTATAGACAAGCACTTTGTTGAAATTGGAGCAAACTATTTTTCCCCTTTAGTACTGTACCGGTTTCTTTTAAATTAATAAGATCACAAAAGATGCCTCAGTCTTATATCCTAAACACACGCAATACTAATTTTATTACAATACGTACGTAAGATTTCCATTCGGGGATCCACGCCCATGTTCTTACAAAGATATGGACGTACGACAGAGAACAAACGACCTTTGAACAGCGGTCTAAATACGCAGTCTGTCCATCTACTATATCTGTTTGAACTATCCCCTAGTAACGGCAAATATGTTATGACTCATCACTGATTTACAAAGCTTTCAAAAACGGAAGTGCTTTTTTGCTTATTGTGAGTCGTTTAGATATGTCTTTTATATATATCATATATATACGTATATACTCATGGTACTATTTGTGCTGATGGCATGTAAGTTAAGTTGACGTTTTCAATGAGACCAACTTATTTGAAAACAATATGCTATTTGTGTATGGCTCTAACCCGTGTGCATATCTGGGTATAACGTAAGCAGTGCGAGCTTTGTTGTTCTTACTATATGCACTGTATGCTAATATATGCTCATAACTTGTTTAGAGTATGTCTACCTTATTGAAAGTGTATTTTAATAGTTAAAATGGTCCCACGCTGCATCACCATAAATCTGTTTAACTACCTGCACATTGTTTTGATTTCCTGTGTACGTCCGCGTTATATATAGCTTTTGTTATTGGAAATAATTTGAAAACTTCGCGCAAACGAAACAACCGAATAATTTCGGTTGTATTTTCTCGGTATTTTGTATTTTTTTCGGTTTTATTTTATCCGTCATTTACCAGCGTTTTCCCGTATGTTCAACTACAGTTACCCTTCTTTTTGCTGTAATAGTTTAGCGGGCGTCGGGCCCATAGGCAGCACGAGATGTCCAGTCACGGATGTATTTCAATATTCCGTAGCCTTCTGAGAGCGTTGTTGTTGGCTTTATAATACGTTCTATTTTTGGCCGACGCCGGTTCACTCTCAGCTATGTTTTCCAGTCCTCCATCAGGACATTGGGGGGCGGACGGCGGCCTTTGCGAAATTTTTTTCTTCTTTCTATTCTTACCGCCTGCTCGGTTTTTTTTTTTTTTACCGAAAAAGAGCTTTTCTATGAAGAGACTGAAAGAAGAATGCTGCTTGGCTGCCTGGTAGATGAAATCGATCAGATGAACCAGGAAATTCGGAAAGTTTGGTCCGCCTTTAATTGCCTGCATGTCCTGCTGCTCCTGGAATGGCCGCTACTATGGCTGCTACCGCCCCCGGCTCACAGCTTACCCAGCGTTTCCAGAGTTCCGCCGGTTCTCCTACCGCTGACTTGGCCGGCACAAAAGTGCTTTACACCGCATGGCTGCTATTCCGTTCAGTTTCCAGCTTTTAATTAGAGAACTGATGATCGTCGCCTTCGTTGAGTGGGACCGGAGTAACACAGAATCTAAACGAAAACGAAAGATTCGCGCGGAACCGTTCGCGTGCCAGCGTGGCTTTCTTTTAGAATTCCACATCTCTCTGGTCTTCTTCGCCTTTCTTCCCGAAATGCGGCAACAGCAATAGGCGATCCTCTCCAACAGCAACGAAATCAGCAGGCCTGTACGCTGCTACTGCTGTTACACAACTGACTCAGCATCGCAAAGGAGTTAAGTTTGGCATTCAGCGCCGTCGCGATCTTTTTCGTTTTAAAGGTACTTCCCGCCGAAGCTTCTGGCAGACCAAATTCCTTACGGCCGCTATGGCAAGAACTGTTGTCTTCGCTCTTCGTTACAGGATAGATGCTTTAAAGACTGTCTTGCGGCATCTGCCCATCACAGCGCGCTTAACTACACAAAGAACGACTTCCATCGAACAGCCACTGGCTATCAAGGCAGTCATTGTTATTACTCCTGATTGAAACTAATTTCTTGGTAAGGTTATCGAAAAAAGGAAGTTCTCAAAGCTGCTGGAGGCAATGGAGTAGCTTGAAGAAGTAAGATGAAAATTGAAGTAGCTGTAGTTGTCTGTAGAGGTGACTTACGGTCGGATACTAACGACATTTTGGGTCAGACAAGGCATATGTGTGCCTATGGATATGTATGGATCTCGCGCCTGGCTGCTACGTGCTAGTCGCTCTGCAAATGGAATGGGGAAAAGCCATGAAACATACATATGGTAAGCACGCCACGTGCTTACCATATGTATGTTTCATCGAATCGATCAAAGCGAAAAAAGGGCAACGCGTCAGCAAACGGACGGTAGAAGATGGTCTTGCCCTATAGTTGTCGCTTTCTTGATCAGCCCTCGGTCCGCCACATTTTACATCTGCTTGGATGAGGCTGGCTTTCCATGTCATCAATTCCATAATGTTCTTTGTTAAACGTCGGAGCAGTGGACGAGCCGTTAGACGGAAGGTAACTTTTATAAATACATCAAAGTGTGTGTTACGCTCTCCACGTTGGCTAACTTGAACGAGCGTGTTGATGCTGCTATCTTTGTAGAAGCGGTTCCAGTTAATGACGTCGAAAAGCTATTGGGTCAATGTGTTTTACAACCCAGGTGACATGAGAAATCGCAAAACGCATCTGATAAAATAGTATTATAGGAATATAACAATGGTACTAGGGTGTCACAAACGTGTAGCAAAATTAAATCTGTTTTTAATTGCGGTATTTTGCGTTATCTCTGGCTATTTTAGTTCATGTGAAACCGTTTTCGACTGTGAAAAACCTTTGGTATATATATGCCTTCAGCAAGCTACTTAGCTTTGTTAAATTGAACAGTCTCGATATATTGCACATTCGTTTATAGTATGGTCTATAGTAGGCTGATTTATAGGTATTGGTTTGGTGCGTGTAGCGAATAACGCCCAAGATATCATTACTACGATATATTCCATATAATACTCGGCCCGAAGAAAGAATCGAACTTGTTTTTCGGCTGATGCTAACAAGGCAATTGGGGCCGCTGTTAGACGGAGCATGGCCTTCGCTAGTGGGAACTGGCTGTCCTTCCTCCTCAGAACATGGCTGAGTGTGTACAGAACCTGTCGTTTTTGGAGCTGGAATTTGACGCCGTCCCATTGATATTGTCGCGGGTATGTGAGTAGTACGGCAGTTTACTGTTGGTCAACCAGATCGTATATTGTATATAGTTGAAACTATTTCCTAGGATAGGGAGGTTTCATCCTTTAACAGTTATAATTCTCCATCTTTTTCATGCGTAAAATTAGATATGGCCAGCCCCTCACAGCAAAAGTCCTTTGCGTCAAGTGAGTAAAGGATGCGTCTACAAGGCTGGACTCACGGATTCAGCATCTGACTCGACCTGCCGAAAACAAAATCGCTTCAAACACGCATAGGTGTCTTTGTTCGTCACACAACAGCCAACGAATCATGTGTATTAAAATTACTTTCCGATGTAATTGACGCGATCTGAAGTGCTTCCTCCTCTTCAGGTGGCAAACAATAGCTACCCAGTAATGAAATGTTAGTGCTAAAACGCACGTGTTGATTCTGAACACCTTCTGTAATGTGACCGATTTTTTCTATACGTTTAGGCCTATTGTAATATGTTTGTCATCCTACACACATAGAGGCTTCAATGCATGTATGAATTCTACGCCATAAAAGTCGCGTATTTTTTGCTCGGAAAGAATACATTGTTTCGATAACCTTTCATGTCCAATAGGAGGAATTAATATTTACAACCTAGCCCCCATTTGTTTGCTGTTTGAAATGGACGGTCCCCAAAATGACATGATAATGATCATTTTCACAGTAATACGACTCTTGTTTGTTTCAATTAGCAGTTTTGACCGGTAGAAATTCGCGGACCTTAATATTATGCTTGTTAGCGTTTACTGTTGCACGCGTCTGGTGTTTACCTGATGTTTAAGCTCTGATATCGCGTTACTCTATTTGGTTAAATAGGGACATCACAGGTTACGAAATGACGAGCCAGTATGTCTACAGGCCAGACTCAAGCTTCGTAAGCCGTTTTGAACGGGATACCAGCGTGCTTAGCAGAAGAGAAATCAGTTCAATTGCACCTTACAGTCGCTGTGCAGAAAATCCTATATTATACAGTGCCTCAGGTGTGGCTCAAGCCGCTGTAATTGTAATACTGTTGCTAAAATAGCCAGTCGTTCATATACCGCTCTAACCCTTCATTAGGATTTGGTATAGATCTTATCTGCAAGGCCAAAGCTGGGCCAGTGAGTAAGCCTGAAATAGAGGTTTTCTGCCGATCTGTTCGTTTAATTGTTTACCGACCTGCACCGTTCACAAATTCTACGCGCCCGTTTGTGGGCAGTTGTGCCGCGTACTGCTCTGTATGTCATGATGTAGCCCAGGCGAGAGTTGTTGCGAGATGGTCATCGATTAGTAATGAATGTAAACTGTTTGTTGGCAGACGGCATCCTCAGATCATCATTTCTCGGCAACCATAATCATTGTCAACAGCAGCGAAATGGACAGAGTTATGGGCGGCTGTTTCGTAGAGGAACAGACTGAGCCTTCTGCGACTCGACCCTGTGGTATATCTATAAAATGTACGTGTTTTGTCCTCGTTCGATCTATTGACGTTTCGGCAGGCAGATATACGTCTACAGGTCTAACGAGACCGAATAGGGCGTAAGTAATACGAATCGTAACAACTCGGTGAACTGTTTTGGCGGGTTGCATCACTGTCCCCGAACCCCCCGCCCTTCCCCGTAGCTATTTCGGCAGTATGAAATGTTCAGTAATTTATGCATTCATTCTGCTGTTTGTTCTGCTTTCACCCTACATGCTACCAAAAACTTTGACGTCAGTTATCGAAATTGTCACAGTAGCAACAGTATTTACAACCTTAGCGAAATCACTACGAGCTAAGGAGGGGAGGAACGGAAAAAATATAGGTAGAGCTTGTACGTGCAAGAGTGCTACGCGCCTTGTCAACTATGATCATTACTGGCACAGGAACGAATGGTGCAATAGACGCTGTGTGACGTCGCCAGCGTTACGTGCATAACGTAAGTTGGTACTTTGACGGTTGATTGGCATTGTTCCAGCAAGTAATTCTTCTCGATGATGATGGCCGCTTGTTAATCATAGTAGGGATAGGAAGAAAATTTCTGAATTCTAATGAACTCTAAAGGGGGAATTGAGGCCACGGCAGCCGGTGCGGCTAACGGCCCAGGCTTGCAAAAGCGCTGACCTGATGGATGCAGACTTAACCTGGAGAATCAACCCATTCGACCGGAGCCGGTAGCCAAACGTTTATCGCCCAATACCGGCCGATGTTCTCTCCTTCTCGTCGCCTATCTCCTTTCTCTTCCGCCAACTCCGTCGCTCACTGTGAATTCCATTATTAATTATGCATAAGCCAGGCAACAAGACACAATACATGCAAAATTAATTCCTTCGCAGCATGTCGTCGTCGTATTGTTTCGTGTTGGTAGGTACGTGCGAGTGGGGGGCAGTAGAGGAAGCTACAGCAGCGGCTGCGGCGCATATGATGCCGTGATGTTAAGATGTTGCTGCTTGTCAGCGCTATATTCGGTTTGGCAATGCGAGCTGGGTGGGCAAGCAAGTACCATGGGTCCCGGCCACCCGCCTTTGCTCCCACGTCTTTCTGCGTCGTTATGAACGACATACGATGGGAGCCGTTGATACAGCATTGCGTTAGCTGGCGGCGGCTTCGGCGAGAAAGAGAGAAAGAGTCATGTCACTTGAAGAAGGCGGGCAGTATGAGGGCAAGGAAGCTCAAGTTTACCTAGGATACCTGCTAAACACAAAGTTGTGCGGTGTGTTGTGTAACTCTCAGTATGTTGACCCTCGAGTGGTCAGCACTGCGATGTTATACGTAGATGAATAGATTAGAAAATATGTTTCACTGAGTGGCGGTCTGTTTTTCTTATACGATAGTTGTCCCTTAAACGAGACGCAAACGAAAATTCGACATTTTGTTCTTTTGGTCAGCTTGAAGTCAAAAACAACAATACTTCGCTATGAACAAAGTGCAGAAGTTATCAGACGGCTATTTAGGGCACTGAGGCCTGCTGTTAAACTTTTGCCAAGTACGACTAGAATCCTAAGTGAGCAGTTACATAGAAAGTAGGAGGAGACCATATAGATAGAGCTATGTGATACTAGATGTACAGGGTTATGCAAGGTCTTTGTATCAGTGTCAGATGGGCTTAGACATTGTTCAAACTGCCACTCCGACCACTAGTGCTCCGACTATGAGAGACTGCAACATTTTCTCTGCGTAGTTTGAACTAGTTTGCCTTCTTGAAGCTATCGTGGAAGATCGCAGTAGTGTACGGCATCGAGGGTTTTCCGTCTTCTTCGGCGTCACGGAACGCCTTACAGGGTACGTGGGTTCGATGTCTCGCTCTTCTTATGTTTCTTTTATTCTAAACGAAGATCAGCAGCCACTCGATGGGTTGGGCTGCTCGAGGCAACCAGGAGAAAGACACAGCTTCGCTTCGAGGCGATGGTATGTTCCGCATTATGATGATGATTCATATTTTTTTTTTCGCTACTCTTACCTTTCTTGGTTCACCCATATTTGCCTGCTAGCTCATTCGTGCGTCTTTGTAGGTGGAGGGGAGGTATCTTTGGTAGATCTTTGGCGTTAGGCCTTGAAGGCAAGGAAGCACGGGGTGCCCTGTACAGGAATCGCTTGCTTTAGCTGCTCTACGATGAATTACTTACTCTCATTGGAATTCTTTTGTTGCGCCCAGATAAGAGGAGTGTACGTATGTCCTCCCGCATACACAACAACACAGCGTACCTTTTGCCATATAGACCTACACGTAGAGTGTGTGTGTGTGTTGCATACGGAGTTGGCGCTCTTATTCTTCACAAGGGCATATATCTGAGCGCTGAGTAGAAATCAGCATAGGCAGTAAAGCAAACAGGCAGCCTTCATAGTAGCAATTGAAAAATGTAGTCTGATGCTTTTGTCGTTGTTTTTTGCTGCTGTTGCTGTTGTTGTTGATTGCGCTAGCGGTGCTGTTATGAATGGCAGCGAAAACTCTAGCGAAAAATGCGCGGATTCATCCGCGTTCTATGCATATAGTAAGAGCTGGTACAAGCATCGTAACAGTCGGCTTTGGGACAATTTATCCTACAAGTGAATGTGTGTTGGTAGGCGCGCAAAAAGCTCTCACTAATGCCATAAAAAAGCCTGTAGGTCTTTGCTTTTGCATTTAGGCCCGCTAACTGTGACACCATGACTAATCTAAGCGTCACATCGTGTACCCTTCATAGTCTATATGATTTAATATGGACGGCCTTAAAAACTAATTCCTATTCGAGTGGAATCGGGGTTTGTAGTATAGGCTTTGCTTTTTCGGCCGGACAATAGTACCCAAAAATAGAACTAAATCGTCTAATGCAGATATATCATATCACGTGAAAGACAAGCAGTCGCTAACCCAGTTCGTCTGCTATAGGAAGTGCCTCCATCGGTACCATCACACCAGCGGTTTTGTTGATCCTCGACTTCGATGTTACTTGATATCGCCGTTGGCGACCACAATGCTCATGCTGCTTAAAAAACTTTTTATACTTTCATAAAGCTTTCGATACAAAGTAGACGTACTCGAAACCTTTTCTCTATAGAGAGCAGCTGTGATAAGGTTGGCGGCAGAAAAGGTATCCCCTAGGGTTAGCCTCGGACATGGCCTACATTTACCTTTGCGGATGTATGTAGATGTACTGAAGGTATTCAATTGCAAGAAGGCATAACAAACTAGGTAGATAAAACCGACTGTAGAAGTGAGCATCGACGATTCGATGAGCAGGGACAACCACATTCTTGCTTAGGCAGATTATCAAAACGGAAGGTACTTATTACTTGCTTGTAAAGTTGTAAAAAAGTGGTCCTATGTGGATACTAATCAATTTTATATATAGTTTGACGTCCAGCAGTATTTGAGGTACGACCTTAAAACTGCTGCTCATTTGTCATGAACTGAATTATTCAATACTGCATGCACTGTATCAGACGACTAATCAACAACATAAACGAGTATTTTTACAGCATTTTGGTAGGTACTGTTTTGGTTTGGACCTAACGGAAATGCTCGCTTTTCCTGTTCTTAAGTGTATTGTGTTTTCTTACGGGAACACGCCCCCCCCCCCCCCCGCTCCGCCTGTCATCGGGCCTTTTAGTGTAAAAACCTCGTCGACAATTTTGCGTCTGAAGATCCTGAAGATCTCCACAAGAGTTCCAGGCAAAAAAAGAGGCCTAATTTTCTCTTTAAGAAACAAACAAATCTAGGCGAACAACAGGGAAGAAAAGCAAGAAGCAGAAAAAATACAACATTTTTAAGGACTAAAAGAAATTCGCGTGTCTTTCTTGATCTCTCTACATTTCTGCGCATAGACCTATCTACAATGCCAGACCTTCTACTATATTGTAGTAACTTTATTCTAACTGGTCGTTGGTGATCACGGTCGTTTCTATCAAACGGTAAAATATGATAACGTAAAACTTGCGTTATTTAACGTGAACAAAGGTGATTAGTGAATCAACGGATTGTTGGTAATTACTTCCGTTGGCCAGGCGGTCGAGTACCACAGAGTAATCAATGTGAGGAACTTCGGTCCAGTTCAATCCGAAGTCATCTTGGACATCGCTATTGTAAGGCACGCTCTGTACATAACGGACGTTAATGCTCGATACTCTACAACTGAATGATGACTGTTGTCATGTCACGTAGCAGCATTGTTCCATCAAAATTATGAGAGCAGCCATGAACGTAGTTAGCCAGAAACCTAATTCTTCGATTCTGTGCCATAAATAGATTTAATAGTAACATATACGTGTTCGTAGAAGGTTTATTTATTCGGTCATTGTTTATTGTTTGTGAGTATGTTATTATAACACTTCTTCAAGGAGCGTATGTCCCGTATCATTATCTAATATTTGTGCATGATATATCCTTCTGCGCGATCCTTTGTTTTTCGTACATCATTGTCGCCATCAACTATCCTTATCAATCTTCTTCCGTTCTCTCCTTTCTCTCATGCTTTATTAATTATGATAACCAGTCAGTCAATTGTTCTCGTTTACGCTATGAACATTAGGCGTCATTATACATACACTTATCCTTCCTATGTTTTGATTATGTCCGCCTATCTTGACAGTCAATTTATAGGCGCTAGTGATATTTGTCCTTCCGAAGACGACGTTCACTTTTTAGTTCGCTCTATCCAATGTCGGTTCTCATCAAGCCTCAGCCGATCTCTAGTCTGTTTTGTCAACGGTCAACGCCGAATCGCGTTGGCTCTTTTGTTGCATCGTGAGGATCAATCAAGCCGATCAATTCGACCCACCTGCGTCGCGGAAATGCCGGCCAAAAGCCAACTTGAATTCGGAAAGGAAGTCCGCCCGGAAAAACTAGTTCCGTCTGAAGCGGCTAAAAGATATCGACGTTCCATAGAGCCGAGAGTATGTCAGTGCACATATCTGCGTGCTCTACGTACTTTGGTCATTATATACTCTAGTATATGCATTGTCCGTGATTATTGGTAATGTTGTTAGTAATGATGTCGAGGCTAAGCTAAGTGTTATTATAGTCATTACAGGTGTCCTAATTATCAATCGTAATGTATAAGGCGAGCAAGCTGTACCTGAACGGACCATTTTGGACTAATAAATAATACTCAGGCTCTAATGCCTATCCATGGTCCACACTAGGACTGACCGACCATCCGCTATAGCTTAATCATATCAACGAAGATTGGAGCTTCTTTTTGCAACATTATCATACGCTGTAATATTTTAGCGTGGAGTAAATGAACTAATAGGTAACTATAGGCATCCATTGATGGTAATAGTTAATATGCGTTTGAGTATGTCTAATTACTGATAATACAAATATACTTATAATAAGGGTAATTTAATAAGGATAGCTGATTATTCATTAAATTGCAACGCAGTGCTAAACGATTATCGTTTCAACACTTTTCCTACTTATCATTTTCACTAAACGAGAGGGAAAAGGGGGTTGATTAATAAGGGCAGATATAGTTTGCACTTGGGTAAGTTAGCGTTTCGTGGTTTCCGCCGAACACGTTGGGTTGGTGCCCTCGTGCCTCGAATTCTGTCGAGCACAACATTGTTGTGTTTATTCGTTTACCTTCATTCCCCACTGCACGGGTGTCTCAGGATTGATTGATTGATGGGAATATCCCTTAGTATTATTTGTTAGGCACAGCTCCTTTCTCAATTGTCTAAGGGGTGTTGACGTTTTCACCAAAGACGTTGTGATAACGGAACGATATTAAATTTTATTATTATGGTTGTCATATGTATTGCGACCATATGGTATCTGCTTAAGAGCACGTGAAGGTAGCATTCACAAAGCAGCAGTCAAAAGGAAATACATTTGAAACGAGATTCATACCCGTAAGGAACATATTTCCTGCTTAATAACCCGAGTAATATATACGTTGATGAGCTCGAATCGTTGTGACTAGACGGGCACGTTCCTAAACAGATAATTAATTAAAAGCGAAATTAATACCCGAATTGTAATAAGGCTTATAATTTTGCTGTTCTAATCATGATCGCTGCTCTTTGTGTGTGATTAAATACGTACCATGGCGGTTGTAGGACATAAACGCAAAGGGACCACGTCGCCGTTTTCGATCTTTTACTCCACCTTTCGGCTCTTAGCGGTTTCTTTCTGATATACGTTTTCGCTTAATTTTGAGATAGCTAATTTAGCTAGCGTTGATTTTGTCCTTAGTGTGTTAGTTCAGTTATGTTTATCTGAACAGCTACCTCTCTAGTACATAATGGCTTTGTTAGTTCTGCAATATATCGATCTTCGCGTGGACTCCGTTTCGTCCTATATGAGCAACCCGGCTGTTTGCTATCAAAACTCAGCCCTAACCTTGGCAGCTATGTATGTATGTATATATACATACATGCTGGGGCATCTTAATTTAAAAAACTTCGACGGGTTGTTTGTTATTCTGGTCGTGTAATCATCTGCTCTTCTTGGCACCAGAAGGCCAGTTCTTTTTAGAACAAAACAACAAACTGATTATGGCAAAATAGTCTCTTGCTTTTGGAATTACAGCGAAGATCAGTTATTATCCGATTTTTCCGGCGAACGTCTACTTTAAAATTCTATAGTTTAAAAACTCCCTTTTTCTACCCAAAATTGATAGGCTAAATTATTGAGTCTCTTCACGGCTTTTGAAGATCCGGAGATTTTCAAGAAGCAAACCGGAGGATCCTCGATAGGGTCGACTGAAAACTCAATTTCACAAGCTCACGATTTCGGGGGGTTCACTTGCATAAAATGCGGTAACCATTAAACTAATTTTTATTTTTTTTTCCAGATATGGATGCTTTGCCTTCATCAAAATGAGTTTTTGATGTTTTGTCACTGCTAGTCCTATCTCAATTGATCTCGAATACCCCATAAATATATATATATATACCCATGCCATCCAAAGTTTCTACCATTTATATGCTACACCGGTTTTTCATCCTGCATTGTATACTTTTTCCGGATACGAATATTAGATTCAAATTGGCGCTAACTATCGACTCGTCAGTCTGTTCATCTATTTGGAATGTATAAGATATCAATATTTTCATATCTATGCATATGTAATAAATTAACAACATATGGGTATAACCTCGTCTTCGAGAATATTTCTCACGCACCCTGTTCCACGTTCCCTGACTTCACTGAAAGTCGTCGCTTTGTCACCTTCATCTTCATCTAGTTGATTCTTCCAGCTCCAGTCCATTACCTCAGCACTGATACCGATGTGTCTACCCCCATGTAACACTGCCATGTATAGACACCTATGTTTCCTTTACTAAGAGCGCAATTTAGAAAAGGCATGTTCTTCTGTGATTTTATTCAAATAATTATTAATGATCTTTTGATCACCGTAATTATTACTAGCATTGTCGTTTTGTGGTAGTATATATATTCTTTCTATCAAATAAGACGCCGTTAGTTTCATATAGTGGTCATCTGGTATTTACGTACCTTCGAATTCCACTGATTCATCGTCGCCGTTCAAGCAGCACCAACGAGAATCGCGTTGGCCTGTTTTTACTCGCTTTGCATATTGTTCATAGCAGTTAATTTCAGCTTATTCGGCGTTCGTGTTGTGGCTATTATTCTAATTTGCGATCTATTTAAAGTCGGCATTGCCGTCTGCCTACGTTTACGCGTCCATATGTTGGCGTTTGCTCGTTATTTTCTTCTTTTTCGGCTGCTATTCTATACCATTTTCTTGTATCACCATTGCGTGACGTATGCTTGTAACCATCGTTTCTCCGCCACCTCAGTCGACACTGTTCCGGCTACCACGTTCGGCACCGTTGGTGTGATGCGAGGCGGTGTTTGTACATACCAAAAGAAAACAAGCATCGGCAACGGCGCCACCCTGTGAGGAGGTGGACATGAAAGAAGGGTCTCATAGGGCTCTCGATAACCCCTCCCCTAGCGAGCTCAGGCCACTCTCGATCCGCCCGAGCGGTCCGACTGACCAGACTTTCGTGGTACTTTTCCCGTTACGTTAGCCTTCGGCGGCTATTTGTTAGCTAGCCATCCGGTGACACTCGCCCTACTCGCGTCGGTCGAATGTCCGACCAACGTTTCGTCCCGTTCAGGCGCAGCTGGTAGTCATGGCCCGACTTGTCCTTTTAGTAGGCCTGCGAGAAGCGGACGGGTTTTTCCTCGCACTCTTGAGGACTTCCGCGTTCCGGAAAAAAGAAGCGCAGATGAAGACGCCTGGCGCTAGTCTCCTCCGCCGCTTTCGTCTCGCGAGTGTGTCTCAATCCCGCCACCCCACGCCGGGAAGTTTTCATTGACCTCATTACTTGTGTCCGAATGCTGGGACGAGGATCTCCTCGAGTTGGCGACCGAGGGAATCTGCTGCGCGAGTCCTGTACGCGAGTATTTTTCACGTTCCCGCTCATAGTAGACGAAATCCTACGAATAGACAGAAAAATCGCAAAGAATAGCGACAAGCCCAGAGGACCAAGAGAACAAAGGACAGATCGAGCGTGGACGGCGGTGCGGGGATGGGGGATTGCAAGCCAGAGGAAAGATAAAAATAGATAGCGCTCGGGTTGGCGTAAATCGAAAGCCCAAAGAGCCACGTAGCGAATTGACAGATGACACAATCACACACACACAAGGATGGCCGGCGCCAGAAGAATCCAACCGGGGTCCAGACAGAAGCAATAGAAGAATATAAAGGAGATAGAAGCAAATAACAAAAAAAAGAAGAGAATTTTAGATGTTTGTATATTTATCTACTGACTTTGGAAAAAACAAAGTAAATATATTAACGATACTAAATGCTATTATTATATAAATGTATAGCGACGTCCTCTACGAGCACAAGACAAACGCTTTACTTATTCTAATCTTGTGAATAGCACCAAATTTATTATGTAATATTACAAAAGTCGTTGCTGTGTTAGCTTTGTTAGTAGTAGCGGGTAGCATGGCAGTACTTTCTGCCTGTATTCTTTCTAATAATAGTTCAGAGTAATAGAATTAATAAAGTGGCCAATGATATAGCGCCGTACGTGCACACTCCCGTGTTGAACGAGTGGAAAATACCGACCGACAAGTGGTTATAACTGGCGGATATGTTCTACGTGAAAAGCCGTAGATGGGCATGCGTTTGCCCGTGTGGCAGGAAGTAAGATTGGCGCTGGACCTCAACGCGTCTGCTTCCAATTTGATGCAATGGAAGTATAGGAAAGTCTACTTGAGCCCACCTGGCGTATTGAAACTGGCCTTGTTGTATTTCGTCTCGAAATAGAGCCACCGACGTTCTACTTCGATCATGGTTGTGATTCGTAAACACAGTTTGTTAGTGCATAGTCGTACTTGTTCTGTGCGTGCATTGGAAATCACGTTGTTTCCGGGAGTTTCTCCACTAGAAGCATAATGCGCCAGTGTTGTAACAGCATCTCGAGCGGAGGGAATGATGCAGAAAAAGGTTGGCCGGGCACAGGCGAACGGGTTGGTGGGCTAC
This sequence comes from Varroa destructor, assembly GCF_002443255.2. Taxonomy (NCBI): domain Eukaryota; kingdom Metazoa; phylum Arthropoda; class Arachnida; order Mesostigmata; family Varroidae; genus Varroa; species Varroa destructor. The sequence goes on from NW_019211457.1 coordinate 42,751,415, forward strand.
CAGAGTTGAACTTTGTGGCAGGCATCGCCTTGTGAAGTACGGCAATAGAGAATGCGGGAAAACGACATAACTAAAAGCGGTAGCTGCAGCAGTAACCGCCATTACAGATATGGCTGTGGTCTCAGAAAACAAAGAAAAAACCAAACCTTTGCTAGAGCCTTTTTGGGTTACGTTTGGGTTACTGAAGTGAAACACAACATCAGCTGCAATAGTTGAGTTAGCGTGCGCCAACGCGACTGGTGTAGCGGTCGTTCACCGTTGGTCACCACCGCCGCCGCCATGGTATCGCACTAACCACTTCAGTGGTTGACTAGGGCATGAGTATGGACGGCCATTGTTGCTAATACCTACAACGGCTCCAAGGTGTCTAGCCGTCCAGCGGCAGTGCTATGGATGGATGAAGGCGTTCTGTTGGATAGTTGGCTGGGCGAAATGGTGTTTGCTGCTGCGACGATCATCAAATCAACTAAGCGTGTCAGATAATTAGGCAATTGTATGGCGTGGGCATCATATTTGCTGCTGCCTGTCTCTTAAAAGGAAAATGAGCAGGATAATGAGCAGGAGCCAAAGAACGTAGTAGCGTTTGAATAGCTAGGGTCAATACATGCTGGAAGCTATAGTGTTCTAATTACATAGTATATGCAGTGTTTATTATTCTGTTACCCACAGGGTTTGAATAATAAAAGGATTACGCGCTAGTTATCCAGTGATTACGCGGTCGATAGCGTGATTGAGTCGTCATCGAACAAGCAGCGACTCACAGATAGAAATTGGATGATGGCCAAGGCAGAAATAGGGGCCACCGCACTCGCCCGATATAAATCTGTTTTCCACTTCGACATAAGGACATCGCAGCAGCAAAAACAGAGCAAACGGGCGTAGAAGCCGAAGAGTCACGGAGCAAAAGGAGGCTCACAGGGCTCGAGGATAACAAAAACGAATTCTGTTTGATTTCGCCAATAGTAGCAACACAAGTGGCGGTAGCATTAGCAGCGGCAGGGACCGTTGGTTCGGTCAGCCATTTTATCGTAGAGAGAAAACGGCTCTTCTTCTACCAGCTTTCATTGCTTGTATATATGGGGTCAGTCGGTCTGTGGCTCCCATGTGGCTGCAAGTGTCATACCGTCGCTGATTCTAGATGGAGGAGAGCCGACTTGACTCGGCTCGACTTGATCAATTCCGTTTTGCTCTTCTCTGTTCGGCAAGACCCTCAAATAAGCGGCAGTCCGTCGTGCACAGAGACGCCCTTGGGCCTAACCGAACAGGCCGAAAGGTGGGTGGCGGAATCTCTACCGGAAGACTGCTTCAACGCGCGTTATTCACACGGATTGCCTAGACTCTCCGGACACATGGTTTAGGGCCGGTACAGCGGTCGTAGTGGTAGTTGTAGTCGTAAGCAAGCAGGTTGCAAGCTGCCTTTATCAAGTCTCGCTAATCGGCTGCTTGCCCGCCCCTGCCTCTTTGTACCAACCGTCAGACGGGCCTCCTCCGCTTATCTCTCTGCTCGACTTGTTCCTCTGGCGACGCAAATGCAAGAAATCCCCTGAACAACGAGGCAACGAGAAATGGCTTGAAGGAACCGCGATGTGGGATGCCAATACATGCCAATAAGTCCGAGACAGTGGAGGCATCGGTATGGAATGGTGAGTGCCTCTTGACGCCCTATGGGACCAGGCTAAACGAGAGCGGATGGCTATGCGCTGCTCTGGGAGGAGAAAGGAAGGGGTAAACATGTGAAGAGGGCGTTGGGAAAATTACTAGTTTGAAATCTTCTTTTCTTTCTTATCTCGCCTTTCTCGTTCTTTGCTTTGTCTTCCTTTTTCTCACTTACAGGCGGCTTTTTCTCGAATCTCCTGGCTTCCCGTCCAGGTCGCTTTACTTACCCTCCGCAGACGTAGCCAGCTAATGCAACGCGACTCAGCTTACTCTTGGTGCTCCCGCCGACGGTAGCTGGTAATGGCTTACCTTCTATTCGCTGTACTTCTTATGAAGCTGCCGCTTGTATGCGGCCAAACTCGTCCTTCCCCTTCTCTCTGTCTTCAGAACCAACCCAGAAGGGCCAGCCAGCTGGGATTGGTCTCCGTTGGACGAAACTGTGCGGACCACTATACAGGACGTAACTGTGCGATGAAGAAGAAAAAGTTGGCTAAAGATATGCGGGGAGGGGGAGGGGGGAGGGAGTTCACGGCTCGTTCGCCCGGACGGAGCAAGAAGGAGGATCTAATTGCCACCAATGGTGAGCGTTCAAGCTGGTGCGGCTGCAGCGGTAGTAATATGCTTCTTTATCGTCCATTCAAGTAGCAGTAGCAAGGTACTTGCGTTCACCCTCCCTCGGCTTACGGACGTAGCTAGCCGAGGGAGGATGAAAGCAACGAAAAAAAACGGCTGAAATGCCGAGCCAACCAGGAGCGAGCATGTAGACGCCTCGGGCTTGAAACTGGGCCCTGGGTGGAAGGACACGGAAAGGAAGAACGCGACCCAGAAGTGCTGAACATGCGAGTGTGAATGCGGGCCTGTATGTATGCGAAAAGATGCCCAGGACGCCTCCAGTCTGTAGGAGGAGCAGCCTAGGCAACAGACATGCAGAAGTCAGCGGTGGTGCCGCCGCTGCTGCTTTTGCTGTTGCGACGGTATAAGAGCGGGCTCAAGCAATGTGATGTCTGCCTGTCCTGCAAGACAACCCCAAAAGAGCCTAGAGCCTTTCCCTCATGATCCATCGTTATGTCGATTCAGGGGTGAGGGGCGGTTGAGAGGATGCTAGAGGTAAGGAAGACCAGCCATTCTTTTTCTGTCTCTTCTATGTATTCAATCCCCAACGGCGTCTTTCGATTTAGCTCCTTTTCGTATTCTACTTTGCTCTTTTTGCAGTCGTCCTTGCATCCTGCCTCATTTGGGTGTGGTTTAGCCGTTACAATACAGGACTAGAAGGTAGCCTGAACAGCCTTGCATGCAGCTTTCGTGCAAGCTATAACGCCTGCATGCTTACTCCCTGGGGAACACGTAAAGACTAGATGGTCGTTGTTTGGCCGGTTGAATGTGTAAACACTTAGGAGTTTTCCAGAATTGATTTGATCATCTTCAAGTAACTAGAAACGGGAATTCGAGATGAGTCTCTAGCCAGCCAGAGTGTTTAGCGAATCTGCTAAAGGTTTAATCTAGTTGATAATAGTGGCTGATACCGGTTTTTTACTTTTAACATTGGGTAGGTCAAAGTGTAGTTTACGCAAGGGACAGAATCACATCTTCGAGTTTTTTGCAACCTTTTGTGTTACGGCAGAATGGGCGGGTGGCGGAACTTCACATTGTCACACATATGTACGCGATACGTACATATGTAGTAGTTCGACAATTGGCGCATGCACAGTATAACACTACACTAACCTGGAATTTTTCTGGGTAGATGGCGACTCGAAAAAGAAAAAGGTATAACGGCCATCTCTCCGTTCAGTGGATTACAGCTGAGTGGCCCTGAGAAAGAGGCCACATCAGGCAATTGCGGCAACGCAATTAGGTTTTTACTGTTATTTTGAGAGCTCATAGAGGGAGCCGATGGTATCTGTAGCAAATCTACGCTGAGTCCAGCGGCGTTGTAATAGCCAGCAAACATAAGGATTAAGCGACTGCAACGAAGTGAGCGAGCAGTCCGCTACAGCAAACGGGCCTTGTACATGGCCTAAGTGAGTTAGCTCTAGCGCCCTTGAATCGATGGTTGAACTCAACGCAAATTAATGTATGTGACCACGTAGTTGAACGCTAACCAGATCCGTCGATGATAAAAGCTTGCACTTGACCATCGGATGCTGCCAAGGTGGTCACGGAGTGCAATCGCAAGTACATCGTGTGTGTATTGCTCCTAGATTTGGTGATACATAGCTTAATTTTCAGAAAAGCAAGCAAGAGTGGTACTTATGCAAGCTCAGTGTTCGTATAAAGAGAGATGGTCAGGTAGCGTAATATTGTATGCGCCGCAACGACAGGAACGGACAATTTTCGGATTTATTGAGCCCGTTACGATATTATTAAATCGAAGTTATTATTCTTAGTGTCGTTGTCGTGAGCTCGCGCGGGCCACCGTACTGCGTTCACAAAACAATGGCATAAAGAGTCTAACAGTTGGCGGCTTGGAACACCTGCGCAAGATTGTATGAGTTGTTAACGAACGTTCCACAATACTATTGATAGAACTTTATAACAATGCATTTGTTGGAAGGACCAAGAGAATTTCTAAAAATTTTTGTTTTGTTATCCAAATATTGGTCACGACGCTATTATTTTTCTTGTCTAAATTTTGGCTACGTTTAGCCACCGAAAGATAGTGCTAACCTCAAAGATCTGCAATCGTTGACAATACGTGGCGCAAGACCGCCGTAGTATTGAACGGCCATTTTGATACTGCACAATTTTCGAAAGTTTAATACTTCAAGTAAGTCTCATGTCACGAGAAAACACAAGCATGTATGAACTTCACAACGTTGCTAGTTGCCACATACATTCGCATAAGTTTTATTACCTCATTTAGTGTGACGTATAACTATATATGCATACGATTGCTGGACAATTATATTGAATGAACATCTCTTAGTCACTAAATGAACACTGCCCTGCGTGCCCCAGCATGTTAATTAAGTCAAGTAGTTACTCGGAGCTGCTGAATTAAGGAAGAGACAGTGGGGGAACTTGCGCATGTCAAAATGTGTGACCAAGAAAAATAGAGCGACTGGGTCTGTCTTCCCGGTCTAAAGTACAGACGAAATATTGGAGGGAAGTCAGCGGGGGTCTGTGGCTGCTTCGCACGTCTAACAAAGAAAGGCCGTAAATCAGTTACTAGAAGAGTTGAGCCCTCATGGCTAGATATATTACGTGCAGCTATTGAATCGTCTCGTTGCTAAAGGGGCCATCTAAATCATTATTCTTATGAACCGGAAATTGTACGGAGAGGCGGACGGGCCTGGGTAGACATGCCAACAAAGCTCAGTTGCAAGACATCAAAGACTCCGGGTTCAGCTACGGCCGATATCCAAAACCAACGATGTTGTTTAGCTGTCAGTTGTAGAATTTATCATTCCTAAGAATGAACAGATAGTCCTGTGGAAGCCGCAGCAGTAACAATGTGTAATGCCGATACTGGGGTGCTATAAGCGGAATTCCATTTTCAACTCGTACAACCAAAGAAGAAACATCGACGTATGACGTCTATTATTACGAAGCTAAGATTATTATTATCAATTAAATTAGATAATTGCCATTCTACGATGGCTACGAAGCAAGGGAGATAGGACGCGTAAACATCACCGCGAAAAACGTTCCCCCTTCCAACTATGACGGCGACAATCATTACTAGAAAAAAATGTGCCATAGCATTGCGTAAGAGGCGCGATGTGATGGCCAAATGAGGCGACTAACATTAGCCTTCTATCAGTTGAAGCCATACTTACGAGAATAAAGGCGACACCGATAAGAAGAGCTTTATGAGTTGCTGGAATATCCTCGGGAAAGGCGACTCCGAAGTTGTCCGATGTGGCCAATAGCTCCTTGGGTAGGTTATCCCATTCTTTACTAACCCGTCCCACTTCCATACCAGTTGGGTCCGTTATCTGAAAGAAATCGTTGTCGCAAACTTAAATGAATGCTTCAATTAACTGGCTAAACAAAAAACATATCCTATCAGAATTTGAGCACGGCTGTTAGCAAGATAACTTGTCTCCAATAAGTTAACTTAGCACATCAATACATACGTAATTCTTTCTATCCCTGGGTTCCTACGCGTCTACAATATACTTATTAGTATTAGTTGATTGTACGCGTCTTTCATATATCTAGATTGTTTATATTCGGCGCAGTTTAATACAATAAAATTGTTAAAGCTACCGTTCTCGACAGCAGCACACGAACCGAGTGTAAATCTGCACTCTCTATATATACACTGTTTTCTGCTGAAGGTCTTATACCTGTTTTGCAAGTTGTAAGACGTGTGCGAATGAAAAAACTAAAAGGTAGGAGTTTTTTTACATACAATTTCGTTTTTTTGTATGCTACTCTTCTTCGCCTAAATTATATTGTCTACATGTTTATAATGGAAATAGAGAAACACGTAGTTGGAGACCCGTCTTACTAGATCGTACCATGAAAGCTGAGGATTTGTGTGGCCGAAGTTGCGGCTGATTGTAAATTTCCTATTTCGCTGGTCTATCCTACTGTTGTTGCTCGAGGTCCGAAATTTGAATGGCTGTCTGCGAAGCGGGAATCTTAAATCGAGGAGTAGCACAACATCGTTCATACAGTGCTTCATTCATACAGTGTCGAGGAAGTTATCGTGTGGAGAAGATCGTTGAAGAAGCCTTCGATCGAATGTGTATCTTGCCACTTTTAGACTTGACTCCTGTTGGAGGACGGCGACAGCAGCCGAAGCTCAGAGTAAGCAAGGCTTCTAAAAAACAAATACCTCCTTTGCGTCGAATAAGCAAATGGGAAGAGCAAAAGGTTAGGCAATAGGTTGAACTTGTAACGAAATTCTCCCGGCCATCGACGCAATTGCGAACAGGAACAAAGTACCGGACCCGATGGATTTTAGTTAAGATCGATTCATTGTTAACGTGCTGCTGTTGCTACCGGTCCTGCTCCGCATGACTGGGTTGTCAGAAAGAAAGCTAGGCGCAGAATTTTCTGATGGACCCCGACACAAAGGAAAGCGGTGCACAGGTCTGGCGCGTTTTATAATATGCGCGTATGGACCCTGCTACCAGCAAATGAGCTAATAATTATTTCTCCTTCTCCTTCATTAGAGAGTCGGATTCAAGGACGCAATTTTTTCTATTTATTAAGTCCGTGGCAGGAACATTTCCCATACGAATCACTTGCAAAACATAAAATAGAGAAGTTTAGTTTGTCGACAGGCTCCCGGCACAATGCAATTGATATTATAAATCGGATACACAGCTGTAAAAAGTTCCATGAGGCCGAAGCAGAGAATATGAATCGATTAGTTTTTCCGACTCCAGCTCCTAGCATGTCTGTTGCAGTTCGGCAACGTGTCACAGCTTTTCGTGGAGACAGTGAGGCGGACGTTTATTTCCTTTATATAGGTTCCGAGCGTTGTCATTCCAATTGCCGACACCAGCAGCGGTAACGATGACGCGTCTACCGAGTCAAGGGAAGCCGCTATTATCTGAGCGACAAATAGAGGAAACGATGCCAGCAGATGCGAATAGACATAGAAAGGCCAAGAGTGAGGTAGAAACAGAGAGGAGGAGCTGGCAAGAATGGGAACGAGACAGAAAGCGAGGAGCGAGGAGTAGCTGTTGGCTCAAAAGCTGCTGCTGATGCTAGAGGCAGTGGTGAGGTAGTCAATTGCGGCTATGCGGGCTGGCCAAACCGTCGGTGAAGCTGTAGAACGAAAGAATCGGCGCCATCTGTGGATCGCGAAGGAAGCACGAACGAATGACGCTCGATATGAGAAGGCACAAGAGGATGGGATGGGCTGTATACTCATAGACGTTTTCGTTGCATGGTTGGCTGGCAACAAAGATGAGCGTCTACGACGCACTCGTTCCATATTCACTCGAAAAGCTCTATCGTCGGAAGGCATTTGGGTGCTATCTTGCCAGAAGCTCAGCAGTAATGGCGGTGGGCGCAAGGCAACAACTGCAGAAGGAATGGAAATCTTCGCACAGTGGCGTTGAGCACGCGCTAACAAGTATTGACGAGAACCGCCGTCCTCCACTCAACTGTCTTCACCCAGTTAGTGCCCTACTCCCCTGGGCCCATTTTGAGAAGCTTTTCGGAAAGTGACACCGGCGAGCTACTGGCTACCAAACGAAGTCTTCCTCGAAGAAAAGGGAAGAGCGTTCTAGTCTCACAAAATCTGTGAGGTGTCACTGCTTCCTCATAAAAGACATGACGAGTAAACCGCGGCGGGGATAATGGTTGATTTAACCTACTTAGATTTGCACGGCTTTGCCAGAATCATATCTATTCGATGTTGATGGAACCGATCTACCCGCTCCTGTGATTGATGGTTAGATGGTGTGCACAGTTCAAACGTCTGCGTTTAAATATTCATACTAGCGCAAATAATAGGGTAGTCTTACGGAATATTGCGCACGCGGTCGATCAACTAATAGGTGGTATACAGCGTCGGATGGCATACTGGGTCGCATCATATAATATATATATAACGAAGCAGCGGCCTTCTAACCAGTTCTGTGCGTCGTGACAAAGTGTACGGTAGGTATTTCCCGACAGGAAAGGACGGTGAAGGAGCTAGAAAAGGCCAACACCGCGGGGACTTTGAACGGCAGTTGACGGATATAGGCGGAGTAGCTAAAGACACAAGCCGTCTACTACCACCTACGAGAAATTCCCCCCTCTACACTTGCCCCGGCCGTCTAGAAGTGAATGTTGATGAGTGGCAACCGCTCAGTCGACTTAACTTCGTCTGCCGTATCTCTGTTCCCATTATACATCCCTGTCTATATTTGTGCGCGTGTGTTTCCGTCTCATTCGGCGTTTAGACGAACCAAATGTCCGGTTCAAGAGAAGGCGGCGCCTTGGTGGAAAAAGAAAGGTAAAGCCTGACGAGCAGACGGATTTCCGGCATTGCCCTCTTACTAAGCTCGTACTATTATTACTGCCAGTGCTTGACTTGGCTTAGCTGACTGTTCAAAGTAAGTTTCTATAGGTTGTTCATAGAACAAACTGGGTGCAGTCATTGCTTCCCTGTTGCAAGAGAAGACAAGGGAGCCATCTTACAGTAGCTTCAGGTCCAAGGCCCAAGTAAGAGCAAACAATTCCCCCATCGTTTACTACGTTACCTATGGAGAAGAGAGGACATGAGGGAATAGTAGCATGGGGACATGGTTGACTAGCTGCCTGGCTCAATAGCAGCATGTGCTATTGAAGCTTCTAGAAGAGAACAAATGTATTCTGAGAATGGAACGTTGGATACCAAAAGCCGTTAATCAATGGGGGATGCTCGTGCAGGTAACTTCTGGCATTGCTCTACCGCTGCCAGTGAAGCAGCTTCGGTAAGGGAAAGGAACTCAGAAAGGAACTGTCAGGCTGCACGGCTGCAGTGGTTGAAGACGGAGTCAGATTCTTGGATTCAGGACATTAAAAGAAAAGGAAGAGCGCATATAGACGTGATAGGGCAGCACAGCCATTTTCTTCTGTTTGGTCTACCGTCGCCGACCGATGCTCCTAGAAAGGCGCTGGTGGAGCCTTCTTTCTGCCTGAGGCTACTGTGTATTTTCCTTCTATCAGTTCGTGTTAATGCTTTGGAAAGGAAAGAAAAAAAACTGTAGCGTTTTGACGTACCGTGCGCCCCATTCTTATTTTGTCCTGCGTGTCGGAATCGGGATAGCGAAAATAAGCAAACGCCTTTCACTCGATGTGTGCCACTCCTGCTAACCATAGTGGTAATGTATCGACTTCATCGTTGAGTCGTCTTTTTTCTGCTTTTCTTTGTTGGTAACGCGTTGAATAGATGAAGCCTCTTTCTCGATCCGAAATGTATACGCTTAACGTATAGAAACATCAGTACCCGCTTAGATTGGGACGCCTGGTGTCACATTTGGCAGAGACACGCAAATTCATTGATCTATACGAGAGACATTGACATTAGCGACTTCGCTCCTTAGCGTAGCTGAAGTAGTCGTATTATTAGTGTCACTTAGGCGTCCAAAACTGTCGACGTGCTATGGGCTAGCTGCTATGTCCATTGAAAACGAACACTCTTACTCGCTATAGTCTTCTTTAGAATGCGGTCCGAAGCGGTATTATCAGTTTTTTTCATTTCTTCTTGGGAACACGAAAATTCGAACTCTAAAGCGAGAAGAATTATGAAGAAACCCAGTCTTACGAAGGACATCATCAGTAACAACAGTAGCAAACCGGGGGGTTGCTCTGGTACATGCGTTACATTTTGCGACGGCGATCGTATCACGCGCATATGACACTGAAAGGGCAATTAACTCTGGTTGGTGAGAGGCACTAAGAGGAATACTGAATTTTCGACATGACACGCACGCCTGGCCTCTTCCCCTCCCGTCTTTAGGACTGTGGCCAAGTTCTAGCTATTGTTGTCTGTTTAGTGGCCAAGCCATTCGATCAGGCCGACGGCTCACCCTTTAGCCATAAATGGCTATTCGCCGTGGACGATATCGCTTGCCAACAGTGGAGACACAGTAGAGACAGTGCCCACCAGTCGCAACCACAAGCGGTAACCGCCAACTGCATCAAAGGAGCAACAACGAGTCCTTATTGGATTGGCCTGGTGGAGTTAGGGTGGTTGACGGGGTCGACTTGACGCAGCCATACCGATGGTGGCGATAATTGAGGCGAGCCAATGTCGATTGCCGGTATAAACCATCGTATCTTGAGTAACCATCGTATCTTGAGTACGTACGTTCTTAAGTCTCCTACGCCGTCGTCTCCGCTAAGCCAGCCCTGCTGCCAGCAGTGTCGGAGGCTGTATTTCTCTGCATAGGAAAGACAGTAGACAACCTGCTGGATAGAACTCCGTCATCTCCTTTATTAATATACTTTAACAGAGGGAATAATACCAGATGTATGGTTATATCCAGTTTCAGTGGATCCACTATTGCTGACTTGACAACCTATTACTTGTATCCGTGTCCGACACGTGTGTCCTCCGGGTTGCATGCCTACAGCTTCAGGAGACCTAAATATTAGGTACTTTTCTAGCGATATCTTATTTACCGTGATTACTTGTTCAGTAGAATCGGCAGATCGGTCGATTATAGCTAGGCTTTTTATTAACGAACAAGCAGAGCAGGAATACCGTTCAGGCGTGCTAGGTAAGGTAAAGAAATGGGACTGTTACCTGACTGGCTATAGCGCTGTACGAACATTGCGGAGAGCCTCTCGGTTGACCGCTGTTGAGAAAACTTCGATACATCGCATTACGGCCTGAAACCAAAATGCCTTCACAGGCAATCTTGGTTTGCCTGGAATCTTTCTGCCTGTCTGGTTGTTTCGGGGACATTTTTCCGACAGTTCTTCATTTTCCGAGATAGAAAGAAAACACCATAGAGACTAAGAATAGGGAAAAATGCCGAAAAGACGATCGAGTCAGTCGGTTAGGCCATCCACCAACTGTGCCTAGTCTAGCTCAGGCGGACAGAGAGGGTAGAGGACAGCCAGTGGCAGTGCTCTCCACTGTTCAGCTGTGAGAGATAGCGGCAGCGCTTCCTAAAAAAAGCATAGAAGGTGATTGCCAATCAATACGGTCTTTCGAAGCTATCCACCCACCATACAACCCATGCCGCGGCTTTCTACCGAAAATACCTAAAGACTCAGGTTCCAGGTGTCCTTTTGTACTTTGACATATCCCTGCTTATCATCCTTCAGAATTCCCAAACACTCCGTATCTTCTACAATCCGCGGTCTCCACCCTCCAGCTAGCCAGAGTGTCTCTTCCACTTGTACTCCCACTCCAGCCCGGTATTTTTGCCCTTGAGTAGGACGACGAGTCATGGTCCGTCCGTCCGTCCGCAACTATCGCTGCTGTTTCCGCTTTAGATTCATTGGGCTGCCTAAAAACGGTCTCGTCCTTCCCCTCTCTTCTTGCTACCTCTTCATTGGCTAGTCAAGCTAGGAAACCATAGCAGCAACGCTAGCAGGGACTGCTCGTTTCTTTTTGGAAAAGCACTGGACGCAAAATGTTGAGATATTACGTGAGCGGGCTAGCAGACATCAGCCGCCGGATGCTTCTAGTGCTCCGAGTCGTTGCATCGCACACCCGAACAATATCCGACCAAGAGTCCAATCAAATGAGACGGTATTTTTCAAATGTCGCCTGACACCGGGGGCGCCTACGATGCGATCGGCTGACTGACTGACTGGCCGGCCGGCTTCTCCAACGAAGATAATGCTGGCAGCGAAACCAAACAGGAAACGAGAGTCATAGGTTTACCACAGCAGAGTGGTTGCCACTGAAAAAGCGGCAAATAAGTCTAGCGACCTGTGACCGCAAGGCCTTTTTTGGTCCTCTGTCCGTTTATTCTCTTCGCTACATTGGACGTTTCAAAGAAAGTTGCCTCAGCCAGCCAGCTATCCAAAAAGCTTCTTCGGTCGACTCAGATCAGAAGGGACAACTCCGATCGGCCTTGTCAAACTGCCCATTGAACAATTCGGCAGCGCCTGTACCTGACAATGACGGTACCTGCCGTTATTAGCTGGTGCTGCTTGGTCCGCTTGGTGGCCGATTGCCGGATTGATCCATACATGGCAACGGTAATCAACGTTGTTTGCCGTTCGCCGGACAATGTTCGTGACAAGAAGGGCGCCGGTCAATCGGTGTGAGAGAATGTGCTAGGTCTACATTGTTTTTGGACGTTCATGCCTTCCTTCGCTTACGCATTTCTAATCGTCGATTTTATCGATTACAGCGTAGGACCGTATTCCAGATCGGCTTCCACAATTGTACCTTTATATAATAGGTTCTCACATCATAGAGGACTACCGACAATTTCGAGAAACCTTTTACTGGATCGATGACAAATCTGCGCCACGTATTCGTATAAAATGGAAAAAAGTTAGGATGTCTAGCTGTTAGGTTGTATATATATATGGTAATTTTTAAAGTAAATATTTTTTTTTATATTTGCAACCATATATTTGCAATTTATTATATGCTACCACAGGATGAACCATGCGATATACTGTATCTCGACAAATGGTCGCTACTTAGAATTCTAAAGAAAAGCTTTATTTTATGCTGTTTTAGACGTATGGGTGTAAGTCATGTAGACTCGCTCTATTTATGCGTTATAAGACGTTACGTCCCTCGACCGTAGAGCAGTGAAAAGGTGCGAATTCTTTACCGAACGAACGCTACCGTTTCCGTAATAAATCGCTGAAAATTTAATGTGGGGCCACAGGGGACAAAAAATGTAAAGCTGGGCTTGAAGACCAGGAAGCTGTAGCAATCGCAGCAGTAATACTTTCATAAACCAGTATCCGAAAGGCGACATAAGCCTCTGTGTTGCACCGTGCCAGATCTGCTAATCGCTGAAGTGACGCATGGTGTGACGCATCTTGTTATGTTTCCATAATGTTAACTATTCTATTGTGTACTATACAGTCAGTACCCGCCACCCAGAACATTTGAATTTCGGCAGTATAATATTTTAAGTGATAATGTGTCCTGATGTAGTTCTGCTCGTGGTAGAAGTCTGTTCTGGTTTGACAACTGGAAACTCGAGTGGAATTATCAGTTACTCATTTTGATGAGATCGTACAAAGGGAGGGCGGCGGAGACAAAGGGGTTGAGAGAACTCGGAGAGTCTGACGGTAAAATGACGTCGGTAGACGTCGTAAGTGGAATATTTCCACGACGTAGAACGACGTCAGTCATTATATTTATGGTGGCCTGTGCTGCTCCCTTGCTATATTGTATGTACATCAAGTGGTCAAGTCTCAGTCTAAGGGAGCCAGGGCTAAAGAGAATATATACAGCACATGAAAACGACCGTTACAAAGAGAAGAACGCCATACATTAAGGCGAAAACAGCACCGTATGCGGACTAATTGGCCCGGCTGGGGTGGATATGGTTGCATTTATAGTTTTATCTGTCACTGTTCTTCTATGTCTTTTTAGTTTTGACTTTATAAATAGAATAAAGACGTGCAGACCTAAAAGAACTTTGCCGCTCTGGTTGAGAAAAAATGGTCCGAAATGTGTCTGCTGGCAATGGCTATGGTTAATTGGAGCAACTTACATATTGTGTATCATGCGTTCTTTGCGTGTTCAAGGAACCCTTATCGACTGTATAGGACGGTTCTCTCTACGTAGTACACTATCAATAATTGGCTTGAACCGGACAGAATTAAAAGCATCACGATAATAACAAATAAGCTTCATCAAACTCCGCGTTTCTGTCATACTGTGCCGTTAATTCTGTTCTTACACGATCTGCTTTTCATTTGTCGTCCAATGTATAGCCCTACAAGAGTGCAGCAGATGTAGTAAATGGATCCGAACTTATCATTCTTACTCTGCCACATTGCCGCAACTCGTCACATTGTAGAAGACGGCGGTCAGAAAGAAAAACAAGTAAATTGTCGAAACGGCTATAAGTTAACGTATATGGAGAAGGTTAAAAAAATGGGGTAGCCTTCCCTATACCCCAGCGGCTTCTATCCGGCGATCTGTCTGTCCACGACAGCAGGCGGACTCCTGGGCCGAATTCCACCACCTTCAGATATGCAACGCCTTTCTTTGTTAGCGTTGTGTCCACTGAGAAAATGATCGATGCTGTTTCTACTTCTGTTGCTGTATCTGATGTCCTTTTCGAGTCAACAGAAATATCCCTTGGAAAGGGATTCGGAGAGATACAGGGGCGACCTTCGTTCTTCATTAGGTTCCTCAGTCCAGGAATGGCCGCTCTTTTTCATTGAAGTGCGGCGGCACTTCTTCGCCTTCGTCGTTTTGCCACCTTCTTTTCGCTTACCATTATCGTAATCATCAGGGACATTAGTATCGCTGTGTGTTTCCTTTTTTCTCGTTTTTTTCTGTTCAGTCGCTCCCATTTTCCACTTCCGCTTATTCTCGCTGTCACATGCTTTTCCTACCTTCGGCTTTTATACGACAAAGCGCGTTTGCTATAGTGACACTACGATTCCTTTTTGGCCTTTTCCAAAATAGAGGTTCCCGGCCAGCGTTTTTTACCACATTGAACGAAGTTTATAAGCCATGGGCTTGAAACCCGACGTAGTTTTCATATTAGCTAAAAAGCAGAGGCAAGGTTATCGAAACCAGGACTAGTGGCAGGCACAAGATTTTCGTCAAGTACCGAAGGAAATTATCGCGGCAGCCAAAACTAATAATTTTTACCGTCGAAGGACTGCTCCCCTACATTTAAATTTTAGGGGGTGAAAATAGGGGCGATTAACGGTGAGAACTACACGGATAGAAGTGGTATACATGAACTTGAAGGTCATAAGATACTTACATCAATCGACAACTGAAGAAATATCAGTAGCGTAGAGTAAATGTGTCTTGTCGACGTTGCTTGTTTATGATGGCATCAAAAAAAGCCGACCGAGCCGTCAGAATTTGGCGGCCAGAACGGCTACCAAAACGGTCAAATGTGGCGCCACCGAAAAGGAGGCCAGAGAAGGGAAAAGATTCATAAATGGTACAGGAAAAGCACCTGTTTACCCTTTTTTCCGTCTGTCGTTTTTGATCAGGAGGAGTCAGATCAGAAGGCTGTTGTTTTAAACTCATTTCGTCCAATTCCGCTAGACCTATCCTTGCTCATTCCATCTCCATCAACGCGCCATCCATTTTACAAGATAGCAAAAGCTATTATTAGCCCATCAACACACCGCCTTCACCTACCAGCGCCATCAGAAGTGTTATATCTGCCTCCATTCCTCGGATCATCATCGAATTTTCTCCAGGATCGTACTAAGGAGAGCTACAACGCAACATATGTCCAGTAGGACGATGGCGAAGGAAACCTCATGGACGTTGAGCTTTTCTGTTACGAATCAGTGCTAACGAATCTGGCATGAATAGCTCGCATTGTTCCAACGTTTCCTAGCTGATTTACATGTTGGAACCTACCAGTTGGGTCACCCTCTGCGCGACTGGCGAGTACCGCGGAAAACCTTTAAGCCTATCAGAACTTAACGCGAAATTCAAGTAGTAAGCACCTAGGAGAAAAGCTTGTTTTGCGGTTCTGTTTTTCCAGCCGGCGCTGCATGCCTTCATCTGGTCCTCGTCTCACGTGAGGAGAGCACGATACCACATGAGTGTTCGTTCCTACCCCCGAGCATATATAGACGTTTTGGTAAGTATCGTTAGCAGGAATTGCAACGGAAATAAGAATTCAGCTTAGAATCTACAAACCTTTGCGAACACAAAATGTAAAGCGCGCCTAGTATTGACAGTTTTACTGGAGTTGTACAATGCTGAGCGAAATTAAGCCAAATCCTCAGCACCCATTAGTCGTCCCCACGGCAAGCAGGGTACTTGAGATATGGTAAAAATTGTAAGAAACGAAAGACACAAAGAAATAATAAATAACGAAATAATCAGTAGTAAAAGGTAAGAGGGTGAGAGAATGTAGGGACGCAAAGGGACGAAAAGAGAACGCATGCGACGGTGTGTGAATGGTAAAAACTGGGTGTCCTCGGAATTCTCGGACCCAGAGCTACACATAGTAGACCGTGGGAAGCTGGACGGGGGCGTCGCACAAACCAAAACGGCAAAACAGAAGTAGGCACTCCCTTCTCCCCAATTTCCCGCACGGCTTTGATCGTGTTTGTCTCAACCTGGGAAGCAGGAGGTGGGGACAACAGCAGTCGACGGTAATGATGCTCGATGATGCCCGGTCAGCTAAATTTTCGACGCGTAAAACAAATTCGTTGTACGAGAGGGAATGGGTCAAAGAAAGGAAGTTATTTCTTTGCCGAACGAGCGTTCTTTGGTTTATAGACCCACAGACCGATGAGAACTCGTCCTGTTCTATTTGATAAGGTGATGCCATGCGATATTTGGCCGAGACAGTCCATAGCCCAAACGACTCTAAAGAATGGAAGGATTGCTCACGAAGCTATTGGTTTCTATAAAAGCCTACAGACCTTAGAAGCAGGCGGGGCTCTACCATTCGCAAAGAAAAGCCTTCATTCTTAGGTTTTTTAGCTGTCTCGAAAAAGAGCTGCAGGAACAGCCAAGGAGCACCCGCTTGATGTGATGCAAGATCAAAATGAAAAACGCGCGTAGTTTGCAGCGACTTAACGGAATATCGAGGTAGTGCGGAACGAAAGGCACAAAGTAGAGAAGTAGTAGTAGGTAGACTACTTGCTAGATTCACGTTTTGGATGGTGACTGGGGTCAGTGGCGAATCACCTGGCAGACATAATATAGGATGGGCCCCTACCCTTTCGACTTTATTTTGTCAATCGTATTTTTACATGCTAGATAAGATATTTACATGCTAGATATAAACATAGAAAAAGGAAAGAACTGAACAGCACACCATCGAGTGCAGAGTTAATAAAAAAAAAAATATAACAGAAACAATATTGTCTCAGCATTTGTGCGAATCTTACTCGGCCAGATGATGCGCCGGATCGATTCGGATCGTTAGTATCAATTTTGTATAGATAGGAGCATCGAGAGTCAGGCTAATGTTTTCAGTGTCTCGAATTGTGCGACTATTGGGCGCTGTTCCGTCGTGAGGCTCGCTGAGGAAAACGTCACGCTGTGGCTGTTGGTCCTACTGCAGGGGCAGTAAAATGATAACAGACGAACAGGCTTATATAGTGGTGGCGACACAGCTGCGGAAACCGCGAATTGGGAGGACTTGCTGGTGAGTAAATGGTTGGGCCTAACGGTTGCAACGCTGTGAAGCTTGTGGCAGTGGCGTGAAGGGTCTTCCCAATGAAATCGGTATTGGAATGATGTTGATAGTGCACAAGACAATCGTAGAGCTCGTATTTTTCGCCTACGGGAATTGGGCAGATAGCTCACGGACAGCGTTATTGGGGTAGGCGTAACAGACAACGTCATACGTTGTGAGCGAAGAGGAAAAGTCGTATGAAGATTTACCTAAACATATGTATAAAGAGAGAGAGAGAGCTGTATATCTATAATGCATACACAAATTCATACATATTAGTTTGAAGAAGAAGAGAGGTAAAATGAAGAATAGTGGGATTTATACCGTGAAATCTACGTGTTAAAAGCGCGACTAAAACATTCTGCACACATCTAGGAGACATTTTATTAGTCGTATAATGCGACCATATTAGAATAAGTGTCGAATGTCAACTATTATCGAATACCGTATAGTATTCTCACCGTGAAGTCGATATCGCCGTCAAGAAAGCACGCCACGCGTGGACACGTCGGGCCTTGAATTTCGTAGAGCAACTGCGAGAAGAAGCATCAGCAGGATGTGCCACTATTAGATGTGAAAATTGTCCTTTTTTTTACTAACATATTGTAAAAAATAATATATTGTGCTCACTGCTTATGCTAAGAGCACCTCTGAAAATAACGATCATGAATTCAGGCCATACATGATTCATGTAAAGCAGGCGAAAACGTGTAACACGTTGCCGAAAATGGAAACTCACACAGGTGGTACAATGTAGCCCACGCTTCGTGTAAGATGAACATATTGCTAAGTCACAATATTACCCCTATCCAACCAGTTTCCACCAAAACGAACACACACAGATCATAGCTGCAGCTTCTTCCTCATTTATTATCTCTTTAATACCGAACCATATCATTGACAATTTCTTTTATCTCTGAGAACTGTTCAAGTATTTCTTACCGGTGACACCTCATTTTCTCATAAAATACATGGGCCTTTCCCTGTAAATATTAATCCTACTTGAAATAGGATAAATTTGTTTTTCCGAAGAGGGTCAAACGTGCGGTTTATCGTTTTTAAATGAAGTTGGCCTCTATGATACCTCCACTCGACTACTCCTTGTTGTGTTGTATAATCTGTGCTGTGTCCATTGCCGGCGACGACCGTTGGTTCGCGCCGCTTGGCTTATTCTCAGTTGATTTTCTGTTTCTAGCTGTAGCGGTGGGGCCATAGTGGGTAATGACGTTTGCCCTGGGTTGCTTTTCTTAGCGCTTAGATCAGCGATTGATGCCTGCAGTCACCTAATTGTTTTTCCCTCATTGGTCCCTTACGCTCACCCACCCAGCCTTGCGGTATCATAATATCAGGGGAACACCATTGTGCTTATTTTGTGCTACATGGTTTACACAGTAGAGTGGCGGCAGTCGCCGACAGCGAGTTAGGCCCGTTGCCAGCTGACCGCTTGGCCTGTTGCACTGGGTGCAGCGGCAATTTTGCTGAACTATTATCAGCGAACGAAGGCACCTCTACACATTGTTCTTTTCAGTCCCTTGCCGGTTACGTTTTCTGGTGGATTTCCTTTAAAAATAGTCAAATCCTCTAACGGCTGTCGTGTTGGACTGACCTAGACATCACGGGCCGATCCAAGAGAGTGAGACGGTGCCCCAAGGGGTCAATCCACTGCCAGCCTTGTACTAGTAGCCTTGTAGCGGCAACGGCGACGAAGCTATCACCAGCGATGACTACGCGAACAAGACGGAGGCAAGCAGGACAAGACACATGGCTACAGCAAAAGACACTGAGCATCACATTGTATCCACGACAGCAAGCAGCAGCGCATCGTGGCGAGATGCTTCGAGAAACAGAACAGTATACTAACACAATGGTTGTCGATAGCTAGTGCGTTAGTCGGTGGGGCTGATCAGCTAAATCCCAGATAACAAAAGGAAAACAACCCCGTTTCGCGCTGCTGATTCGGCTGATTACACTGGTCTATTACAATTTATTGACAATGACGAGAACGGCAATAACGAAGACGTCGAAGGCAGTTATCATCACGTTGATGATAACAACGCCACTCATTGCTACTGGTGACATCCGGATGAAACGAGGGAATTTCTATGGTCATGGGTATCGTTTGACTTCTGTAATCACCGGTAACGTTCGTTTTTAGTTGAGAGACAAGGCGCCCCATAAAGTTTTGGCCGCGAGAAAAACAAGCGGTTGCTGATTCTTTACGCTCTCTTTACACCGATCCGTTTTTTGTCGTCAACGGTGGCGCTGTTGCGTGTACGTGTTTCTTGCCCAGGATATATATATATATATGTATGTCTATGCAATGGCGAGATCTTGTAAGGGACCAATCAGAGTAAGGCAGGGGTGCCGTTAGAGTTGAGAGAGGTCGAAGATGAAACTGAAGGAATGGGGGCCACTGCTTTTAGAGGCCACATACAGAGGACGAGCAAATGAACGAGAGGCGGCGTTCCGCTGCTTTGCAGGGCTGCTCCAAAGAGCGTTCCACACGAGGTAGAAGTAGTCGGATAGGAATAGAATAAAATTGACTGGAGTTACTTCGCTGACAAAATACCGACATCACAAAAGGTGTCGTCAGTGGCGGCTATGGTAGCAGGACGGGCTACGAGATACCTTCTTAAAGACGCGGGCACTAGTTCGTTAGACGCTCATTTCTTCTCGGGGAGCCCCTGTGTCTGTCGGGTTAGGAGAACTCATCGGAAAAACTCCTACCAGAGACGGGTCTAGCTGGAAAAAGGCAGGACACAACTGGGAGAAAGGAGGCAACAAGCGGTTGGTTGGCCAGTCACGTTCTCTTTTTGTTTCGTCGCGAGCAGCAGTGGTAACAGTAGCGACGGTGAATTCCGCGATGCCGCTAGAGCGGGGAAATGAACACACTGTCGTTGTCGTCGATTCGAAGTGAATTGTGGTGAAAGGCCATTTGGAGCAGTGCTGGTGACGGCGATGTTCATGGCTAGTTTCTAAACGTTGAGAGTGAATGAGAGGGTATGGCAAATTAGGGTGGCAGGATGGATATGGGGTTGGATAAGGCAAGAACAAGAGCGTATGGACTTGAGAAGATAACGAAGCTGGACTGACAAAGGTGAGGATGCGTGACTAGACGAGACCAGCAGGTGAACATCGCATCTCAGCAGCAGCAGTAGCTACGAGAATCGGCGGTCGTGGATGTAGCCTATGGGTACCAAAATTCAAATCGCTCAGTCATTCGAATACGAGAAGTTTAAACTCTTGGTATGCGGTTAGCTTGTACCCGTTTTCCATTCTCATTTCGCAGGGCCTGTTTACAGCCTCGCTGGCGGTAGTCCTGTCGAGTCGGCTGAGCATGTCTGAAGCGGTGATCTGCTGCATTACGTCACCAGAAAGTGTACACAAATAATGAGCTGTTACTTATTACTAGTACTTGCTCATGGCGGCTTTTCTGCTATAGAGGGCCAGCGGCCGGTCATTCGTCAAAGGGAATACCGCAGGAAAATTAGATGCTAAGAAAGGAACGCGGGTGATGTCTAGCAGTATCATCGTAAGTCGACGGGCTCATCAGGCGACGGATCGCTGAAGGTCCCTTCTCGACCTTTTCCGTTCCTTCTATTCCTCGCGATCTTTTTTCTTATGGCTGCTTAGGGCCGCGAAAAGGGTCTACTCTTCACCGCTGGTTTAAAATGTTACATAGGACCGGCTACCCTTTGGCCGCTGAGTACGCACTGGACTAGCCATAGTCGTCTATGTGTTACATACATATCTGTGTATAGTACACAATGTATATGTACACAATCTTGTTTGTGGTACGGTTTTCAGCTGGAAAACACTATATAATAGCGACCGCCTCGTCTGGGCCGCCAACTGAGCTTGTGAACATAGACAAAGCGTCCCCATCATAATTCCGTAACCAAGCAACTATGATCCCCACATTTGCCCCATCTTCCCTTTCGTCAGCCTCTGTTTCCTCTTTCGCTCTCATCTCGTCACTTTCTAACTCTAACCCGACAGCACAAGCCCTTAAGGTTCTCTCATAGCGGTACGGATCAGAGTGCGAGTCTGAAAAAGGGCAGCAGAAGGACGAAAAAAAGGAGGCAATAGACACCGAGTCTCGAGTGGCCAGAGTGTTCTTGTCGTCGTATGTAGAACGCAGGGTCACGGTGGGGGGTCTAGACTGGAGGTCAAATCATACGGAACTATGAGGGACAAAATAGGTGATCGGAGTCACGGCTCGCTAGCAGTCTCTTGCGGGCTTAGCGCCGTCGATTATCCAGCTACTGGCCTGTCTTCTCCGTACAGGTCGAAGTTGCCTGTCTTGAAAAGAGCCTCGCCTAGGCTTCTCAAATCAGTCAAAGTAAGCACTACCAGCACCCAGTAGCATCGTTGCCTTCGCCATTATTGACTCAGTTGCTAGTTGCTGCCAATGAGATCACCGTGTGCTAACACACGCATCGCTTCTTTCTATCCTCGCTACTTGTGTGCTGTTGCTCATGTTGTTTCGCGGCAGTGGCAGCGCCTGCGGCAGCAATAGAACTAGTGACCACTGCGATGACAGCAGCAACAGCAGCAGGAACAACAACGATAATAACGACCACAGCGAACAGCTGCCATTGTTAGCGGTTTCGACTGGCAACGGCCAATTGGCCGAGCTACGCTTTTGCAAGCATTGTGTGGCATGGCATAGTGGCCGCTGGTTCAGTCAAAGCTGGCTTTCGAACCCCTAACGTTTCCTAACCTGGCCTCTATGCCCCGTTTTACCACTAGTCCCTATTTCCCCCACCGCCTTCGAGTCAGTCCTCAGATTGCTGCTACTCGTAGGAGGGTCTTTCAAATTCCTCATGGCTAGCGAAGTCTTAGCCATGGAAGCAGTCGGGGCAGGCTCGCAGACTGGATGGGTCCGGGCCGAACTGGCCCGACCAACCGACCCAGCACTGAGTGCGAGAGATTCGGCGACGACTACACGATGAGGACATACTTTGTTTTTACAGAGAGGGGCGAAAGACGAAACGAGAAATAGATCGAGACAACGAGTCACAGAGCAACCATAGTCTGGTGACGACCTTGCGATGCGCTTTGAATGGTCTACGACCACGACAGAGGCAATTGTACAGCGGCAGCGGTGGCAAGTAGGACATTTTACTGCGACCAAGGCCGAGACGGCTCCCGATTGCAGGTCCTTGCAGGACCCCTGAATGGACCCTTGCCACTTCCCCTTTCTCGGCTGCCTCCCGCGCCGCAGTTGTGATTTGAGTCAACCGCCACTGCTGCCGCTGTTGACTGCAGGACCAGTAGCTAGTACCAGCGCCGCAATAGTCGCCGTGGGTCGTCACCACGGTCGTTGCAGCGGCTATGCCACTATCCCCTTACTGCCCTTATTCGATACCCCACTACAGTTGGTCTGGCAGGTGGCCCGCAAGCGAAATGGACCACTGACCGGTGTGGTGATAAAAGTGAATGACGGTTGGGTCGGCAGAGAACGCCGCTGCCGACAGAGTAAAGGCGCTCTAAAGTCGAGCGATAACGGGGCATGCCGCTCAGGGATGAGAAACTGAGTGCAGGTAGCTAGCACCGGCGGTGGCCTGCTGGGGGCAAACGATTGAGAAAAGTGGGATAGCTTAGCAGTACCAGCACTTGAAGGGAACGCGTTTTGCTTCGCAAACTGCTTCTTCCACCTTTTACTCCTCTCTAGCCCATAGCTTTGTTTGCTGTTGTTCATAAGAAAGACTATTTTAGAGGAACAAAGTAAAAGCTAAAATAAGGTCAGTAGAAATAGTGAAGCAGCGTAAGGTAAAGAACAAGTAAAGAAGCACCATCATAAAAAATAACTCTCCTGACGAGTGCTTTTACAGCTGCTGCTGGCAGAATTTGTCATCGCGTTATATTTTGGACAACATCATCGTATAGCAATGTCCAAATTAAAAAAAAATATCATAGAGTGTAGAAATGAACGTTCGAGAAGGTCCTTTTGTCGCAAAGGTTTCCGTCACGAGAGATTATCATTGCGCCAACGCTATAAAAAGAGAACAGCTTTATATGGCTCAATAACCACCGAATAGGTACTTAGAACGATATGGAAGCGGGAAATACTGTATATATAGAGCCTGACCGCGTACGGATATTACACCAACCAGGTAGCGCGACGGAAGCGATACTTACGCGATTAGAAGTTTGAAGGATATCGCGGATTGAAAATTAGCCAAGTAAATGACCGAACCAATCGAACGGGGTTGTTTCCAGCAACAAAGTGCTATACACTCATCGTGGTAGTCGTCGAAAAGCCCTGTACGACGTGCAGTATCAACGATGTACAATTGTTATATTCCGGATTCACACGGCCTCAGATTATGTCGCTCCTGGCTTTCTAGGGGAGAATCTCGTGCTACATTGGCGCGTCCGTAATGAACTTTTTACGTCTCCCTTACATCTTCAACACGTAAAGGCGTGCGTCTACCTTAATGAAAACAAACGTGAAAGATGCCGCGCTTGTTACAGCATATAAATTGAATTAAAAAGCCTTTTTGCCTATTGCGTGTGTGATATGACGTGTGGGAGCTGCGAAGTGAAGTTTCGACAACCCACAACAGTGGTAATCAAACCTATAAAATCTTACCCCATGATAGGCCAGGCAAATACGCAGTGTTAGAAAAGAACAATTTCTTAGCTAATGTATGACCTAACTTTCGTTGGAAGGAGTACTGGCTGGCAGGCGTGTACAAGGGCCGTATCCCGCTAGCAGACCCTTGCCTCTGGCCAAACGCAGCTTTCTCGTATTACTCTCGAACGGTATGAGTACCTAATAGGGGACACTATTATACCGCGGCCCCTCAATGTCGCGGTTTCGACAGCAGTTCTCCTGAGTGTGAAATAAGTTCTTGATAGGATTCATTTTACTTTTTATGCCTATCACTTCGTCTAGTCATCCATTGTATATCGATTTGCGATTAGTTAAAACATGGCTAGTGCGATGAAAGTGTGTACCCCGACGGCAGTGATAACGCTGCGGTTGTTTCACGGCAAATGCAGCGTGGAACGGTTGATAGCGAAGAGGAAATCCCGAGTTGGGTGGGAAGTTTTGCAGTAACAGCAGCAGTAGTAGACCGACCGTATACATATTAGGCTAGCCAATCACAACCTAAGGTTAACAAACCGTTTTGATTCTGAAGACGCAGAATCTGGTGTAACATACGAAGAGATTTCTGCTAGTTCTTGGAAGGCGACGGTTAGATCGAAATGAAAGCTAGTCTTAGAAGCAGCTCTATTGACTACTGCAATTGGAACAGCATGATTGATATCATGTTCGATAACAACAACAACAACAACAGTAAAACGAGAAAAACAAACAGCTGGAGCAGTGGCAGCAACGACGGCTCCTGTTTCCGCCGTCACAAACGTTCCTTTCGTGTCCTGCTTCTATTTGTTCTTCACTTTCGAATGTCACCACAATAACAGCCACTACTACTACTACTACTACTACTACTACTACTACTGCTACTACTACTACTATTACTACTAGTACAAGGCCATTCTTTTGCGCCACACGCGCACCCTATGTCCTACCTTTCCGTCGAGGTCGTTAACGGCGAAACGAGGCGAGACTCCAAACCACGTCTGCTCCTCGCGAATGACACCGATTACAGAGCCGGGAGGTGCCTCAATTCGCGTTTCCTGCTTTGCGTTGCAGCCGCGGAAGCATCGTCGTTGTAACAGCGGTCGGTTATGCAGATGTAGTTCGATATTGGCAAATGTGATCGACAATCCAACATGACGAGAAACGAACGCAGACACAAAATGGAAAATAAAGGCAGAGGTAGAGAGAGAAAAAGCATGAGGCAGTGAGTAAAGTGGAACGCAACGAAGGGATTGAAATAGATATCGATATCGAGTCGGAAGTCGACAATCAAATAGATCAGCGTTATAGAGGAACTGGCGACAAATTACGACAAATATCGCAGGAATCGTCTGAGTATTATCATGCAGCCAAAACTGTGATTACAGTAACTAGACAACAGCCGAACTGCAGCTGCGGCCATTGAAAGCCGACAGAGGCGGCAGCCAGCGTGAACAATGCTGCCGTGCATCACTCGTTGTTTCATTACGTCTGCACAATCGTAGCTTCCGGGTCAAGCGTCTCCTACACGGCTTCGGGCTTTTACTATTGAGAGATTAGGCGACGCCGACGAATTGAAATAGGTAGAGGTCGATACTTTGTACAGCCGTAGCGATTTAGTCGAAAAGCGGGGTATTTCCCTGCTACGAAAGGTTCGAGCTTCTACCGTCGGCAAAGGGACGCTAGTAGCCTCTACTAAGAAAGCAAATATTCTATCTTGAAGGGTAGGCGTAACGGAACTACGACCCCCGACGCTTCCATCTACAGTCTGGTTTCTACCGCTGTGCCGTTAGTTGTCGAGCTGCTAACAGAGACAGCGTCGTTGGTGTCGGCAATCTGGGATCCGGAGAGCAGATGGGGTCAAAGCAGGTCTGCTGCAGCCGCATAAACATATACCCCTTGATTCACGGCTTTCCGAACGGTGGACTCTTCCTCCGAAGGAGCTAGTTCCACGTGCAAGCGCCAATGGCTTAATGGGTCGATAGGAGAGTACAATGAGCAGGATAGTACGTCAGAAATGGTTTGAAAGCACAAGAAAGAGCGAATCACGACGTAGAGAAAATATTTTGTGTGGCTTCAAGTTATGTCGGTAACGTTAGTAGCTGTGCTAATGGTTCAGTAGTCTTCTAAATATACGTGTTACCAGACGCAACGAAAAATACAGTTAACATATGCCTCGGGTAAATAAGCCGAGAGCGGGGTGAACCGGAAGAGGAAGAACCGAGCGTCGATGTAAAAAGCAACGGCAACCACAAGTACACGCCACCCGAATGACTTAACGAACGAATGAACAACGGGCAGACGCCACTTGAGCGTCAACAGCAAGCGCATACCGCGCTGATGACTAAGATCGGGCCGTTGCTGTACCGTCAGTGGCAACAAAGTATTAGATGCGGCGCGGAAAGCAAAGCCATTGGCAGAGGCATGAAGAAGTCATGGAAGAAATCCTCTGCTTCGCTTTAAACCCTACCTCAACTATGACAAGATGGAGAAGAATGACGGCACGAACGGGTAGTCGCTTCACTGCAGATTTTTCTCACGAGAAAACGACGAGAAGAAACTCGTAACCGTCGTTGTCGTCAACGAAGAGCATCAATTACTGTTACTACTTTGAAGGAAGAGGCCAATGTCCGCGGCGCTGGTTACGCCAAGACGGGCATCGCTTAACCTAGTGCCTGTTGTGATTAAACTGCGCTAAGGGTACACGTTCCGAGCGAAGGTCGGCAAACGTGAAACAGCGTTTCTTTACGCCCCTTCTGTTACGGCAGTGTGGTTTACATACGTAGGCGCAGGAGGCAGTCCGCCAACAAAAAAAAATGGTAGGCACCATCAGTCTCCTTATTCCTTCATTCGTTTACTAGCTCCTGAACTGCAGAAACAGCTTCGTGCAGCAACACGGCAGGCGTAGCCGAGGCAGGCAGGCCAACGCAATATAGGTCAACAAAACAGCCTATTGTGCCATATAACAACGAATCTGTTGTCGCGGTATTGGCAGCAACGTAAAAGCTTCTCTGCATGAGAGAAAGGCAGGCGTTAGCTTATAAAGTTGAATCAAAACAATGCAAGACAAGAGGACCGGGGGTGCAGAAGCTAAGTGGAAACAATTCGCATTCGAAGCTCTGCATCGTTTGTGGTTTTGTTGGCGCCTGTATAACAAACGTCGGTACATGTCTTGCCAACGCCATTAAGACTACTAGCACTACTACCACAACTACTGCAACTACCGCTACCTAACACGACTGTGGTTCCTGCCATAATGCAGAGTAATACAGATGTAGCATGCTGCTCCCGTTTCGTAAACAGCTACACGTTCAGCCACCGACGCAGGCCCTGGTAGCGTGTTCGCTGCGGCTGCCGTCATCTCTGTAGGTCACATAAGGAGTGATCGTCTAACTCTCAAACGCGCAGACCCGATCACACGTAGTCCGAGCGATGCGTACGTCCACAAGCACGCACGCCACAGTAAAAACGCGAATGTACCGGTTCACCGACAGGCTCTCGACGTGTGCCAGACTGCGTGCTAACGCGAGCGTGGTGGCGGGCTAGTCGTCCCTTGCCACCCTCATTCCCGCTAGGCGCAAGCCCGCCTGCCTTCGTCGAGCAGATCTCGAGTAAGAAGAGGGAAGAAAAAGCGAAAGAGCTTTCTGGAATTGAATCAAGGTTGAGGTCGAGGAACAACGGCGGACAGCCGACATCGGCTTGGGGTAGTACCAGTAACACGCCTTTCCGTCGCGATTTCGCAGTTCGAGCGGCCATTACAGTGGCGATGCCACTGCCAGCATCGTTGAGCCTCTTTGCCGACTGCATAGAAGAGTTCAGGGAAGGGGGGGGAGGGGGCAACCGATACGGTGACAGGCCGCGGATAACGAGCCAAAGACACTCAACGCAAAGGGAAGCAGGGAGATTGAAACGGGACAAAATACAGAGATAAAGAGAGAGAGGGGGGAGGAGAGAGCGTTGCACAAGGGGCAACAACCAAGAGCAAACGCTACTATTCGTCGACGGCCAACGAAGGGGAAAGATTACGCTAACTTAGGACAAGAGATTGATGATAGAAAGAAAGATCTATGATGTTTCTCCATGTGTATGAATTATTCAGCCCGTGCGTATCTGTACCGTTACCATGTTTCGGCTTTTGCTGCTGCTAAGACTGCTATCAGGTTCTCCTTACGCTGTCTGCTTCGATCTTGTCTTATTCCGTCGTAGCTATACGGTCGACGTTGTAGCGCTCTGCAGAAGCCATTACGGTGGCGTCAAACGCTGAGCTGGATTTCACCGGCAGGTGGACATGCAAGCAAGCAGAAGATTGTAAGCGATGTCTTGACGATCATATAAAAGTAATGGGCTATGCTAAGTCGGGTTGCCGGCCGGATATTAGTCGAGCCGAGGGGAGCGAGGTTGTGCATCACTCGTCACCAGTGGCATTGAAACGTAACGCACAGGACACGGGAAACTGCGCGCTAAAAAACAACGAGCTCGATGGTAAGACTAAGATTTGGAACCATCCATAGTTTTAAGGTAGTGGATTGTAGGCGTGCTGCCAGGGTCATAGAAAGTATCGGCTGTTTCTAAGGATTTAAATTATTCCTAAAGAGCCAACCAACCGCCTGAACAGGTAATGCTTCGGTTTAGTGAAAGCGAAGAACAATACATATACGTCTCGTTTTCTATTTTGTTTTCCATGCACATTTACATTGAGGAGCTTCTAGATAGGTTGAAGTATACAACAGCAGCATCCGTGTGGTTTGCAAAGCGCGACTTCACAGTCCACTGAATGAGGATACGAATACACAAGCTTATAGGAGATAGTGTCATGAACATCTAGCGCATGACGTTCGCTAGAGTGACGCAAAACTGTTGTTTGAATCCGTGCTTGACCTTGAACAGCAAAACTCGTCCCTTGGCCTCGTGGCCTGTTCCCACTTTTAGCCCAACTCGGTTCAAGGGTCCGTATCAAATTCACAACAGGAGTAAAAGCACATACGGCCTTCATTGACATGCGCCCAATATACATAGGATGTAAAGGAAAAATGGTTTTGGCGAGGGTCCGCTCTGACTATTTTTTATGGCCTAGTTTCTCATTAATTTTCGCTGTATGTTCTATTTATCACCTCCCCTCAACAAGCTACAGAATACATTATAGCAGTAAGGGCATGTAGCAACGTGTTCAGGCCAGCCGAGTTCCGAAGTGACCGGAGGTAGATTTAAATGAAAAAATCACGGGAGTCGCTCTGAGCACAGCAACTTCGAAGTAAAATTCCTATTCATTGACGGCTCAAGTCATGATTTCGTGAGACGAACCCGAAGTATATCGAACCGCACAAAACTGCGGGTTACGATAAGAAAGCGCTATATTCAATTTTTTTTCTTCTCTACATTCGTTCTAATACAACGACTACACTTCGTAGCCAACAGCTGCTAACCAGTGTTGTGGCGCGCATCGGAATACGCAAAGCGCAGAAGGGAAGTGCTTTTGGGAACGTTTCCTTAACGAACAACGGCGCAGAAGGGCAATATATGTGGGCAATGACGCGGGAGTGTCTGGCCCGTCGGTGCAACCGTTTAGGCTCTATCAGTAAGCACCACCACCGCCATTACTAGCAACACGGTAAACGGAATGGCGACCGACCGAACGCCTGCCCGCCCGCGCGTTCTCGGGACCGTAAGTATAGAAACAGAAGGCTCTCTTGATGGGCTACTAACAACAGCAGTTTCAGTTATGGCTGCCAAGAAACAAGGCCGAGTACAGACTGGCCATTCACGATGATGCCGTTGGTCCGCTTTGAGTGTAACAAGTAATAGGAAGCTTATGTTCGGTTCTGGTGTAGCCTTAAAGCGTCTGCGAAAGGGAGCATTAACAATTCTGCGGCTACGACCGTTTCTGTCGTTTCGCTGTTAGTGGAACTATCCCCCCCCCCAAAGCTGATCAGCTGCCACTACAGTTGTATTGTGCTATCATTTCGGAAATAGAAAAAATGTGATGGACAAGATGAGGAAGTAGAAGGCGTTTGCCCGCTACTGGCTAAAGATTCAAAGGCTGCCGAAACGTTAGTTTCAGCAGCGGCGGTAGCGAGTGTGTTCATGGTCACCAACAGTCAACACTGGCCGGCTACATTTTAGCGGGGACTAGGCCGTTAATGGGCCAACTAATACACTGGGAAAGGCACAGAGTAAGACGATAAGCCACAAGAGAGCGAGCTTCCGTGCTCTGCTACTGTTCTCATCGCAGCCTTCGCAGCAAACTGCTGTAGAAAGAAGATGCAAGGGGAGGCAAAACGAAACGGGTGCAGAATCAGGAGAGGAGGAGCAAATGTTCACGCCTCGAGATCTCTTCCTTTACTTCAGCTCTGTTCAGATCGTTTCCTACTCTTCAGCTCCTTCTCGTTTTTGTGGATGCCAGTCATTTGTAGTCCGTTGATCGTTCGGTGGATGTTGGCCTGCATGAAGCAAGGGAATCGCTGCTGTTCGGTGTCCTCCCTATTCGCAGCCATGATGGTGGGTGCGGCTGCTGCCGCCCCCGTTGGCGTCGCCTTCTTACGATTACTTCGCTTCGCCCTAATACCTCATTTCCGCTATTATGTCTACTACTACTGGCACGCTCGCTTAGCGCTGACGCCTCGTCATCTGGCCTACACCAACTAGAGTAACGTCAAAGCGATCAACTGAGTCTAGTTCGACCGTTTTTTTTTTCTTATTGTCTTCTACTCACGGTGACAGTTCGGGCAAATTAGCAAAACGAAAGAAAGAGAAGGATCGGAGAGAAAGCAGAAAAGGTTAGGGGGTGGTCAGTGGTCGGGCGCAGTTTGGTGAAAAAAGGTGAAAAGTGCTAAATGAACGGCCGTTGATTGAGAAGATTGGAGGGATTGGGACGACTCGGCGAGTTCTCATAGAAGTTCGCGACAGCCGCAAAACTGCGCATTGATCTCAGCAAGCGAGGCTGTAAACCGGCGAGCGGCAAAGCAGGATTTCTAAGGACACAAGAAAAACGAACTTGAAGATGACCTTTGTCGCAGTAATAATGCTGCTGGTGACATTGGCCGCTTTCGACCATCATGCTTCATAAAATAAGTTAACAGCAATCAGTGGATCACTGCCATTGGCCGTAAGGTCATCGACAGTGGTTCGACAAATGAAAAAAGAAAATTTAAAGGAGTTGGCACTATGCTGAGCGCTTTTGCTGCGGCCTGCTTAGCCACCGCTGCCGCCTCTTCTGTCATCTGTGTCGCTCTGTTCGTGGCATCGATGACGTAGGCAAGGAGAAAGGCCGTCGACGATCAACGAATCAGCGGAACAGATCGGTGGCCATGCCTCGATGCTGCCGTTATCGTTAGTCATCGGCTGATAGTCGAGATGACCCCTAGTTAGCCCGCAACGAAAGCTCCGGTAGTCCCGGCGATAGAAGCTACCTACTCTGATTACTGCTAGGGAGTCGTTCCTAGTAAAAAGTTAGCTCCTGTGCCCCGTCAAGACAGACTAGGAGTAGAACAGAGACAAAGTGGACAAAATATACGTAGACGGTTGACGAGCACCAAACCCTCTAATCATAAGGTGAACCAGCCTACCCGACTGTGTGCCCGACAAAATGCAGCAGACAAAGGAGAATGATCTGCCGTAAAAGAAACCGGGTTCTATAGGCTTGGCCAAAGTGACAGAGGTAGCTGGCGCATGGTTGATCTACCTTTCATACAGGTTTGAAAGGGCAAACTGAACAACGGAAAACAGAAGACAAAAGGGAGGAGTCCATAAAAAGACGTGCTAATATAAGAATTTCAAAGTAAATGCACTTTTTTTTATCTCTCATTGCCATTTTGCCGCAGCTTGCAGCAAATGCGCGTCAAGCAAGACTTCGTCCATCGTCGTTAAGAGTTATTCGAAGCTCGAACTGATAGAGGTGGCCCCATCGACGAAACGTCGTGGGGAAATCGGATGATGGGTGAAAGAGTGAAAGTGACTTAGTTAAGGAGAGGGAGCAAAGACAGCGCTATGATGAGACCGAGGCTGTGGGTGAAAAGCAATACCAGCCATCATTGACTTGATCTCACCGATGCCAATAGCTAACACTGGCAGCCACTGTAGAACGTTAGACTAGGTAGAGATTACCGCCGGAGACTGAATCGTCTCTGGTCGAACTGATGCAGCGAATGCTACCATTGGTTCTGGTGTTGTTATTGCCTAGAAATGGAACAGTGTGGGCATGAGAAGGATGGATAAACAGTAAACCTTCTCATCGTTGCTATGGCCGACTGCTGCTAGCCCCACTACCCTGCGTCGGATTAAGCGTCGAAAGAGAAAAGCTGTAGAACGGTGGTCTGCAATTGGTGGATGCAAGATTGCTAAAGCTGAGCAGAGAAGCAGATAAACAGACCGAGGGTAATTGGGATAGGGCTGGTTGGCTTTGCTGCCAGTGAGGCTAGAAGTGCGGAAGTAATGTACGGGAGTAAAAGGTCAGGCAGGGATCGTTCTTCAGTTTGGCAGGGGCGATGGCGCTGGTGGTGGGGCTAGTCGTGATGGCGGTGCTGCTGTGAACACGCGTTTGTCGTGGATATAAAAGCTGCAGTAGCAACAACACATCATACAGTACGAGAAAGTTAAGGGAATGCATAGAAGAAGGCTCAGTCTTCATATACGAAAAGGTAATTGTGACGGCGACGACCGCGGGGTCGGGGGACGGTACGAAAGTCGACAGCAATCGTCACTTGCTCATCGACTAGCGCAGTATTGGACATTGCCCTGCGAAAACCTCCTTGTACCTTATGCTAACTTCACATAGCTCACGTCCTGCACGAAATCGGTAAGTGATACTGATCAAAACGTTGGGCTCGTTGTTACTGCCGCTGTCATTAAAGCACGCAGCACTAACAACAGCAATTCTGCCTATAATTATAGCGGCCTTATCCTTACTTGCTATCGTAGTGCCGTTTACTACTCGTTAATGGCGAGAGCAGGACAGTGCCGATTGCTGTTGCTGCTGCTCCTAAGACACTAGTGCAGCTGCAGCAGCAGAAACGCCATTACGGTGATGCCGCGTAGTTAGCGGTTTCCTGTTATGGCCGCGTCCTACTTGCTGTTCTACATACCCTTCGCAACTACTGCTGCTTGGTCGCGATAAACTGATGACAGCCATCGGGACGTATTGGACCCTGCGCGCCTCGACTCGATTGCCGCCAAGGTTTGCGCAAATCGTGATGGACCTCTCGGCCGCCGCCGCCCTGGACGCTGCTAGTGACTAAAAAGAGTTAACGGTAGGGAACGGAGCCTCTTGGTTTCCGCATCGCCCAGATCGCATACGATGTGGCAGCCCGTAATGAGGCAGGCTTCGGAGCAGGAGGCAGCGGGCAGTACAGTTTTGGGGAGAGGAATAATGGGAAATAGATGGGAGCATATGGGGTTCAGAGGGTTTGGAGCCGGCAAATGAAGGGAACAACGAATCAGGAGTAAGTCAACAGCTCCAACAGCGGGAGTGACGACGAATGGCTGACGGCGATGGCTGGACTTTTCGGGGTGTGAAGGGATATGATTCAATTTATCTCGTCGGTCGCCACTACCAAGCCTTCGAGTCGTCGTGAAATCTAGCTGCCTGCTGCTGTCGCTTTTGTATTTGGCCAGTAGCAACTACGAGTGGCAGCAGCTAAAGCTCACAGTGCTAGAGACGCAAAAGCGGGCAATACAGGAGACCAAAGCCAAAGGAAGCAAGTAAGTCAACCAACATGCGAGGATCTGCCACTAGCATGACGGAGATTCTCCGAAGGACTCTACTAATAACGCCGACGGCAACGATCATTCCACCATGGCTACTGTAATGGCCTAGTGACGATTCGGCACTACCCCAAACCCCTCGAAAAAGTATTCGTAACGACACAGCATAACGAAAAGTTCGGCGGCCTATCGGATAGAGGTGGACAGACTCTCGTGGGTCCCTGCTAACGACAAGAAGCGGCTAAGGATGTCGTTGAGGTTTTTACTGCAGCAGTGCCTAGCTAGATATATACACGTAACGACAATGAGGCTCGTCATGCGGGAGTCAATGTTTCCGTTATGTAAAGGCCAACACAGGCGCCCATTCTCGTATACAAAAGCATTGCATCTGCTGGCAGTAGCGATTTTCAACTAGAATCAGGCGGCCAGAGAGAATCAGTGTAGCACCCGCAGACCATCGGTATCAAGCAGGCAATAGGTGGAATAGTTAATCTATTAGGGACCAGAGTTTGTACCTGTGTACAGCTCCTTATGAAGCTGGTGAAGTAGCAACAGTATCATTTATTAACAGTTCTGCACTGTATAATGTCCAACGTAAAGTGATCGAGTACTTCAGTAGAAGTAAAATTATATAGCCATAGTTGTAATGGAAGTTGGCGAACAGCAATTCGCAACGAAGTCTGCACCAGTGGCGGCCACGGCCACCGTCGCCGCCTCAGTCGGCCCATTAGCCGCGTACGACAACAACTACAATGACCGCTACTACTATTACCGTTACTACCAATTGGTACTAATGAGACTATGAATATAATCGATGACAAGAAAGGTCATTGCGTTAGCGCACTTATGACGTTATATATAAAATGAGACAGTGAGAGAGAGCAGGTAAGTAGTGAGGAGGGACCGCGCGTAAGGGACAGAGCAGTCAGCTGGATACAACAGTAACTGCTAGCTCGGTTATGACAACCAGCTTCTGCAATTTCT
Organism: Varroa destructor; assembly: GCF_002443255.2. NCBI lineage: Eukaryota > Metazoa > Arthropoda > Arachnida > Mesostigmata > Varroidae > Varroa > Varroa destructor. The sequence goes on from NW_019211457.1 coordinate 42,786,059, forward strand.
CACCTTAGTAGTTTATTATATTAAGTGATCGTGCGATGAAAATCGTGCAGTAGACTTGCGTCACTCATTGCAACGGCATTTGGGAAACTGGAAGGAGTATTTTAAGAGTTTGAGGGAATCAGAAAGAAGGGGCTCGGCGGTAAGATACTCGCAAAAGCGCTTAGGGGAGAACTTGACTCTTGGAGTTCCAACTGTTCTCTGTTATGGGGGAATCAGTAAACTAGCAAACGATCGGGCGGGCGGGCGGGCGGGCGGGCGGACGGACGAACCAAGGGATAAGTGCACCAATGTTTGTCGGTCGGTCGTGTTTGGCCGACAATTCGCCTATTTCCAGCCTTCGCGGCTCCTTACGCAGGCGTCGACATTGCAGAACGTGCACTGGTAGCATACATTATTTGTATAGTACTAAGATCATCCGAAAGGACAGCGAGTGTCATTTTTATACACAACTATCTATTAATCTAGTTATTAGATAGATACGTGATGCTGCTTGTAGTGGCTCTGACTGTGCTGAAGTATGACAGTGGCACGACGGCCGCTATAGATATGAATTTAAAGACATCGATGCCGAAGGTACGGGAAACAACCGACGCTTGGAAGTGTTATTTAGTACAACAGTAAGCCAGCGTCTACTTAATGCGCCCGGAAGTAGTTAAGTACCTAGCACAGAAAACTGTAGGGATGAGCTTAAATAAAAAAAATGCCGTATTTTTTTCCAATCAATTTTTTACAATTGATACTTAAGCCTAAGCCATTCCATTAGACAGTTAGCCTCTTCCAGAATGAAACAGTGTGTCAGAGCAGGGACTCAAATATAGACCGCCACGTCTTCCTAAATTTCGCAGGCAAACGTGTTACCCATATATATATATATATATATATATATATATATATATATGTAAGCGGTTCAGTGGTGTCTAATCGAAACTTAAAAATGTGTTCCACTCTGAGTTTTGATCTAAATGGCGTGGGACACAAAAGAGTCGCTTATACAAGCAGAGATGCACTTCGCGCCCTGCAAAAGCTGAATCTGTTTTGGAAAAAAGATGCTAAAGCAGGCGTTGGGAATTTATTAGACTGATGGTTTTATTTTACGCAGAAACGCCCACCGCCAGCGGCCGTATGAGCAGCAGCGGCGGCTGTGGCATGCGAAGAGTGACATGAATAACATTTGACGGACGGTGGACGTTGCAAGGACGCCATAAGGCAGCAGGCTGAAAACTCCAAATGCCTGAGGACTGACTGTCCTTTGGAATAAATTTTTCTTTTCCAGTTTTTTCTCGCTTTTGCTTTTCGAGAAAACGACCGAAGAAGAAGAAGAAGAATAAAATTGAGACAAGTCCGCGAGATGACCTATTGAGAGAGAGGCCACCCTATCCCACAACAGCTAATGCCATGCTCGCCAAGCGTTTTCTTTTGACGAAAGAAAGTAGAGAATGGAGATTGGTCAAGATTGGCCTAGTCGTTGGATGGCACTGGATGGGATCACAACCGTTTTCACTTTGTCGCACATTAATGCTTAAAGGAAACTCTGCTAACAAAGAAAAGGCATAGGCGACAGATATAATGGACTGAAAGAAGTTTATGACCAGCGGGAAAGGATTATGTATGATGTTGTGATCTGTTCTGAAGAACGGAGAAATTCAGAAAGATTCGAGAACATCAGCACTGAGGAAATGCGGAAGACCGCAAACTGCTTCCGACCATTCTCTGTCTAAATACAATGGAATCGATACCGACACAGCAACCGGTAAGTGGGTAGCCAACTGGTTGGATGACCCTTGAGAACTGAACTCTGGAAGAGTGCTGACACTTTGAGATGTTGCCGAAGACAAACCCCTCGTAGCAACGCATTAGATATCGGTCACTTGGCTGTTGGTCATCGACTGTTAACAAGCTTGTGAGACTAGCGTACTGCTTATAGGCAAAGCAAAGAAATACAGTATAGACGAGGAGGCGCCATCCGTCATCGTCGCCGACCTTATATTGAGTCGTTCATGAACGCATCAACCTACCACTGCTGCGCCAAAATTTCTGCTAACGAGTTGGAAAAGAACAACATATTTGTGCCTCAAAACAATTTGCTTTTGTTACAATGTTACACTTTGTTGCATTTTTTTCAACTATTCTATTTCGATAGGATTAACTTAGCCGAAATGACTTATTAAATAGCTTGATTTGTTACTAGTACTAACTAGGCTTTATTTATTTTAACTGTAATAGCAAGCCTCCGTTGGGTCGCGGTAGGCTACAGACCAACTATCGCAGAAGCTGGTTGACTTCAAGCTTCAATCCGTGGTCGCCTGTCTCTTTGCCAATGTCCATTGCGTAAGACGGTCTTCGTCCCCACTTTGCTGGCTTATTCACCGTTGCAAAGACTCTATAGTACAAACATAGTTTATTGAACGGCTAGAAATAGCACTATACCTGCTGGCAGACAGGAAGTAAGGGGCAGCAGCAGCAAACGTTGAGCCATGGCGGACGTTCGAGCGCTATTACAGGACGCCCATGAAGATCTACAATGTTCATGTGGAAGGCACGATCAGGTCCACAACAATCTCTAGCGCATAACGTCGTCGCTTCCTCAGCACGAAATACATCCTGGCCAAGTATTGTTCGCAGTGTGTACTTGTTATTGAAATCGGAATTTCGCCGTACTGCAATTGAATACAATAAAACCTATTGGATTTGTGCCATTTTGGGGAACGCTTACTATAGCTTAGATTTGCGGGTAAGTAACAATAATAATAGGGTAAAAAAAAAGCCTAGAAGAAAGGTTACTTAACTGTACACTCTTACTGCTACTCTCTTGTAGAGGAGTATATCTGTCTGCTTGCTCCTTCTTAATTATATAAGTAAGTAAACAGAATGTAAATGGCGGTGTTTTAACTGGATCGTGTTTCCTCTCTGGTTTTGACGATCAATTATATATCTTTATTGCCAAGGGTCGCTTCCTTTCTTTATTAAAGCATGATACTAATTAGGGAAGGTGTGACCTGTTTGGGCGATCTACTGTACAGCTGTTAACTTCTCTAAAGGATTTATTCTGAACAGTGGTTTATGGTGTTTATAACTCTAGAGAATAAACAAAACATTTTTTTTTGTATTTTTATTTTCGCATCTTGTTATTATACATTCTTACAGACATTCTTGAGAACTGGTAGGATATGGCGAAACCGATTAGTTGCAATAAAAAAACAGGACACATTCAGCAAGATAATACGAACGGTCAAATAAAACAACAGAGTACCTATAACGAGGTAAAGAGATTATATCAACCGAACATATTTACACCTGACCTACAATTTAGGCCCAACGAATTGACACCAGATCGTTGCGCATACCACCACATGCTATAAAGCATTTGTGCTAGGCATACATATTTTGCCAGAGTTGAAACCAGTATAAGGAGAGGAAATATTTCGCGCTTCGGGCACCGGGTGCCATGTTTTTCCCTTAGTAATTCCTGCCGTTATTCACCTGTCGTTTCCTTAGCACTGCACGAGTGTAGCTATGTGACGTTTGTACTCCTCAGTTCATGTGGACCTCACATGTTCGCATGTTTTGCCTCATTATGTGCACCAAAAACCCCACTTTGATGACCACACTATCATCACCACCGAATCTTTCCGAAGTCTCTCCACCGCACAGCCTCCTTATATTTGACTAAACGAGGCTGGGCCGTGTCGTATAACCGGTATCATCTGCATCCACGTAGGGAGACTAGCCAATAGCAGATCGCTCCGAGGCTCTGTGCCGGGTCCTGAGTTTTGCGTCTTGACTCTCGGCCCTTAGAGGCTTACACTTAGGCGTGGGACAGGACGGGAAGCAAGGTACGTGGTATGGGAACGTTTGCCAGGTATGAGCATGTACCCATCAAACCCACCCCTATGGTAGCAGTGGTGGCAGCCACATGGCAACGCGGCAATATCAACGACTGTCAAGACTGCTAGACTCATCGTCTCGTCTCATCTCGTCCCGTAGTAGTAGCAGCCCTTAACCCCAATGGCAGTAGAAACAACAAAGGACGACTTGCACGAAGAAGCCGGCGGCCTGGGGCCCGCTCCGTTTGCTAGCTGCTGCTGTCTCACCCCTGTTGTCGGGTGTGTCGTGAGTGGGGGGCCTGTTAGGAAACAGCAGGCAGTAAAGGCTGTGAACCACCAATTGTAGCAGCAGCAGCAGCTTCTTTCTAACATCCTCCAGTCTTCCTCTTACCGCCCCCCCAACTCCACTCTCCGCGTTCGTTTGTATCCCTAACGAATGAAATATTGTGATGCCATTTGTTTGCCCACAAGCGACCATTGGTGAAGAGGGCCAAACAGACAGAAGGTTAGATGGACGATGTCAACGACGGGTTTGTCGAGCTGCCACAGCCTTAACCTCACCAGGCTGCTGAGGGATGATTGCAAGATCTCTTAACCATGCAGCCCGTCTTCCTGCTGATTTCCTCTTTTTTTTTCTTCCTTCTCTGCCGTCAGCTCAAACTCACTTTCGAAGAGTACTCCGAAAGCGACAATAGCGCACTGCCAGTAACTGTCACGGCTTCTGGTGCTACTGGAAATGCTGAGGGGCGGATGCAGCTGCTGTTCGCCGTCCGAAACCGGCGCATTTGTCACCACTACAGAAACCTTCAACGACTCTTGCCAGGCTCGCGAGAGGCGGTCAGCCCCCATTCTCGTACAAGAATCAAGTCAGTCAGTCAGTCAGTCAGTCAGCCAACGAATAAACGCGGCCCGTGCATGGCCGCCAGTGCCGCATTGCTGCCAGACACGCTTCTTTTTAACTACCCATTTTGTCGTCAACTGGTTGAGCGAGCGAGCTAGCGGGGGCTGCCTGTCGGTTCCCTGGCTGACGCGCCGTGCCGCACTAACACTCCTCGGAACTGCCTTCAATGCACGACAAATAACTAGGGAAAGATTGCCAGACATCAAGCTGGGTTGCCACACCACTGTGCCGCCAGCCACTGTCAGATGGTGTCTGAATCAGCCGAGAATCAGTTGGGTTGACTGGGCGGAATATGGAGGAAAAATGAGCAACAAGAAATTTCGTGGGCGATGTAACAAAAAGCGCTGGCAGAATGAGCATCCTTCGTCAACGTATCGTTGACGTAGGGTGTACGTCTCTTGTCTCAAAGCCCAAAGCAACATCGGCTGCAGTAGCAGCAGAAATCTCTTGTCGTGTTGAAGGACAACTAGGCGCAAGCGGAACGGCGAGGACGAAAATAATGAAAAAAGACGAAGAATCAAAACATCAAAATTTTGCCACCGCTCTATCATCATCGTTAGCCATCTGTCGCTCTACGGCGGCGACTCAATGCCGTTCTGCTCCGATTGGCTCCTACGGCCTCGTGCCATATCGCCCTGTACACTGTCTAAACTGAAGTAAAAAGACAAAAGGCTAAAAGCAAGGGAGCTGCCGCCATTGTTGGCGCCTCCGCCGAAACGCAGCCATGTAACGTCGCGAAAGAGATGTTATTTTTCTAATAGTTGGCTGCTGTTACGGAGATACCATTCCGCTCACGCAGTTAACAGAGCTTGATGGCGTCGCTTTTAATTGGTCAATAAGACGTATAAAGAAAGAGGAGTCCAGTCGTGTAGAGGGAACAGAAAAGATACGGACAGCGGTGATGGTAACGTTGACAGAAAACGGCGCGCCTGGACCGACTGACTTGTGGTGCGGGTTGTCACGATCTGTTCCTAGGTTTTGGTTGCTATATATTCAGTTCATATACATATGAACGATAAAATGAAAACCTTATGTATAAGTGTGTTGCATGTATGATGTATGATGTGTAGATAAAGCATAGGACGATCGCTATGGTCATTTATTAAATTAGTCTGCTACAACTATAGCCATTGCCATAGCTTATTTGAATGCGGTGTATATGTGAGCCCATAATACGGGGGGTAATGTGGAGGGTGGGGTTTTTGGTACAACCCGAAAGACAAACGAGGTCCTTAGCGCGTCGTCAATGTGAAAGGCATCTGAAGCAAAATATGAGCACCGTGGGGCCTGTGCTAGTGCTATATATTGCTGGCTTCTATTGTATGCGCTTGTAGCTGAGGTTCCCGTTTTTAAATGGCTGTGACGTTACTATTCTAAAAGCCATTGGGCTATTGACTGTCGGCTGTTGGCGTCGGCGGCGTGCTTATCGTCGTCATCGTCCTAGCTGGTTAGACGTTTGCTTAGTCGGAGGATCTGGGGAAAATTCAATCGAGGGTTTTTTAGGACAGCATCAGCTCCTAGCTATAGTTTGACTAGCTGCGTACTTGATCAGCCGCAAAAGAAAGTCCTTGATGAGTGCGAAACTACAGGTCGCACCGGTAGTATTACGGTATTAAGAGTGAGATGGTACCAATAAATGCTGCAAGGAGAGATCCATTGAGGGGAATCGTTCAGGACTTTGCTGTTAACTTCTAGCTGGTCGTCGCTTGCATGAAACACTTGAAAGTAAGTGGGAGTCGACCGCTGTTTGCCCGCGGTTTTGCTTGCAGCAAACTGTAGCCCAGACTACCCTGTATCTCTTTCTATGTTGCCACGAGTGCAACTGCTTTCCTTCGTCGCCTTGAGGATTCCCACGCGAATCGGATCGGAACGACACGACAAGCAACGTCTGGACGTGTCCCTCCTTTGCGAAAAGCGGCACACTGACTAGTGACTGGGGTGGTTATCATAAGCACAAGTAATTCGTACTTGTCGCTATTCTGCGGTTGCTGCAGGGAATGCTCCTTCTAGTAAAATGAAAGACGAATTTGTTTTATAAGGACAGAAACAAATAGGAAGCTTCTGCAAGCGGTAAAAGACCGAGGTAGAAACAGGCGGAAAGTGGAAAACTAGGAAAACTTATTTTGATTTCGGACTAGCGGGGCCTAAGAAGTGAAGGAGTTTCTCTCAGGGGCTTTCTCGGGGCTAACTCCAGAGCCACAGGCAAGCCAAACCTCGCTACCAGGCACTTGGCTCGCAACTCATCTTCACTTGAGTGGGTCTTCTGGGTCATGAGCAGCAGACAGTGCGCAGAGGCTGTTCGTGTTAAGGCTATACTTCAGTAAGTTTCACCGCTAACAGGGCTTCCAGTAGCACGACAGCTACTACGACAGCCACTGTTACTTTCCCTCTGTTGTTGTTGTCCGCCATTATTCTCAGCGGGCGGTGACAATGCTTCTGCTGCCACTTGTGGTAGGTGAACGCTGCGTGCCGGCATGGTCGCGGCCATGGCCACTCTCAGGGTTGAACGTGACTGGTAGTCGCTGCTGTTTCTCGTGTTTGTTACTGCTGATGGTAGTTGAAGTAGTAATCGTCGTCATAGGGCTACTCGTCGTCGAAGCGAAAATAGAGAGCTTTGCTACGCTTTTTCTACTAGTACGAACATGTATTTTTATTTTCTCTTCTCTTCGTTCCATTGCTTTGATTTGCCGTTTAGTTATCGTTTTTTCCTTGTTAGGCTTGTTTCGATGCGGGTCTTCCGATCCAGTGACGCTTGCCTCGGATTGTGCTTCATATACCGCGGGGAAAGCCACGGGGTCGACATAGACCGCACATACATGAAGGAAGAAACGGAACCCGTTATCGTGTCAGCGCGAAATGAGGAAAACAGGAACGACAAGGCGTCCTGAAGTTTGCGACGGGTAGGCGAGAGAGCTCGTGCAGGCTTGAATAGAACGAGCATCGGCGGCAGCGCAGTAAGCTTAAGTAAAAGTAAGCTGAATAAGGCCAAATAAAGAATTGTTACTAGAAAGGAGAAACACAAAATATTTAGCGAGCAGCTGCATTCTGCTTGCGCAATCTAGCCTAGATGCAACAACGAAAGCAATCGACCGTTAGCAAGAGCTGGCGGCAAAGAGTCATCTGGCTGGCCTGGGAGTATCAGTTCACCAGCGAGAAAGGAAAAGAATAAGAGAGAAAGACGGAAAATGCCAAAGGGAGGTGCGCAGCAATTGAACGTACGCGACATAGGCATTATGTCGTTGTGAGTTGTTAATGAGGATGATTATTCACCCTCAAGTGAAAGGAGGAGCGCGCCAGTAGATGAAAATGAAGAGCGACATGAACGATAGGACTGCGATTTCGGTAGAGGTAGGCGATTGGGCATCGCCAACAACGGCCCACAGCGGCGGTCGGGGGAAGATGGGATGAAATTCTTTGAAAGTCTGGGGGAATCTGAGCGTTACTAGCTACGCTACTACTACGAAGGTCTCTACTTGCCAACTGATCCAACTTTGTAGTGGCATACACGAGTCGCTTGCACCAAATTTAAAACGAAAGCAAAAGGGGGAGGGGTATTCATCAAAAATCGGCACTTGCGAACATTACCGGAGGCGTAAGCCCAAAACGAGCGCCGGCTTACTTATTATGGCTTGAGTGTGTACGTACGCTCAAGAGCGAAAACTGAGTGTGTCCCAAAAACCGACAATGAGCAACGGGACTCAAATACTTCGCAATATTGCCAACCCATGATAAAAGGCTAGGAAAATTGACTATCATGCAGAAACAGGTAAAAGCAACCAGCACAACAATACAGACACAACTACATGTATAAGCATATATTTGTACATCAACAGGAATATGCGATATATATATATATATATATATATATATATATATATATATATATATATATATATATTTAGAGAGAGAAAGAGAAAGAGAATACGACTAGACAGTAGTTAAGGCTAACTAGCTATCGAGCTAGCAGTTAGAAGCTAAAACTGTAAATTTCGATCGGTGTCGCCAGTAACTTACGTTCGGCTACGGGCAGCCGCTGCTTGATGAGTAGCTGGTCAACGTGAGTCAGTTGTGGGAGGAGACCTTGTGAGGCGCGTCGGTGATGCTTGATAGGAACGGGAGGATGGCTCACAGGAGCCACCGAATTGGGCTGTTTTCGAAACGTTGTCACTGAAGTCACATGGATCATTGCGCTACTTGTGATACTAACTGGGGTTGTTACCCCGACTTCTGCAGTTGCTGCCGAGGTCGTAACCGCTTTTACTGTATGGATCGTAGCCATTTGCTTTCTGCCGTTGCTCTGGTTATTTCTTTGAACGATGCTGGCTGGGGGGTGTGGCGGTATCGGGGGTGGCGGTGGCCGTTTCATTGCATGCTGATGGGGATGCAATGGTGGGTTTTCTTCGGAGTTTTCCACTTGTTGTAAATGAACTGCTGGCAAAGGTTCGTACGAATGCGTGCTGCGATCGTATTCAGGCTGCGTGTCATTTTCAATCTGCTTGGGGGCATTATTATCATCATCATGGGTCGTTGCCGCTTCGATAGATGGTTCTGGTGTGTCCGTCTGGGTAGCATGGTTTACCTCGATCGTGTCCGGTCGCGTCCGTACATGCTGTTGATATGAGGGCTCCCTCTCACAGCTCAGTGATCGCGGCGTCGAAGTAATTGTCACCTCAGGAACGTCCGGTGTGATTGGCGTAATTTCAGATGTGTCTGGCAGCGTCTGATCCGGACTGACCACTGGCTTGTCCGATACGCTATCCTGGCGGTTATGCGAACCTAGTCGATCATGTGATGCCGTACTTGTACTCTCTTGAAGACTTACAAGCTGGTCACTTGTAACCCTTGACACTGAATTGTAACCCCCTGATCTGGGCACTGAAAGCGTCCCTGAATAACTATGCGATTTTTCCTCTCCGTCATTTTCGGGGCTACCACATTTATTCACTTGGACCTCCGATTTAATATGAGTGTTCACTGCGACCTCGGAGGTTGCCGGCTTTGCCACAGAAACACTATGGCTGGCAGACGCGGCCGGTCTTTGAGATTTCTCAGCTGATCCTGACAACAGATCTGGGCTCACTAATTTCCGCGGCACTTTACCACTGTTGGGAGTGATGCATTTTTCAACACTGCTGTTGGGATTCGTATCCGGACTTAATGAGCTGCTCACCTGGTCGTCCTGATGATTATTATCTGAAGTACTAACCGATTTCTCCGCTTTGTTGTTAACGACAACGTTAATACTATCCACGGTTGCTGGTTTTCCCACTTTGTTGTTGATAGATGCAGAATTATTTTCTGCGTTATCCTGTTTTGATGCTGCTACTGTTGCGTGCATTGTAACTGCGCACTTTGAATGTGGTGGCTTTTTTCTACAGTCGGCCAACATATTGCTAGCAATATTATTCGTCGATGTAAGCGATTTCGCCTTCGATTTGCTCTCCGGACACTTGGGTCTCACTGCTCGGCTAACGTCTGGGCTAGTCAGCTTTGTTGTAACTGCTGATGCTCCAATTGGACATACAGAGTTTACGGAGTTCACTGCGCTCTCGCTGTCTGCTTCTTTAACTGGTGTCACGGTCTCTTCATTTGCAGAGTGTTCGAAGTCCACTGTCATCGCATCCTTATCGGTGGACTTCTCTGGTGATGGCATACTTTTGCCTAAACAGTTTACTGACGCTACTCGTAGAGTGATACCCGCATGCGTGGGTAAGTTCTCGGCGACAATCCTTGAAGTAATTAACTTTCTCACATTCCTCTCCCCTCGTACCGGGCTAACCGTAACCGCGTGGCTGTTACGCCGGCATCAGCGTTTACTGGTTTGTCCAGAAATGTTGAAGCCTCAAGACTGCTTATGCAGTCCAGACTCATGTAGACAGATCGATCTATGCAATCGTACTGATATCATAGGTCTGTGCACCATATTGGTCGGAAAAGCGCTGCGACAAATCTTCATGATCCTGTAGTTTGTCCTGCAGCAACTGCATCTAGCCATCCGAATGTTCTTCCTCGACCATCTGTTTGATAACAGGGAACCAAATCAATACAAAATGCTGCGTAAAACAGTTCTATCTCCACCAGCGAACACTGCAGACATAAAGCATCGTGAACGGGGTCAACCCTCGTAACGGTCTTATCTGTTATAATTAATAACTGGAGTTAGCCAACAAATAATAATATGAAGAAAAAGAAGCTCTTACACAAATCGCATTGTTTGATTAATAGGCCTGTAAGCGATTTGCTATTAGGCAAATAAAGAGAAAAAGAGAAAAGAACAGAAATACGGGACTAAATAAATCGGCATCTATTCAGTGGCAAATTACTCAAAGTACTTACCCTGGCATTATTCTCTTTTGACCTTTTTTTCCCTAACCTGCTTGAACAAGTTCTTCCCTTCCTTCAGCCTCGTTAAGGGATAACAGGCTATGCGGTCCTTCACCTGTTAACCTACACGAGTCCATGACAAATAACTAACACGATGCTTTCGAAAAACATGTGGAAACAATGGTGTTCCCGCGCGTCAGGTCGAAAGCACAAACGAACCTGTTATGGCTCAAGCCACACAATTTGGCGACAAAGATTTGACCTCAACCGTTACGTCCTAGGCATCGTGAAAGAAGTCGCGGTAATACTGGTTGTATTCGAGCTGTTGGTGACGACGATACTATCGCCTTACATTTTCTAGTGGGTGACGCTGGTTATGCTGAGCAGGTATCGTGGCCGGCGAATCGGAGTAAGGCTGACGGCGCCGGCTTGCCGCCATGGGAAGTATACATAAGGGATAAGCAAAACGTGCTGTTCTTTCGAGAACGCGGCCTCCAAGAGAGAGAGTCCGGGGGCAAGGGCTTATGATGAGAAAGGGCACATCGCTGTATCTTTGTCGAAGGCAGCGTAGGAAAGGAAAGGCCGTTAAAGGCATTCGGCAGCGACTGATAGCATTTAATACACACCGAGAGAGGAAGAGGATAACCAGATGGTACTGAAGTGGGTTGGACGTGGCCGGACTGTAAAATAACGCCTAGAAGAACAAACCCAATTCGGAAAACGACATCTGATTAAAGACCATCGCCGCAGCCGTAAGTTATTATTATTAAGGATTAACCCAAAGTAGATAAATTAGAACGATGGTTGCTCTTCCTAATTATATAATATAAGCTAACAATACTTGGAACTAAAAATACACCTAGCAAAATAATGACGCAAACGAAGACAACAGAAATCATCACTGAGACGAGCTAGCGGTGGGCTATTGACGGGTAAGTTATATTTCTTTGAAAAGTTAAATGAAAATTGCAAGTTTTAGCAGTTTGCTTCTCGAATTATCAGCGTTTCTGTATCAATTAGCTCATTGCCCATAGCATAGCGTAGTATTTTCATAAATTTTCTTGACCAAATCTGCCCAACTTTCAAATGCATTCCTGATATTGAAGTGGTGGATATACGAGTGTACGTAAAGTAGTTTGAAAAGTTAAGAAATAATGTGCCAGTTACCAACTGTACTACCTCATTGGGTCTCTCAAAAGCTAACAACAAAACTAGCGTGTATCGACCGGTGTATGAAATGTCCATTGAAAGAACGCCATGAAGGCGTGGCTGGAACGTTGCACTTAGGTCGATTTTGCCTCATCACACTGGAATGAGAGAAGGAAAGTAATTACCATGCTCGAGTCTGAAGAAGCGAGTGGCTCTTGGGGAAGGGTTGATTGGTCCTTAGTAATGCCCCATGCTGCTCAGGATCATCATCGGCAACGCTATGGCTGTTAGTCGCTTTGAACCCTATTCGGGCCATGTACACCTCCTTTTTGGTGGCTTGACGCCCCAAGGAAGGTGTCTCCTTTGCGAATGGAAACGTTGAACCGACAGATGGGAACAAGAGTCGGAGGTAAAAGGGCCAGAGGAGCAAGTAGCGGTAGCCCTCGTTTCAGACAGACCGTCCGGCCGTTACTCTGATTATGCCAATTTTTTTTCAGAGAACTAACACTGCATAGTATGAATATGCGTATCCAGTAAAAAGCGACTGAAAAATACTACATGATACAATGTGGGCTACGTGCACAGCGCAAAACGTCCTAGAACAAGCACAACGAAAATGCGAGCCAATAGCGATTTGTGTCAAGAAGCTTTCAGATACCGAGGTGGTATCAATGAGACGCGACCTTGAGATCTAGGGACAAAAGAGACGCCAACGGTGACGGTAAAGGGTCGGGATTGCTCGGCCAGTAGTGGCCCTAAGCCTCAGCAATGCTCAGCCGTAATCGCCTCGGGTATTTTGAGACTCCTCTACCCATTACCGAATAATGAACACAAAATGGTCCAGCTAGACCACGCAAACACGCGGCTCCCTAGCTGCTCGACGCAAGAAAGATGTGGGTGGTGTCAGAGGGTCGGCTGCGTGCCCTCTCCCAGTGGGTCTAAATAAAATGCATGAAATTCAAGAGGACAACGTTAAAAAAGAAGAGCGAAGGTGTTAGGTTTAGGAGAGGTGGATAGATGAAGATATGCTAACAGTCTATGTGGGACAACGCACAGAAGCGAATCTTTTAAATACTATAACCTACACGAAAATTTCGGCATATAAATTTACTGAATATAGAGCTATGAGCTAGAACACGATGTAGATAATCTTACGCCTTTTAGAACATATGGACTTAGGGTAAACTTAGTTTGCATGCATTCGAACATATTCCGAATTTCTTTCTGTTTGCTTGCATATTAGATACTTAACTATATGACATTGGTCACCGATTCCATAGGGTCTGAAAGCAGATACATATTATATGAGGCAATGTGCTTGTGCTCGGCAACATAATTGTCCTTTTAGAAAGTTAGGACCTCTTGTGCCTCACTTCAGGTTCCGAGAAAAGATAAACATGAGGTCTACATATGTTAGAGCTTCCGGAAGAGACACACGGAGAATGTTTTATAGCTTTTCCACACAAACACTTTGAGCCTTTGCAGACATTGCATTTCCATATCGAAAGTTCAGTATTAAAATTCACATGTGATACTATCCAGCGCAGATCAAACAGAAACCAATATTTACGTCTGCGTTTCGAGTCCTTTGGTATTATGGAATTAGGCAAGGAATATACAACTGGTTATCGACTTACTAACTTTTCGTTCATTCCGCCCTTAATCCGAGTTCCATCGCCGCTGTTTCTTGCGTTTAGTTAGTTTTAACAGCCAAGGAGTGACAATTCTCTACCCCCGACGTTTGAACACTGCCGTTTATTATAAGAGCCTTTCATCATCTCAGCATCCTTTTCAAATATTGCTGCTATCTTTTATTTTGTTGTCAAGCGGCTAGCGACCGTCTAACAACCTATCGAAAATAGCACTCTATAATCAAAATAATTGAATTCATTCACATCAGAGTACCCCCGTAGATACATATAACAAATGATCTTTGTTACTGACGATTCGCCAGGTTCTAATGCAGGCTAATTTAATATTGTACATGTATCACAAAGGGGCAAACATTTAGATTTAGCGTTGCGAAAAAGTTCCGCGTTGCGTCGAGTCACCGTGCCCCATTTACTTGAGGCCATAATTGTTCATTGTGCTAAACGTGGACCTATTCGAAGCACTTGAAAATTTTGAAAAAAGAAATAAGAGTTTGTGGATAGAATAGTTAGGTTAGCTAAGTGTCATGAAAAGTGTATTAGTACGAAAATGTCTTAAATTAAAAAAAAATAATTTTTTGGCAGAAAAAACATAAATAGGAGTAATGCGTGTACGATCTAGTTTTTTCCTAACACACATATTGCATATTGAGACCTATATATCGGCTGTTGGAACGCGCGAGACAGAGCAGCACTGAAACGGAAAGGGCCTTAAAGCTCGTTGGCATTTCTAAAAGGATAAAAGGCCTCCTTCGTACTTCCGATATTAGCATCTACTGTTCCTCGAGCTATTTATGTAAAAATGAGTGCTTCGTTTATTATGGCACAAGATGCATGACCGGCACGCCTTCTTTATGATGGTAGAAACTGTTCCGTCTAGGCCGTTTTTATCCTTGAAGAAGCGGCTCCAATACGCTGCCTGTGAGCTTGCCGAATGGCGATTCAATAGTCATCTCATGCAGATAACAACAGCGCAAACAGCATCTGCAACTGAAAGGTCACGATAGCGTCACTTCCAATCTCATCGCGGATATGAGTATCAAAAGGATGCTGAGACGGGCCGCAACAGCGAATGCAAAAAGTCATGTCCTTCTGAGCGATCTACCTCAGCTGCAATCGAGTCTAGCCACGATTGCCAAGCTAGTCGATAAAAATCAAAGATGGTAACGACAGATAGGAAGATAGCGAAAAAAAAAAGCAAAGAACCGAGAAGCAAATACAAACGGACATACACTGAAGACAAACACTGTAGATTCACAATGCGCATTGAGGTAGTAATGAGGAAAGGTGTGCAGTATATCTATGAAGAAGGAATAGCAGCGATAACATTATAGTGGTGCAGTTTTCTTTTTCGGCATTTTTGTGGAATACTATCGGTACTACAAAAATCCATATAAATCCTTTGCGGATACGAGGAATCGTGGGGGATGAGGAAAGCACGATGGAAAACAAGCTGCATTAGGGAACGCGGCAAGTAATTCTAAACGATAACCCGAACGAAAATCGATGCCGCATATAGACGATGGATATATGCATGCGGTGCTTGTATGCTCTGTATTAAATGCTGGTTTCACAGAAAAGAGACAGACCCAAGTAGGGATTCGGAAATAGTGGACAAACTAAATTGAAAAGGCACCGTGCTAACAGAAAATTTTACTGAAGAAGCGGAAACGACGGTGAATTGGAAATAATTCATCAAAGGACAAAATATCGATCGAGATTTATTATTATGATAGAGATGAAAACAAACAAACAAACAAACAACGCTATGTGAGTCCGGACTCAGCTACTGCTTAATGCCTAATCCCGTTAGGATTGCTTCATCGCATGTCCTGCACATGGATGTTGAATCAGGAAAAACATGATGTTCTGTTACTTCAGAAGTGTATATCTATACATAAACGACATTTTAACACTTTGCGATACCGGATAGCTTACCGGAGTTGCAATGAGTCAATCGCCAAATGTAGACATATTATTCACAGCGTTTGTACGTCTAATAATGATCAATCCTACGGACTGGAAAAATCAAGCAAACAACAGAAATCAAAGCTAAAAATGCTTTTAGCCGTCGATGAATAGATTAATGTCGGCCAACATAGTCTAGCCAAGAACTTGGCTACCATATTTAAATAACATTATATGCAATCAGCAACAACTGATAGAGAGTAAGCGAGCTCAGCGTAAGATGCTCTAAACGTGGTGCAACCTTTACACTTGTAGCGTGTTACGTTCGGTGAAGTCACTAAATAAGATAGTGGCCACATAAATTGCTTGGGAACAAGCCATTCCCTCGAGTATCAGACACTTATATCTGAATAATGTCAGGCAATGAAGAGATAAAACAGTGCACGTTTGAAAAAACGTGCCATTGTACGCAAGTACATTTTTAAACCAATCATTTTGTTTCACATGGTCTACCTTTGTTTTCGGAGGTAATCTCTCATTATCTGCTCATGTGGTCATTTCTGTACTATACAATGACACGATATACATTCACTGGATATAGCAAAAAATAAAAATAATAAATAAAACCAAAAAATATGTTGACGAAGGGCCAGGCGTTTATTGAGTGATACATTAACTCAGTTGTTTACTGATTCGTTTTCTTGCGCAATTCTGCTAAGGATGCGCAAATAAAATCTATGGTAACAGCCTAAAGCCTGAGATGAGCGCCAGTAGACGCAGTCTGAAGAGGGCCACGCAGGCTTCTGGATGCGGTCAACTCGGTGACTGTGTTAAACGTAACTGGGTTGTCGTAACACGATTTGCAAATGTGGCGCAATTTCTTAGGGACAAAGAGTACCCCTAGTAGGCAGCTAGTAATTGCTGATACCGACCAGATGCTATAAGACTGGCTGAGGCATCTTCATAGACAGTTTTGAATGTGCCTCCATTTGAATATGCCTCATACTACACGTTCCAAAGCAGACATACACTTGTTTTCACAACTGTGACACGGTCCATGCTCAAATAATAAACACGTCGTTGTCTTGTGGAAAGCACTTTATACATCAACAGGTTTGATGCCCTTCTGAATTTCCCGCGTGTCGTGAATACATCGTTTAAACCAACTATTCGTTAACGTTAATGTAGCTACAACGAAAAACGCGTATATCCGCACGCTCTTGTAACTGCAGTTGTCCTAGGACATGATTAAAAAATGCTATATTCCACTATAAGGCACAACAATTAAGCTAAAATTTAAAAGCGCATTCAATAGGTAAGATTGAAGGAATCAATTTGTATCAAAACCAAAGTAGTTGTGATAAATCCGTTGCAGACACAAAATTCCAGTATAAAATTCATAGTGCGGACAGATTTAACACCGAAGACACGGCAGCTCTCATCTGCCCTATCGTTCAAGCCTTTACGGATTCACGCCTTAATCAGATACTAACCAAGTTTGAACAATTTGGTGTGGGTTACTGCCTCCATCGGCAAGGTGTTTTACGCCTTGAAGCAACTAAACTATTGCACCAACTCCTCTGCTTCTATGCCGAAGCTGCTTGGCCTGCTCGTGAATGTTTTTGCTAGGTAAGCATTTGCGCGCCGCCAGAGTTCTGGGTTTCAACGTGTCCGGTCACTTAGATGCCCGACAGCCCGGTTCAAGGAACGTACTCAGTATGATGCTCCTTGTTTTTATGAAGTCAAGTTACGATTACCGGTTTTTTTGGTTAGTACTGGTATAGTAAAAACAATGAACTAGGACAGAATGAATATTGCAACGATGAAGTAATGGTGATATTCACCTAAATTACGCTAAAGGTTATATATTTACGTAGCCACCTCAGTAATTTACTCATTAAGGTAGCCAAAGCTTTTATCAAAGTTGAGGCATACTGTGATGACTAGTAAATACGTACGGAGACCAGGAATACCCGCCGTCTCCAAGTTATTCGGCAGTAATAAGTTTATGGTCCCTTTGCAATTAACGCCCTCATGTGATCAAAGTTAGAAAGATAATCCTCATGCTTAACAGCTATGTTTTTAATATGTACTTTATGTAACTGAAACAGATTTAGACACATGCAAATCTATTTACAATGAAAAGTTCTTCCTACTTAAACGATGTGTTCGTTAATAGTGAGCTAATTTTTTATTTAATTGGATTTATTGCAATTTACATTAAATCATTTTTAGCAAATAGCTTTAGGGTCAAATAAGAGCCATTAATGGCTCATCGTTTACATAGCACAGATAGCCTAGTAAGTGGCAGAAAACAGACGGAATTGATCGTATCGTTCTCTGAAAATAAAAAAAACGGGTCAGCAATTCGCAAATAGCCAATTCTACCTATTGTTCAATTACTTGCAAACGACTACAACTAGCTTGTCTTTCCGCATTATCTTCTGAACCTGGACCGTGTTGGCGTTTTCAGAAACTTTAAGAAGTACAACTTTCGCCTCTTTATCGGCGAATACACCTCACGTTGAGGGGCTCTCAGGTCTTTCTGTCTACACCAGACAATATTTCTGCTGCTGCTATCACGGTGCCCCCTAGACGACTCTGTATGCCCCCAGGCATGCAGCCGCCCTCACTAGACGTTGTCGTTATGACTGAATACCGGAACCGATACACACACACAGCCGCCAACATAGCATGTATATGGGATCTCGGCTAACAAATATTCGGTTTGCCCTTTACCCAACCGCGCCGTCTATCCCTTAAAACTTTTTGCGGCGGCCAGACTACATTGATTGACGACACCCCTTTCTGGGTGGAACGAGTATCAGAACCAAAAAACATTATGCAAATGGCTTTTGAAAATAGTCTTCTGGCCGTCCTCTTTGGGGCCAGCCATGTCTTCCTGAAGTTTTAGGACTTTTTGGAAACGCGCGGATATCGTACACGCTAAAAGAGAGAACAAAAATGGTTTTTGTTAGTATAAGTGCATGTTAGCAATTTTAAGACAAGCAAAGAGGGGTTTAGTGCTTTAATACGTCATTATGTAATGTTTATATGCTGAGATATTAAGTTCAGTTTTCAATTACTTCTATTCCACTAAGAGTAGGAATTATAAACGATGTCTCGTTATAATTAAGCTCTTAATAGAATCTCAATGGTCGTAAATTGGGGGCATGCGTGAAGTCATATTCTATAATAATAGTTATCTGCTGAAAGTATCTGTATAGAATTGTGCTGCTTATCACCTCTTTGTACGAAACTTCATTTTACACATTCAGATCTAGGAAATGGCAGGATTAATTATATTCTGCTATTAACATGTGTTTGTTTTGTCAGTTTTATGACAGTTTGTCAAAATGTCCTACAAAAAAGCTATGACTCGAGGCTTCAACTATACAGAAAATACGCGATTCCTTCAGGGAGCCGCGAGAAAACGACTTTGGTGAGGCGAAAAGGAAACTGCGAATTGATTTAATGTAGCAATCCAGTGGAGATCACATCTGTTGCGTTTGCCCTACAGCTGGCCAAGGTCTTCAGGGAGCAGATCGTTTGCATAATGAAAGGGATAGCAAGAACTTTGTCTTTTTTCGTAACAGTGGTAATAACTAAGGCAGTAATAAAAACGCCCGTTGCAAAGTAACTAAAAAAAATAAGGACTACGAGACGAATGAAACAAGGAAATCCCAACAAAAAGCACACACATATAGATTTGCTTTTCTTTTTCTGTTAATTTTCACACACTGTGCCCACAAGGATTCAAGGATGTTTTTCGTCCTCCAGGTTCAAACGAATCTTCGCCATTCTATTTGCTGTTCATAGATTAACATTTCCGGCACAATCTAATTTTCCGCCTTCAATCGTCGGCATAACGGGGCTTTTTCGTTTTTCTTTACCACACTCCAAAGTGCGTGGTTTGCCCCAACTTCTTCGTATTTATAACACTAATTATTTTTCTGCTGAGCTATAGTCATCATACGGTCATGGGTAATTCTTGATAGTGTGTTGGTTCAACCTGCACTGGTAAGTGCTGATCGATCCTTTTCTTCGTGATTGAGCTGTTATTTAATCAAGGTCGTTAGTGTGCCATTATTTTAGCCGAAGTGTGCCAACCGGAAGAGTCACTCTGATGAAGGTAAGGCGGCGGGCTTCTTGGCGACGATGCTAACCCTCACGCTGGCGTTGCACTAGCGCTATTTTGAAAAACGTGAAGTCCCGCAAGGCCGTATGGCAATGCATATATGAATTCTATTAGAGTATAAGAAAGAGTACATATATATAATTAACAATATATCGGGTAGGGTAGTAGCATTACTTTACGAGTATTTTGTGTGGCTTCCCTGCGCAATTGGTCTGTCTGATGGAACTAATAATAAAGACAAAAAGCCGTAATACCGGCTGAAGTCTGAAGAGTCTGTATGTATTTAGACGCAAATAGTTATCTTTCTAAATTGTCCAGCTTTGCATTGTAGTATTGCTGAGCAGTTGATAATAATAATAATAATCGATTAGAAGAAGAAGAAGAAGAAGAAGACAACGCACTAACAGGAAAGCGACGGACAGAAGGAGGGCTTTATGCTGCACGTAGAACTGAAACGGAAACGACACGCTTGTCGTCGGCAACGCTTTCCGAAGAAAGCCGGCTCAGTGTTTGGAAACGACACTAATCTTCTCGCTCGATGTATAATCAATTACCTGTGCACAAGTAAATTCACGAGTGTCATTTGGCCTTTCCAAATAGAGAGAAAATGGTGCAGCGAAAACCTCCTCTTACCGATCTTCAAATTCCATTGAAGTAATCCAACCCTCGTTTTTGTATATAGTGGCATAGACATAGACACATGGATTTAGTTCTAGATTTTTTAGAAGCTCTGCTAGCCTTGGACGCCATAAGCGACGTTCATCATTACACTAACTACGAACGTATCAAACGAGCAAGCTAAAAAAACGTCTTACTTAAATCAAAGTTCGCCCATAATCGTCGTGCGGTTTCTGAAACAACATGGCCCCCGTAATGCGGAGCAGAGTATTGTTCTGTTGGTAGGGTACAGTGAACGATGGAGTGCATAGCGTCCAGTTCTCCTTGATCACTCCCACAGGAGTGATCCGGGCACCGGGATGTCCCATAGGACATCCCGGTGCTGCTTTAACGACTATCTCCTGTAAGCAGGAACACGGAAAGCAGCACCCGCAGTAACATAGTGGTCGGTAGACTGTAATCACATCGCTCCCAGTTGAAGCATTCTTAATAATTATATCGAAACTTAGCTTAGATCCGCACAGCTTCCGGTTACAACTTCCATTACTTTTCCTGGGAATTCAGGATGTCGAACGTGATGTTTGTTTTGATGTTATTCAGCACTACTCGTTTGTCGTCTATGATGTGTGAACTGCACAAAACCGAAACAAAAAACAACAGCAGTTTATTACAGTTATGTGCATGCATTGAGCGTTGCGTTAATTTGCCAAGCATTACAGCGACCTGCTGCAGGCTCCTGAAAAAAATGTAGGATCTGCCTCATAGATTTGCGAAGGACTCACGATCCGCTAAGTGAACCTGCTGCTTGTTGACGGGTCGGTCAACGGCTCATATCTCTTCGAGGGGAACACCCGAGGTGTTTTCGGCTAAGAGTGTCGTTATTGAAATATCACCTCATCCTTATAGCACAGTGTGTACGTTCCATAATCGGATATCATCGTGCTATCTCAGAAATGTCGTATGTTGTGAACCTGCTTGGTACTATATAGCATTACTTGAATCTTGCTATTCAAGTTACCAATGGCGTAGGTCATTGTTAAGGCCATAGACAGCGAGACATACCCGGTTGGGACATAATTGCGGGATGACAGCCACTTGGTAGCATGTATCCTAAGACCATTTAACTTCTCGGCATATATGAAGGCGGCGGAGCGTGTTAGGAGGACGTGCTTTTCCATGATGCCTTAGAACAGATTTATTAAAAACTTTTGTAAAGTAGTACTATAAGGAATAATGGCTCAGGTTTGCCAGTCTATGATTGAGACTAACAATTGACGACAATTGAAAGTCCTGTGTAAGATCGGACGTTCAAAAATAAGGACGTTCAAGAAATAATTAGTAACAATCTTAAGAAATAGTTCAGGTAACGTTGTAAGATTATTGTTTACAATTATCGAACAGAACGAATTCTGTAGATCGAAAAAGATCTACCGATACTTTCTGGTCAATACGCGCACATTGTACGTAGCTTCATTGAGAACAACTGGTCGAACAATTTCTGCCGTTCAGATCGGACGGTTCGGACGTGTAGTAGCGGGATTTACACCATATTGTATATAGGCTATCTTAGTTGAGCATGAAGTTGAGCAAAATTCAAATGTGAGTGGGAGTGTTCTTCGTAAGCAGCATTAATAGATTTTATTTTCATTGAATATCGCAACTCTTTTGCACTAACCGACTCAATCTGGCGATGCCCTAATGGACTAAGCGTCATTGCGTAGGTACGATTCAACGCAAAGGGGTATTGTTAGGTGATACTGCGGTGTAGAGCTGCAAGAACTATATAAGGCAACATACGGCACGTAGATCTTCACAGTGATAACGTTCACTGGCCTATGATGTTTCTATATCGAACTGTTTAGGGTTGAACCTCTTCGGCCCTTCCTTTGAATCCTTTCGGCCGAAGCTGTGTTTGACAAAAGTATTAATAAACAATCTCTTGATCCAAATATCACGTTAACACACTGATCTAACCGAATATAGATGCACTCCATCTGAAGAACTGCAGTTCGGAGTATCACACAAGTATGACAGAAGCTTCCAATTGGTAACCGTCACAGGTCGCTATCCGAACACTGACGAGATGTGACGAATTCATATATATAGTGAACAGTGAACTAGTTACATGTGCTAACGTACAAATCATTTAGCTGTTGTCTACTTCTTTCAACAACCCCTTTGTCTGACACCATCAACGTATCGGACCTTTGCAGTGCGGCAGCACTCTAACTTATTAAAAATGGCGACGGTGTCAAACGCTATGGGATTTCGTATAACACTAGTAGTAGGAAACTACAGGACGGATCTTCTGCAGAAGCCAGGGTCGTATTCACAGGCTTGCTTTATATTCCTCAAGCAGTTTTCTCGAAAGATCGAGAGGGCACATGGGGAATGAACGTGTGCCCCGTCACTGTATCGAGAACAAAGAGGATCAAAATAGAGCGGTAGCTACGACGCCGACATTAGAGTCGAGCGAGAGTGTTTCATTACCGTTGCGTGCGGCAACAACCAGCGACGGCATCGCTGACGAATTGACTGAATTCGAGGGGCAATGTTGTGAGTGAGTTTTGTTCTTTGAAAATAAGCTGGAACGACTCAACAATTCTCCTTATATAGGTTGAATGGCTGATATAGAGCTATTGAGCAAAGGCCAGCATATGACGTAGTACATGGGGGTACGTGGGGAAGGCCATTTAATGTAATGGTACAAGTAAACTGGCAAGACTCGACCGAGTAGTTGAAGGGCGTCGTTGACAGTCTGTCTATGAAAGGGTGGTGAGATGAATGTATTTTTTCTGTAATTTATATTGTGACATATTTCCTGATACCCCGAAGCATGGCGGTGACACGCCTCTCCCGTGCGGTGTATGAGCGATAGACAAACCAATCTGTTTTTTTTTGGCGCTCCACCCGCGCTCAAACTTGAAAAAAGCTTTAGCGTCGTATGAACCTGCTGAGGACGGCGGCGCAGGGGGCATGCTGCCTTAGTAACGCATCTCCGTCGACGTAGTTATATGCGAACTGCCCTTCGAAGTTTAAACACAGAAATATTGGGCGATTAAGATGCCCGCGATTCTAGAGCTATACAAAACGGCTTTAAACCCATGCAGTAATTCAAACAGTATTTCGTCTAGGAGCTCCGTTCTGTTTATCGAAAAGGCGACTGGCAGAAGAATCGCAGGAATAAAGGAACCAGCGGCGACTGTACGGACAACGAGATGCGTCCTAAGAGGCTCCGTTAGACGACTTCAGCCTCAGACAAAACCCTCTCCGATACAAAGTTCGGATAGTTCTCCTGATGGGTGGACAGGCAGGTGTACTAGGAGCTTTTGTTTAAGAGAGTGTAGCGTACTGATGGATCCGCCTAATCTACGCCGCTTTTCATGTAAACAGGGCGTTTCTCGAGGCTGGTTAGTAGCAGCCCGTGCTCGCCTTCTGGACTCGTGATCACTATTCTGTACGGCATATGCATCGGGGGGTAAATGGAAACCCGTCCACATGGATTATCGCTTTGGGTAAGGCGACTTCTATTAATATCCGTTTTGACGATCCAGGGGCCGTCAGCTGACTTTTGCTAGCGACAACAAGATAAGAATAATCCTAAAAGTACTAATACGTACCACTTTGTTCATCTATCTGACGAGACCTGACGCCTGCCGGTAACATGCGTAGGCAGTTGACTTGGAAGTTACTGCGTGCTCTGCAGCATTAACGTATGACGTCGAGTCGTCAATCTGCAGGCCTGGTGCGATCAAGCCCTTCCGCTAAAGACTGATTCCTTTTATAATCTCCCGACGTATAGCGTTCAACCGTCTAGAGGTTAAGGTGCCTTACAAAGTCCCATTAATCTCCACGAGCAAGTCTTCAAACGTGGTAGACTCTTTTATACTCTACAAAACACACAATCGCAATAGTACTCCAGTTCGTCCATCGTTTGATCTTGAACTTTTCGGTTTCGATCCCAGTTATCTACATCAGGTACGACCTTAGGGTAATACTACAGAAAAATGACGCTGCGTAGCCAGCCGCCGCGCGATTTCGTTTTCAGGCAACAGCCGATTTGCCGCTAGACGCGTAATTTCTGTTAGCCACTTGGTTGGCCGGCTAGAGTCGCAATCGAAAGTTCCTGTACCTCAGTCTATCACCAACTGTTTAAGGAACGGCGCGTCAGATCATCCATTTTGTCATCTTTAAGGCTCTCACCGAGCTGTCACTAAATTCATAGGCCTGGAGACTAACGATTAGTCTGCCTTTCACTTAATATAACAAACCATATGTTTTATTCTTGTCACAGTGAGTTGTTATGTCCTATCTCCCACCTTCGTTCACGACCTTTTCCACTCTTCCACCAAATGATATTTGCTGCCTTGCCGAACAGCAGAGGGTTTTGTTTTGGGGTTTTCTGAGTGCGCTTTGAGTTCCGGATCCGTGACGAACGTAAGGCCGCAAAGGTGGCCGCCCGTTAAAAAAGGTGAAAATCCGTCGGCGCAAGGTCAAGTGAATATGGGGAGGACTATAAGAAGCTTCTATTTAAAGTGCAGTAGAACAGCCTTAAGGATGCTTTTCGTGTGTTTCATGGCCTGAGCTCGTTTGTGGAGTCATTTCCCTTAAATAGAATTATAGAAGGATCTTCGAAATGAATTAGACATTTACAATCTCATCAAACGCACAGCATAGTTTTTTTGTAGATTAAGATTTGGTTCGATCTCGGGCTTAAGCTTTTCTCCTGGAAGCACCTATGCCGATATTTGCTTCATGTTCATGTACAGACGCCATTTCCGATCACGGGTAACAATTCTGTGCATAGATCGGTCGTTGTGGCTACTTGATGCATCAACCATCCGGGTGAGATGTTAGGATACAACGTTAAACCGTAATTCCTCGTTGAATTCAGAAAGTTAAAATAACGAAGTTTCTACATTTTTTATGTGAAACCAAGGAACTTATGACGGTCGTAAAGCTGCAGCTCACTTTTTCGGTCAACTTCCGAATTGTTTATCGGCCATCTTTTTTCATAAGTGCCTTTAAATTATTATTATCAAACTCAACCGGTCGATCAGGGTGTGGATATCCTTTAGGTCCGGACACCGTTTTTAAATTTCGCAAACCATCTTTGAGTAGTCCTTTCAGCTATAGCGCCGTTACGTTATATAAGACAGCTGTGCTGGCCTGTTTCAGCCGAGCTTTAGCTTCGATAAAATAAAGAAAGGAGTGCTTTTAAAGCGTTAATTTTCTTACGATCTTAATATATACTTTGTGTGTCCGTCTCAAATATGTGAAACAAGTCAATTAATCTTTGCCAGAAGCCCCTCAGTGTTGAAGCTTGTAGCCTTGCCTTAGAGTCACAAAAATTCGGTTCTATCAAACTGTCCAGAGAAAAAAAGCCCTGATCAAATGTTGTTTTTTTCAACTTAAGCATGTGATTACTCTTTTGCTTGCAATTCGGCCTTCGTCTGCTGTGATATTAGCGGCAAGGGATTAATCCAATTATTCTGAGCCATTTTTACTAGCTTTGGTATGATTTACTTCTAAGATATTAGGCGTTCACGACTGCTTACAGCATTGAAATTCATTAACGAACGTTTCCGTCGTTGCAACGTAGAATAGTGCCTAGGTCATACGTTCAATACCCTGCAGGCAATGCAATCCGTGGCTTAATTTTAATCCTCATTTCATTGCAGGTTCCGTCTGCCTGTATTCTAAGTAATATCTCACGATAATCTGCGGCGTTCTTATGCTCTTCCTTTAATGGTGTTCCTTTTCTCACTAGGGAAATGCATTTCGGGCTATGCTGAAAGAGGATTGAGCAAACGCTTTTCGAAATAATTGTTTATGTTATGCTGCAA
Organism: Varroa destructor; assembly: GCF_002443255.2. NCBI lineage: Eukaryota > Metazoa > Arthropoda > Arachnida > Mesostigmata > Varroidae > Varroa > Varroa destructor. Next base: position 42,812,416 of record NW_019211457.1, read on the forward strand.
TTTCATTTAAAGGAAAAATGCAAGGCTCATTTACTCTTAAACTATCGGTTTTTCACAGTGGCCATTAAGTGGGCCTAAACACGTCGTTCGTGGCCAAATCCTAACGTTTCGATGTACAGTGTTATTAGAAGGTGCAGTTTAGATAGCTTTTACTAGGTGGTTCCACTAAAGTTGGCACCAAATCTTATCTATAATTCCATCAATGGTCACACGACTCTGACGGATAATTATACGTGCATCGAAATCATTAATAATCCACTCCTACACTTATCGACATAACTAAAGTAGAGTAAAAATAGCAAATAAACAGATAAAGAAGTCGTAAAAATGTATCAAAATTTTGCTACATGAAGTTACTAGATAATTCAAACTCCTTGAAGAAAACCTGATAGCTCATAATGTTAGCTAACCAATTTGAAAAAATCATGAAATATCTGATTCTCTTAATAGCCAACACATAACATTCTAATCGCTTTCGACTCTAGTCGTTGCGAGATTTTGCTTCATAAGAGTGCCACTTCCCAACTGTAACTTACAACAGCATCCTAATAAAGCCAGTAATTAACACGGAACATGCATATTTGAATTCTTCGCGGTTCTGCTCACAGGAGAGTGACAAGAACAGAACTAGAAATAGTAGAACTTTCGCTGACGACGGAGGTTGCTCCAGTATCCAGGAACTCATGCGGACCAAGGCACGTTTTCATAAACCCGGCGACAATCACAAGACGGAGGGTTATATGATCACGGATGATACAATGAAGTAAGTTTGTTTTGTCGGTAATATTTTACTAACGAATTTAAGTTTAAGTCATCTGTGGCTTGAAGCAAGAACACCTGAAGTTTACACCCGGAGGAAAGTCATCTGAGGCTAGAGAGGAGTCTCGCTGCCGAGCTTTCCTTAATTGAATCCTGTCTATTCGGAATAAACACTTTTGTGGCTATACTATGGAGAGTCTTGATGAATAATTCATGGTAAATATTAGCCCGCCCCTGCTAGCTTGATAACAAGGCAACTTCGTCTCTTGCCGCAGCTGTGAATTCCAGCTCAAGGTCAAGGATGGTCCAGTGGGAATATCAAAGCTGTTGAATTTCGCCTATGTGTAAACTATCGACGTGTCAAAGCCATTCGCTTACCCTACAACATGCGGCGTTCTACCTGCACCGCCGACGCGACCAGTATTGGCAACCGTAATTTCTTCGAATTAGTCTGGCGAAACGTACCAATGGCTTACTGCGACAAAATTTGCCGCTAAATATAGAACTGAACGCTTTGGTAGCATATAACACATATACATATCATGCATATTTGAACTCCATCAGTAATCTACAAAAAATGTTATTTTTTATCCAACAGACTATTGGCCGCGCACCTCGAACGCACCGGCGGACAAGTTCGTACACGATTTCCGCCTGAGCCGAATGGGATCCTGCACATTGGCCACGCTAAAGCAATTAACATCAACTTCGGTTATGCTGCTGCGCATAATGGCGTCTGCTTTCTCCGTTACGATGACACAAATCCTGAAAAAGAAGAGCAAAGATTTGTCACTGGTTGGTTTTTTGTTCGACACTGACGTAATACGTATGAGACGCAAATGGCTGCGTTTTTAAACGATTTTTTTTGTAGAACGGACCGTTCAAATCATTGTCGCAAGCACAGAAAAGTAGATACGTTCTTGATAGTACCTAACAGTCCTTCCTACGATATTAATTCCCTATGCTGACCCTTGACAGCCAATATTCGATTAATTTTCCTTTGATTAAAATGCTTCAAAAAATGCTAAGGTTCAAACGCTAGTTATTATATTAAAACTAAAACAGATTCAGTGTTCGTAAATGCTCAGTGATTCTCAAATAATATTCATATCATAAGGATAATTTATCACCAGTTAATTATCTCAATCTTAAAGGTAGCAAAACAAAGAGACAAACGCGGCCAGTGGTACGGTACATAAGTCCAGTAATAAATTTCAAGTATGACCTTGATTTTCTGTGTGTGTTGGAAAGTCAGCTGCCGAGTTGGAATATCGGCTGCTAAATACAATAATAACATTAGGCTGTCGGCTGCGAGGTTCTCCATTAGCAGTAAAGTTAATTTTACAAATGTTCCGAATAGGAATCTACGACATGGTTACGTGGCTAGGCTATAAACCTTACAAAGTAACCTACTCATCGGACAACTTTGATCGTCTGTATGAGCTTGCCATTGTCCTTATAAAAAAAGGTCTGGCCTACGTTTGTCACCAACGCAGCGACGAGATCAAAGGCTTTAACCCGCCGCCTTCTCCTTGGAGGAACCGTCCTATTGAAGAAAGCCTTGCACTATTTCAGGTAACTGTAATATATATACAGTATGCATCTATCACAGTATAATTTTAGCACGTAATGGAGATTGTCCTATTGATGATGGATTGAGCCCTAGAAAATGTCACTGTCGTTTATTTGATCGGGTTTTAATATCAACTAACTACTGCGACTCTATGGATCACTTTTCCATCGCAGAGATTCTTTCCTTAAATATTGCTTTTTCCTTCGTAGGGTAAATTGTGAACGATTACAACATCTTCGAACGTGTCCGGTTGCAATAATATTTAGGTTTTCTCACCCCTTCTGGCGATGTCTTTGTTGCTACTGCTTTTCAGGACATGCGAAGTGGCAAGATTGCCGAAGGTGATGCTACGCTAAGAATGAAGGTAACCCTTGAAGAAGGCAAGCAAGATCCGGTAGCGTATCGTATTAAATTTTGTGCCCATCATCGAACCGGTGACAAATGGTGCATCTACCCAACGTACGATTATACGCACTGCCTTTGCGACTCTATCGAGGACATCACGCATTCGCTTTGCACGAAGGAGTTTCAGTCGCGCCGCTCCTCGTACTACTGGTTATGCAACAGCGTTGGCGTGTACTGCCCCGTACAGTGGGAGTATGGCAGACTCAACGTCAATTATACTGTTGTTTCAAAACGAAAGATTGCCGAACTAATCACGTAAGTGGAATTTCGTTTTACTAGTTAGTTAGTATCGAGAAATTACTTTCCCGTGTCGAAGAATTGATGCGCCACTCGCTGAGATAGTGTATCTTATGTATGTTGAAACTATAACTTCAATCGAATAGATATTTATGCGGACTCTATGTACAATCAAGAAAGTTTTCAATTCCTTTGACCTAAGGCTTCCGGTATATTGATCACCATGTGCTTTGCTGAATTTCATTCAGAGAAAAGATCGTTCGCGACTGGGACGATCCGCGTCTGTTTACGTTAACCGCCCTTCGACGACGTGGATTCCCTCCTGAAGCAATCAACCAGTTTACTGCGAAGCTCGGTCTCACGGGGAGTATCATGTCGGTCGACCCTATGATGCTGGAGAGCTGCGTTCGGGACGTTCTCAACACAACTGCTAAGCGTGTCATGGCTGTATTGGATCCTCTGAAGGTAAATTGTTCCTATACATTTTAAAAGAAATTTTCTACTTTGATTACACATACGATGGCCCTGGAATCTGCCCCTACCTACAGACAATTTGGTTGGGTTCAAAGCCTTTTGTGGTAAAGGGCTTCGAACCCTTCAGCAAAAAGGGTTTCAGGCACGAGGCCCTAGATAAAAAGACCGAAAACGACTTCGTGCTACTTGCTAATTCAAACATGCGTTCAAGTTGCTATTATTGCTAATAACGAATCCATCAATTTCGTTTTTTGTTTCGTATGCCTTTGATATAAACTTATAGACATATCTGAAACATCGACTCACATACGTATCCGTTGCACTATTTACTCCTTGGAGGAGCTTTGAAACCTAACATCCAGCGAACATCAACAGAATGCACGCCTAGGGATGCGCCAATAATACACATTCTGTTTGAATAGGTAATAATTGAGAACTTTCCAAAATCGGGAGGTATTCTACTGGACGTGCCTGATTTCCCTGCCGAACCTAACCGCGGCTCGCACGCTGTGCCTTTTGACGATGTAATCTACATCGAGCGCGAAGACTTCCGAGAGGTACAAACATAAGCACTGCACTCGTATATCAATAACCGCTATTAGTTGATTTGAAAGCTTAACTTAGCCCATTTGATTTCAATTTACCTTATTACTGTTTTAACCTAATATATTTTGCCGTTGCTGCTATCATAAAAATGCCTAAGAAAATCTCTCGTATATACTCTTTGAAAGTCATCAATATTTGTTTGAAAATAGCCCGCATCTCCTTTGGAACACATGCAAATCGAAACAGACATTGTTCTGTTAAAGTCGTTGCTTAATGTATTAGACTTTCTGGTAATACAGAATACGCAGTTAAAAATAAATCGCAGAGCGCGTAAACTCTCGCACTGGCGTTCACCTGTTCGAACCGAAACTTTGAAACTCGATAAAATACAAAACTGTATAACTATTGTTAGTTATTCAGTTTATTTTAATTGTGGCTTTACTTCAAAGAAAATTTCGAACCTTTACTTGATTTATAGGAGGCTGGCGATAAAGGCTATCGACGTCTGTGTCCAGGGCAGGCAGTAGGTCTGCGTCATGCGGGCTACACCATTGAGCTCAAGGACGTAAAGAAAGACGCATCGTGGAATGTTGTTGAAATTCACGTAGCGTGCAAGCCTGTTACTGAAAATGAAAAGCCAAAAGCGTTTATTCATTGGGTATCCCGCCCTTTGCGAGCTGAGGTTCGCCTATACGAACGCCTCTTCAAGCATAAGAACCCCGAAGATGCTAATGAAGTGCCCGGTGGTTATCTGACTGACTGTAATCCGAATGCCTTGACTGTGTGCGATTGCGCTCTTGTTGAAACCAGTCTAAAAGGTGCTAAAGTGTACGATAAATTTCAATTCGAACGTCTGGGCTTCTTTAGCGTTGATCCGGACTCGTCCGATGAGAAGGTAAAGTAAAAAAAGGTTGACTACGATAGAGTCCATACTTTTTAACTCTATAAACTTAGGAAAACTCAGAATAAATTGTAACTATGTATAAAGAAATAAGGCACGTTACGCAATTTCTCATCATACGCCGATAACCGCTGAACTGCGCTGTTATCTAATTCGCGGCACCGACTAATTACAGAACAAGGTTTTCTCTATATTAGGTTGATAGATCAGCTTGCAGCTATACGAAAGATAATAATAATCTCGTCGACTTTAAGATAAAATCTTAGAATTTAGCAATAACAGTTATCGTTTTTAATCATTGCAGTTGGTTTTCAACAGAACGGTGACGCTGAAGGAGGACTCCGGAAAGAACTAAGGCGAATTTTACTGTGACTCTTCTTTATCAGCTCTCATAGGCTGAACGTCCTTGACTGATTATTATGTATACAACACCTTGTGCTGTATATTGATGAACTAAATAAATAAAGGAATCCGTGCGCCTATCGTTGCACGAAAAACAATGTAGCTTTATAAGTTACCGTCGTCAACTGGTTGCTAATCGGGTAGCGCGTAACTATTTTAGAATGTTAGCTTCTGAATGATAAACAAAAATATTTGTGTCAAATTTGAAGCCGTAATATACCAGTATAATGACAGGAGAAGAAAAGCTCATTGATAACCTTTCCATTAGGAGACCATCGTCGGCTTAGCTAGATGTTATATTTCTACATTTTTAAATAATACACTTTACAACTCTTCCTCGTGTTGTGCCAATAGGGATGTTTTAATAATAATGTTCTAAAAATAATGTTTTGTACAATGCTTTCAGAGCGTGCGAGCCACCATGCACGATGGCAAATACAATTTACATGCGCTGGCATTACCTAAAATGATGACACTGCATTTTTTTTACACCATATCGCGAGTGACTATAAAAACTTTATTATTTTCAAACATAGTTTGTGCCGTTTTCTCTTATTCTCCTCCTTAGTCGATTCAACGTATTGTAAATTCATTAATGAATAGCGGGTTTTGTCATAATGATTTTAACTTCATCGTCGTTACTGTATCCTATTCTCGCCTTCAGCATATTTGGTCAATGTGACATTTAACAATACTTTTGTTATTCAATAGCCACGAGTACTCCGTGCTCTCTCTTCCTATCGACTTGTCTGTTTCTTTTTCTCTCGGTATTAGTGCAAACGAAAATGATTTTTTTTTCTCTTGTTCCGTCTTAAACGCAACGGCACGTAAACGTAACGAAGTAGCTGATGGATGTGGCAAATGCCACATCCGTCGGTAAGTTCCTCAGCAGACGCAAGCGTCTGCCGGTAGGCCTGATAACCGATGCACAAACATTTGTATATACTGTTATTTTCCTAAAATTACTGTTTGCTTTTTTTCGCTTTTGTCTGTTCTACAAAACGAGCTAAATGAGATCTTTAGCTGCAGTTTTTCATTTACGTTCAGTAATGAGTTCTTCATGGGTACCAAAACGCTGGTTTCTTTTGTTTAAGAAACGCCCACGATAAGTAATGGCGTGGTGTCCGTCTTACGTTTTCCTATTCGCAAACAGAATTACGGTACCGATCACTATAGCAATGCGCTTCTACGTATGTACACACATTGGGTAGCTGATCTGGCACACTCACCCAACAGACATTATTACACAAATGTTGCCGTAAACATCTTCACTATTGGTATTATCGCTTCGGTTCTATTGTTTCTAGTAGCTCTTACTGATATCTCTTACATACAAAAACGCTTTTTGCATACATTCTACGACAGTTTATACCACTTTGCACACGTAACAATGTAGTAACGTTAATTGGTCATTGGACACATCTTTAATGTAAATAGGTTGTAACACAAGAAGATAAGAGTTGTCATAATATATATACTCATTTAAATAGTGGATAGAATGGTTTTAATCTGGCTTAGATCAGCGGACCCGTTGCCTGATACAATGAATATTTGTATCTCCCTGAGAGGGGAAGAAACAAAAAATCAACCAAATGCCCTAAAATTGCTAATATTCAAGATGTCTAATCATTTTCTGTACAGTGTTAAATATTAATTTTTTTGCGCCCAAATTTGGCTGCAACTGATAGATCTTTATTCACTCGCTTTCCTCATTCTTTCGTTGCGTAATATCACTCGAGAAATGAACCGGAGCTTTTTGACGACAACAAATAAATATTTCTTAGCACGGTATAGCTGACGTCCGTTTTTCTTTCGACGTTTAATTGAAAAAAAACATTGCACTCACGTCCATTCATCAGAATCACAAATGACAGAACGTCGCAGGCTAAAATTTTCTTATTTGGCACAAAAATAATTAATTATAGAAAAATATCTATAGGAAGTAAATCGGGGTATTGGTTTTAATATATTTTTAGCAAAAGAAACAAAGCTCTACAACATAATTTTAGTTGCTAAAAGCTCCATAACACTCAGATGTGACAGTAGTTGCGTCATAACATAAGTACATCAAAGTACGCAGCGAGTGCGCGGATTCTCTACTCATTTATTTATTTATTTTTTTTATTTATAGTATGCCAGATGTTTCGAGTTTTACGTCCAGTACCGCCTTTAGACGTTCCATTAGATGATTGGCTTCCAGTACAATGCGAAGTAGGCCCACACTCAAAATCAACGTATCCTTCAAGCTTGACAGGCAAACACGGTACCCACTATGCCATTATCGGAACAATTTACAGCATACAGAATAATTGATGTTTCTTTGTTTCATGCTGCCTTACACACTGGCTTTCTATACTGAAAATTGCAATAGTAGGTACAATAAACATTGCATTTGGATCTGATTTCATGGGGCATATCGTAGGAACGTTAGTGTTTGTCTCTAAAAAAGTAGAGCATTTCTTATATATATATA